>NC_080176.1:46627478-46932478 GCF_950295315.1 Erinaceus europaeus | reverse complement strand
AGGAAGCCTCAGTGCTATGATATCTCTCCCTATTTCTCTATCTCTCACTCTCTATCTTTCTGCCTCTTTATATGAATGAGAAAGTAGCCCAGAGTAGGGAAATCACATATGCTTGAAACCTCAACTCTGCACAAGAAGAGATTCTAAACAGAAATGTCACACAAGGTGTGATCTGATTTTTATAGATAATAACTTGATGTTTTGACAACAACAAAAAAAAGACAAGCCCCAGAAATTTTTACCCTAGTATTTTGTTATAAAGTTAACTTGATAAACATGTCTATTACTGTGGATGGTTGATATGTTTTTTTCTTTTCTTTTTTTTTTTTTTTACCAGAATACTGCTTAGCTCTGGCTAAGGGTGGTGCTGGGGGTTGAACCTGAAACTTTCGATGCCTCAGGCATGGAAGTCTTGTTGCATAACCATATGGTGTATCCTTAGCCTGATTACTTTATTTTTGTTCCAAATCATTCACAAAAACTAAAAGAGAGGTAGAAACACATCTGAAGAGTACATTTTCTACTGACTTATTGTTTTTATATCATTTTAAGATAGTACCTCTAATTAATTCATATGTTCTTTCAACTTGAAAACAGGAACAGCTTTACTAAGACTTAAATTAGCAAAACAATAAAGGAATCTAAGTTCTAAGTGTCTCAAATATATATATATGTATTTACAGGAAAACACAGTACAAATTTTGTCAGCCGATATGATCCCCGTTTTAACAGTTGGATACAACTCCCACCCATGCAAGAAAGGTAAGTGTAAATTTCCTGCGTCCTAAATGTTCATGACTGCTTTATAGGAAGCACGCAGGCTGAATCATTTCACAATAAAATATTCTTAGATGAGTCAATGAAATATATGGGATACAAAATGTAAAAGTTAACCTACCCAATTTAGATGAACTGCCTTGTTGACTCAATGGAGAAAAATAATCAAGTAGGTCAATAATTTGTCCTACTGGAGGAAGAAAACTTGATCTGACCTGTCTTGAATTGCATTAGGTGTGTGGCAAGGAGAGATAAATCGAACTGCCTCTTCCACTCTTCTTAGAGATAATTTATTTGAGTCTTATAGTTGAAAAATAAAGTAACATCTTCATGAGGATATATATTTTAGATGCAGAAATTTCCATAATAAAGTTTTCAAGTCTCACTGAAATCATGTATTGATTGATGACTGATTGATTTATATGTTCAGTTTTCTTTGCAGGATATTGTCTCCTTTGCAATCCTTTTTTTTTTTATTTGTGATTTAATTGACAAGATTGTAAGATAACAAGGTACAATTCCATACAGTTCTCACCACCAGAGTTCTGTATCCCTTCCCCTCCATTGGAAGGTTCCCTATTCTTTATCCCTATGGGAGTATGGACCAGAATTTTTTATGGGGTGCAGAAGGTTTTCCCATCATATATGAAAACATTCATTTATTGAAAAAAATAATTTTTCAAAAGTCTTCTCATTGTCTACATATAAAGTGTTTATCCGATTCACTTCTCTAGAGCCTAATGGACAACATGACTACTATATTTATATATATTTTGTCTCTTAAGCATAAGGTCATATCTTAAAATGCATATACTAAGATATATACTATACCTTAAAATTCATATGCTATTCATATAGTATATATTAAAATTCATATGCTAAGGTTTGGACGCAGATTTTCTTAAATATTAGTATTGTTTATTTTATGAGAAAGAGGAGAGAGAGAGAGAGAGAGAGAGACCAGAGCACTGCTCTTTTCTGGCTTATTTGGTGGTTCAGCCTGAACATGGAGCTCATGCCTGCAATCCCTGTGCTTGTTTGCTAAGCCACCTCCTGATAGCAGCCTCGCTCTTTGTGAGTAACTCTAATTCCCTTTGAGATTAATCTTCAATATAACAGGAAAAATAATAATAATAAGTTGCAACCTATTCCCTCTTTTCAACTAATCTATGTATGAGTTTTCTTATTTTCTTCATTACCTTTTACCGTTTATTTCAACATCTCTTAAAAAAAAAAGAAATGAGGGGCCAAGCTGTGGTACAACCAGTAAAGCATACCAGTTAAAAGAGCAAAGACCCAGGACCCAGCCCCACCCCCCATCTTTGGAAGGAAGCTTCACAATGACAAATTAGTCTGCAGATGTCTCTCTGCCTTTATCTCCCCTTCTCTCACTCTATGTCTCTCAGTCAGCAGCATAATGTAAAAACATATATATGCTTCAGTTACACTAAGTAAAGTTAGATTATTATCGTACAATCCAAATTTTAAAAAATTATTTATTTTTTTAATGTATTTATTTTTATGAGAGTGGTAGAGACCAGAACACCACTCAGATCTCCTCTGTGGTGGTGTCTGGGGTTAAACTCAGGACCTTTGGAAACTCAGACATATAAATCCTATGCCTTGGCATATTGGTCCTAAAAGAAAAAAAATTTTTTTTTCAAATATTTATTTATTCCCTTTTGTTGCCCTTGTTTTATTGTTGTAGTTATGATTGATGTCTTTGTTGTTGGATAGGACAGAGAGAAATCAAGAGGAGGGGAAAACAGAGAAGGGGAGAGAAAGATAGACACCTGCAGACCTGCTTCACCGCTTGTGAAGCGACTTCCCTGCAGATGGGGAGCCAGGGGCCTGATCCTTATGCGGGTCCTTGTGCTTTGCGCCACGTGGGCTTAACCCGCTGAGCTACTGCCCCAACTCCCAAGAAAAATTTATTTTAAGTTTTTTTTAATTATCTTTATTTATTGGCTAGAAACAGCCAAAAATCTAGAGGCAAGAGGGTAATAGAGGAGGGGAGAGAGACAGACACCTGAAAAACAGCTTCACCACTCACAAAGATTTCCCCCTGCTGGTGGGGGACCAGGGGCTCAAACCTGGGTCCTTGTGCTTGTAACATGTGCGCTCAACCAGGTGCATCACCACCCAGCCCCCTAAAAGAAAATTTTTAAATCATGTCAGTCACTTGAAAATCTGCATTTTTGATACTTAGGTTAAGGTCAAAGTGTGGCAACATTTTTGCTTTGCATTTTGATCTATTTCATTTTTATCCGTGATTTAACAGTGTCTTATACATTGTAAGATATCAGGGGTATGATTTCACATGCACACACAATGTGTATAAGTCACTATACCCTCCATCCAAGTTAATATCTATCACACCCTGATGACTGCCATAGCCCTCACAAAACCCAAAACTGCTTGGCTGGTTGTCTTTGGGGGCATTTTTGTTTCTATTTTTTATATGTCCATTTGCTTTAGTCATCTATATTCCACCTATGAGTGAAACTATCAGTTAGCCTTCACCTTTTTGAATATTTTATTAGTGATTTCCTTCACCTCTTCGACTATTTCACTTCATGTAATCATCTCTAGTTCTACCCATCTTATTACAAAGGTGATATATATTTTTTTGAAGAGGTGTCAATTTTGCCCCTAAAAAATGTATACAGTTTTGTGACTCAACATGGACTAAATGTAGCGACAGTACACTGTAGGGCTTAGAAGGTCGATCAGCAGTAGAGAGTATGCCTTGGATGCATGAGGTCTTGGGTTCGATCCCCAGAAACACATAACAAACAAACATGTTAAATGGAAAAACAATGGTGTTCTTACTCTCTGGCTCTTGCATTCTCATATTAAGTGTATTATAACACCAATGCCATATGAATCTATGTGAAGAAGAAACCCAATAACTAAATTTCTATTACATATATATAAAGCCCTCAGGAGGCTAAAAAGTTATATCAAATGTGATGGGGCATCACATTTTAAGAACCACCGACATGGTTAGCAGTGTCTTAGTCAAAGGTATCTCTAGAAAGTATTCAAAGTCAATTTAATCACTTGACTAACCTCTAAGTTCTTCTGTTGTATACCCATGCAAACGTGCTTGCCCGTGTCTCTACACACACAGATATTCTGGTTTCTTCTTTCTTGTACCCTGTCTCTCTCCATTTTGGAATTATTTTCTGGCTGCTATTAAATAGCTACATCACTTTCCCTTTTAATCAAAACTATTCAAAAAGTTTTATTTAAAAAAAACATTTTACAAAATAAATATCAGCAACATGTTTGAAATGTTGGCCTCTCATCACCATGGTCCCCTTTGCTGGGGGCTGTACACCACGATAATTAACCTTCACGCCTTCAGTTTGGGAGTCATAACTCATGTCGCGGTCAATTATCTCACTTTAGAGCCCCTAAGGATGAGAAGTAGTGCTGCAAAACCTAATTAGTAATTTTTTTAAATGTGTATTGTTTACTTGATATTCTGTAATGACTTCCTCTGAGGCACTATGGCCTATCATGGCAGGGTCCTACTTAGACAATTTTTAGCAGCTCATTGACCTGATAAAAAGACCTGCCATGGTCTGTCGGCGCCCGGCAGCCACCGTTGACAGGATGGACTGTTTAACGTTTCTTTCTAAGTCATTATGGTATATCATGTCAGGTCCCTAGTAAAAGAAGGTTTTTTTTAGATTTAGAACAATCAACTCGATAGACCAAATAAAGAGCTCCTTACAGAACTGAATGGGAAAAGGCAGATCTCACAAATGCCCAGTCAATCTTCTAGCTCCATAGCTGCTGTGGGCTGGTTCACCCAGTCAGAAATCCATCTCTTAAAATGAATTTTTTTTTGTCATTGCCAAGTTTCCATTCCAAATAGCAAGTCTGATCAGTTACCAGCCTGGTTTAATTGGTGAGTAAATAAGGAAGAAGAAGAAGAAGAAGAAGAAAAAAAGAAGCCCTAAAATATATGAGATGCTTCAAATCAGATAAGAATTTTCTTGATGTGTTTAATTAATTCTGCATTGTATAGATCATGAATCAAGCTCACCAGACATTTCCTACTTCCACCCTTCTATTAACTGCTACCAAAATGCTGAGATGTTATTATGCTGAGAACTTAGCAAACCTATTGAGAATAAAACATGGTGTAAGCCTTGCAGAGATAATCCACTCTTACAGAACTATCTGGCCAGTTTATAGGCTATCTTACCTAAGCAGAGATGCCAAAAAGAACCAGGAAGGTTCAGAATACCCTCTAGTTCCACAGGGTTATGAGCACAAACCTCTAAGCTTATTCAGCCATGGGCCAGCTCATGAATAGCTTGTTTGCAACCTATGAATTTACTGGCAGAAATAATTATAGGAACATTTGTAATTAAACATAATGATGATGAGTTTGTTTTTGATCTCAGATTTAGGATCTGATTCTTCAAAGAGAAGAGAGCAAAAAAATGAAGATTTAGAGCAACAGATTTTTTGGTGATCTTGATTTTTTTTTTTTTTTGGTCACATATAGACATCTCAGATAAGACTTTATTAGTGTTCCATTACTGATCTATAGAGTGATAATGAGATGTTGCTTTATAGAGATCTTATCCTCTACCACTCTGGAGGGGGAGAGAGACAGAAAGACAGGGAGTGGGGGAGAAACAGTATGAAGATAATAGCATCTATGCTTATGTTTTACAGAGTATGTCAAAAGCTAGAAGCAAATGCAACAGATCTGTTTCCAAATTCAGATATTTTATTTCTAACAGTCTCAAATAAAGGATGCCAGACATTATTTTATATTTGATGTCTGTTGTAAAAATATTTTGTTTTTAACTGCAGTGGAGGGGTTGGGGATCCAGAAATCTGGTGGTGGGAACAGTGTGGAGTTGTATCCCTATTATTTTGTAATTTTTGTGAATCAATGTTAAATCACTGACAAAAAAAAAAAAGTCAAAAATTCCATCTGAGGTAAACTTACAATGCTTGAACGTCATGCTTTTAGGGTATTGACAGACTTCTCCAAGATTCAAAGGAAATTGCAAAGGCCTGTACAGTATTCATAGTAGTAAGTATGTAGACATCACTGGCAGCCTTTTTAAAACATCTCAATGCAAATGAGTGAGTGAATGAATGAATGAATGAATAAATGAAATAACTTAAAGTAGGTGTGGTCTTCTTTTGGTTGGGGAAAGGCATCCTTTCCGGAGTGACTTACTACAGTAAAATGTTAAATTCCAGCAAATATTCACCGTTTCAACAAGCCCTTAACTATCTGTGTTTCTCTAAGATGCATTCCATGGTTTCCCACTTTGGGTCTACAAGGCAAATTGCTCAAAATTCTCACTCCTGGAATTTGTACATTTTCTTGTCAGGATGTGAAATTTACTGATTATTTCCCCTGTTTAAATCCTAACAGTGACACTGTGTGGATAAAGCTAGGAGTACACATGGAACAGCAAATCAAGAACACTTTAGCTATCAAAAAGAAGATTTTATGACAGGCTGACTCAGTGTCACATGTGGAAAGAAGGAGCCAGATTGAAAAACATGAGAAATTGAAATTGAGGCTAGAAAAAGCCTATGCTTCTTTTTTCTTCCCTGTCTAAACTTATTATTGTCATACTTGTCATGTTAAACAAGGATTTTCTCTTCTAAAACAGCATGTAGCATGTAGGATGACTGCCTTTCTTACAAGTCACAAAATCCAAATTATTTAAATATGACTTAGTAGTAAAACTGGTAAATTATTTCAGAGGTTCCAAGACCTGTCATAGACTAATGTAGAACAGAGATATTGACATTGTGTCAGTGGAACAAATAAATATCTATATTCCTTTAATAAATATTTTGCAAACATATGCCAATCTTTTCAATGAAACATTTTAACTGAGAGCATGTATCAGTCTTTTCAATGAAACATTTTTATTTTTTTTAATATTTATTTATTTTTCCATTTGCTGCCCTTGTTGTGGTTATTGATGTCGTTGTTGTTGGATAGGACAGAGAGAAATGGAGAGAGGAGGGGAAGACAGAGAAGGGGAGAAAAAGACACCTACAGACCTGCTTCACCCCCTGAGAAGTGACCTGCAGGTGGGGAGCTGAGGGGCCGAACTGGGATCCTTACACGGGTCCTTGAGCTTTGCGCCACCATGCACTTAACCAGCTGTGCCACCGGCCTACTCCGTGGATCCTTATGCTGGTCCTTGCGCTTTGGGCCAAGTGCGCTTAACCCGCTGCGCCCCCGCCCTAGTCCCTCAATGAAACATTTTAACTGAGAGGGGCCAGGTGGTTGAGCGCACCTTACAATGTACAAGGACCCGGGTTCTAGCTCAGGAGGAAAGCTATGCGAGTAGTCAAGTAGTGCTGTAGGCGTTTCTGTCTTTCCCTTCTTCCAGTTTCCTGGCTGTCTGTATGCAATAAATGAATAAAATATTAAAACTCATTTAAAAATTTTGAAAGCATTTTAACAGAAAATAAAAGACTGTTTAAAATAACTTTGTTATCTCATATTCACTTATACCCATTAAAATATCTACAGAAGTTAGGGAAACTTGTATTCCATCTCTAGCACTTAATTTTTCAATTCTTTTTAAACCCAGTTTTCTCATTTGGTTGACTCACCCAAGGAACTGTCAAAATTTTAAGTTAGTGATTATTCTGGTAACCCTACAAGTGAGGATCAGGGCTTGAATCAGGATCCTTGCTCAGTGCTTAACCCATTATGCTACTGCTGACCCCTCACAGTGATTGATTTTTAATACTTTCTTTGTTTTGTCTGGGTAATATTACTTGCTGGTGCATGGGGAATCAACAAAATACGGGCTACTGTGACAGGAACTTGACATGTACATTTGCAAATAATCCTGTGAGGATGTAACCATAGCTATCTCCACCTTCCAGACAATTAATCTAACATTCAAGGAAACTTAATATCCCAGCAAAATATATAGCCAGGTAGTCTAATTCTAGAGACCGAAATCATGATGCTAAGTACTTCCCAGAGGTTTCTAGTCTTTATAAACTCAACTTAGAAAAATCTCCAAACTTGAAATTAAAAAAAAAAAATTTCTAGGACTCCTTATTATGTCGTTCACATTACCTAAGAGTACTAGTTTCAGGTTTTATAAAATCCATTAATTGATATTTAAATTCCTATTTTAAAACAACTAAATAGTAATTATATTCTCTCACATAGAAATTGTACTTTACATCATGTCTACAGTAGCGACAGAAGAAAAGTTAGTGAAGTGTTAAGGACTTGCCTAAAATTTTAGCCTGGTCACCCCAACTCCAAATTTTTAGCCCTCTTCAAATTTTCATTCATCTTCACCTCACATTTTATTAGTTACTATGTTTGAAACCTATCTCTTAAGATATCTTTTGTATGACCCTTTCTACACCCTCTACTTAGCCATTCATTTAACATTTTGATTTTTTTGCACCTACATTATAGACTACCTTAAAATCAGTTTCTTCCTTATAAGACAGCTTGAAGCATTTGCTTTTGATAGTGTAGTCATTTAATGAATAGCCTCTCTTGAAAAGACACTAAAATATTAAATACAAGAATTAACTGCCTAAACTTTGTAGGTGAAATTCCTACAGTCTCAATACATTTAGTCCACAAAAATTTCTCTATTTGAAGTAGTACTGGGTCAGAAGAGAAAAAAGGATAATTGAAGAAAATTTCTGATGATTTAGTTCTCTTATAAATTGGAAACAATGACCCTTGAAGGACCATAAAGAAAATGAATGTCAAGATAATTTATTATTGTTACATTATCTGCCTCATTTTTCATTTTGTCTTACTGAGCTGTGATATTCTTTCGATGTACCAAATATCCCCAAACACTACTGAATACTATAGCAGTATATAAAAAAGCAAAATTTAAAAGAAATGAACTAACTGGTGAATTTCTCCTCTACTGTAACTTCGAGTTAACTAAAATCGGTAAAGCACTTGATTACAGTATAGAGTCTCAGATTTAGAAGACAGCTGTAGGCATGATTTCCAAAGTCTGCAACACTTCCTGAAATAGGATGCACTTCTCCCTGATTGACTGAGCCTCTTTAGTAATCTCCTATGGGTTACTTTCATTATAGAAGAGCCAGTTTCTATGCATGTCGGCTGGACAAACATTTATACGTTATTGGTGGAAGGAATGAAACCGGCTATTTGTCTAGTGTGGAATGCTACAACCTAGAAACCAACGAATGGCGTTATGTGTCATCGTTGCCACAACCTCTGGCAGCTCATGCAGGCGCAGTGCACAATGGGAAGATATACATTTCAGGCAAGTCATTCCTCCATTTTCTACCACAAAGTTTGGTGCTAAGACACTTGCTTGACTTGTATGTATACTTTGATTTTCAGGGGGTGTACACAATGGAGAATATGTCCCTTGGCTATACTGCTATGACCCTGTCATGGATGTCTGGGCTAGGAAACAAGACATGAACACAAAACGTGCAATCCATACTTTGGCTGTAATGAGTGATCGCTTGTATGCAATTGGAGGAAATCATTTGAAAGGTCTTTTTTTTTAAATTACAATTAACAGTTGTATCTCATGCTTCTTGCTAAGAGGTTTCTTATTAGATAATCATAGTTAATCAAGTTAAAAAAAAAAAGCACATTGACCAAATAAAATCTACTCTGTGTAAATTAGCAGTACCCTTGGGCAAGCATTTATTTTGACTCTTCTGCAGATAGGATTATTTCTATGTTACCACACACATTAAAGGAATGAATAATGATATCGACAGAAAATAAAAAACAAGAACATTAATAACCGAAAAGCACAATTTGTTGTAGCAATGAATTCAGTCAAATAAATTATTGCTTATCACCAAAGTTATAGTAATGGATTTTTTCCCAGAAAAGTGTTTTTCTTGTAATCACTTTAGTCAAAGCTGCATAAGACAGCAAATACATAATTTTTCTTAAAGAAAACAGTAGAATTTCATGTATAAATTTAATTACTTACATAGGAATCATGATCCTCAAGTTCTCTCTACTTGCTTTTGGTGATAAAAATATGTAGGTAGGTCTAGGAGGTGGTTCAACAGCTGGAGTCCATGCATGCATTAGGCTCTGGGTTCCATCTCCAGCACCACATGGGAGCACCACAAATGGCAACAAGAGAACTCCAAAAATTATAAAGTAAAAAACTACGGTCATGAGGAAGCTCAGCAGTATCTTATGTACATGAGTCCTTGAGATCAGTGTCCTGTACCATATAAAAAAATTACTTGGTACATAATGTTTTTACAATTGTATTTTGACTCTTGTAATTCTCATATTCTCTCTCTCTCCATACACACACACACACACACACACACACACACACACACACACACATACACATATATAATCACTGCTTTTGGTTAGAAAGAAGAGAGACTTGTGGTATTTAACGTGTTATTGAACTGTGTTGGGCTTCACTTTCCTTATATAAAAATAAAGACACTAGTCTAGCTGAGCTGCGAATATTCCTCCAGCTCTGATCTTCCATGATTTTTTAATATTTTGGTTTATATTAATGAAAGAGAGAAAGATACAGACAGATATCTGAGTATTGGTGATTGAACTTGGGACCTCAGAGCCTCAGGCATGAAAGTCTTTTGCATAACCTTTCTGCTGTCTCCCCAGCCCTCATTTTTAAAATAGAACTCAATGAGGCAAAGGTTATCTTGGTTATAGTAGATAAGATCCATTTGTGCTTTTCTTTGACAAACAGAACTTTTGTCTGCTTGTCCTAATACATTTTAATCCCTACATGTAATAAAGACTGCACTGTCATCATTTTTATGAAACCTTCCACGTCCACATTCAATCAGTAATATCAGTATCTAGTCAGAAGCTAGCTGCTCACCTTAATGCAATCCCCAGTGAGAAAAGATTATCTTTTCTCCTGAAACTTCTCCCCCCCTCCTTTTTTTTCCCTCCAGAGTTATTACCGGGACTCTGTGCCTGCACTATGAATCCACTGCTCCTGGAGGCTATTTTTGTTGGCCTTGTTTTTGTTATTATTGTTGTTATTGCCATCATTGTTGTTGGACAGGACAGAGAGAAATGGAGAGAGGAGGGGAAGACAGAGAGGGGGAGAGAAAGACAGACATCTGCAGACCTGCTTCACTGTTTGTGAAGCGACCCCCCTGCAGGGGGGGAGCCAGGGGCTCAAACAGGGATCCATATGCCAGTCCTTTTGCTTCATGCCACATGCAGTTAACCTGCTGCACTACTGCCCAGGCCCCATTTTTTCGTTTTGATTCTTTCTCTTTCACTGGTGCTTTCGTTTCAGTCCATAGATACCCCTTTATATCAACATATTTTATGTAAAATTTCTATATTAAAATATGAGTCTTACTAAATACTTTTACATAAGAATGCATTAGTAGTTTTAGAAGCTTAGAGTTTAAGGTTATACTTGCACCAAAAGACTTGGGTAATAAAAAGTAAAATGAGAAAGTAGTACACATACATCAGAATTAGGTTGGCTGAGAAAGGCACCATGGCTTAGGGAAAAGGTATGGGTTTGACTCTAAGACTGGGTTTGAATCCCAGTTATGAACTTACATTTTTATGGTTTTACTTAAGATGTTTACTTTCTATCTGGGAAAGAGGGATAACTATCCTTTTCCTGGTAATTGTGAGAATTATAATCAATATGTTTGCTATATGTATCTGACACAGAAGGAGGCACCCTTAGCGTCCGTCACCAAGTGACACTAGAATTTAGAACTGATGATTTGCCTAAATTTTCATTCCAAGTATACATGCTTCAAAAATTATCAGTAGTCTTAATGACAAAGGAAAGGAATATATCTCAGAATTTCAGTTAATCACATTACTTTATTGTTCGTAATCAATGTGATTTATTTATTTTTAATATTCTTTTTAAATTTAATTATCTTTATTTATTTATTGGGTAGAGACTGCCAGAAATCAAGACAGAAAGGGAAGAAAGAGAGGGAGAGAAACAGAGAGACACCTGCAGTCATGCTTCACCACTCATGAAGCTTTCCTCCTGCAGGTGGGGACCAGGGCACTGTAATGTGAACACTTAACCAGGTGCACCACTGCCTGGCCCCTGTGATTTATTTTCTCTAAGAAGTTAGTGGACTGAACTAATCTGTCCCACTCTTTAATAGTGGAATTTTTTTTAACTTTTTTAAAAATCCATATCTCAATCACTCTGAAAAGCCAGTGTATTGGTCAGTTGAATATCTGCATTGTATTTGCCAACTAGCAAATACCATAGTTTGCATGTGGTGAAGGGAAAAGTCACTATATAGAGTTGATCTGCTCAGTGACCGCAAAATTCCCACTAGGATTTTCAACTCTCTAAATAAAAGGCAGGACTTCAGTAGAGTGTCAACACAATTTGCTCTTCACTGTCTACTTCTTATTTCCCTGTCCCGTCCACTCAGAGACTACTAGGTCAAAGGAACCCTTCAGTGGAAGTTAATCTCCTACTCTAGAGCGTGAGCCTTGGTAGATTTGAAAGCCATTCACATTATCATAGCCAATTATAAATATAAGATATATTATAAGTTGGTTGGTTACTTGGTTTTTTGCTGTTGCTGTTTGTTTTATCCTTTAACTCTTTGTGACATAACTCCCCAATTCACTAGTAAATATATGTATTTGTGTTCAAAGATACAATTATATAGTTCCTGATGTTAGACTTTAGATCAATGAAGCCCCTCACCTTAAGTTGGAACCCTGAAAGTTGATTATTTTGTGGTTCAATTTTGCTATATCCCTTAGGCTTCTCCCACCTTGATGTAATGCTTGTGGAGTGCTATGACCCCAAAGGTGATCAGTGGAACATTCTTCAAACTCCCATTTTGGAAGGTCGAAGTGGCCCTGGGTGTGCTGTGCTTGATGACAGCATTTACCTTGTGGGAGGCTACAGCTGGAGTATGGTATGTGAGAAAGAAATCCTTTATCCTCCTCCTTTATCCTCCTCCTTTTGACTTGTGTTTCCGTATTTTTTGAAATGTACTACTCCACACACATCTCAAGAGTATTATGCCAGTATACGAACAGCAAAGTGTATGACGTAGCAAGTGGTTGCTATAAAACTGACTTGCTAGGGGGGCGGTCGGTAGCGCAGCGGGTTAAGCACACATGGCGCCAAGCACAAGGACTGGTTTAAAACTCCAGGTTCGAGCCCCCAGCCCCCCACCTGGGGTGGGGGAGAGGGATCACTTCACAAGTGGTGAAGCAGGTCTGCAGGTGTCTATTTTTCTCTCCCCCTCTCTGTCTTCCCTTCCTCTCTCGATTTCTCTCTGTCCTATCCAACAACAACGACAGCAATAACAACAACGATAAATAACAAGGGCAACAAAAGGGAAAAAATAGCCTCCAGAAGCCGTGGATTCGTGGTGCAGGCATAGAGCCCCAGCAATAACCTGGAGGCAAAAAAAAAAAAAAAAAAACTGATTTGCTGTATGATCAATTGTCTCAAGAAGGCCATAGTCCTGCAATTCTCTTATCCATCATGCTTTTATGATCCTAATCTTCCACAAAGTCAGACTCAAGTGGCCTTACAAATGTTCTGTTGAAACTGTTTGAGTAGACAAGTGAAAAGTTTTTGGCCAGCAAAGTATAATGAATGGAAAGTAAATTTTCTTTTGGATACAAAACTTGCCATTAATTTGCACTTCCCTCCTTCTTTTATGAAAAGTCCCAAATATACATTGAAAATTGAGAGAACAGTAGGCTGGCTTTAATATCCATCAACATTTTTCAAAACTTACTTCATCTTTCTTCTCTTTCAAAAGAAATTTGACTCAAGCAATTTGAAGTAAATTATAGTCATCATAGCTTAAACTCTTCAGGAGTTGTGTAAAAACAATTAACTTGCTTATGTAAACACATTGTCAAAGCATGTACAACCAATTTAATAACTGTACTATAGCCAATTCATATTCAAATTTCACCTAGTGACTTGAGAAAACAAATGTGTTTTCAAATTAATATGTTAAAATAAGCAAGTCTCCCTTGTGTTTGATCATTATATCTCTTACATTTCTTATAATCTAAACTAAAATTACTCCTACCTCACATGTTACTAGCTTATTAAAAAACAGGTTCATTTATCTTATGTAACACAAAACATTCTACAATTGGCGCATGATTCACTGTCATTTAATATAGTCAGCTGTCTCCATATTTCCAAGTGATTGAGAGTTAGAGATAAGGGCTTAAGTTCAAAATTTTATTTTAATTTTTGATATTTAGGTTTTTTTCTTTGCAACAATACCTAAGAAAGTTGCTGTATAGTTAAAATCACATGCCACACCAAGAAAAACATAGGATCCAGTGGCCTACATACTCACTGGAAATGATGACTGGATATATAAGTATATGTATGTATGTATATATATAATATATATATGGTTTTATTTATCTATTGTTATTAAGGTTTGGGGATACTTAAAAGTTGTTAGTGGCCTGGAGACAAATATAATGTCACATATATAACTGTGTATTTGTACATGTGTTTATTTTCTAATATAAATTGTTAGTTATGAGATTATATATGTTTGGAATATGATAACAGGAGTAACTTTCAGAACATGATTATTAGATTGATTTGGAATTTTTGTTTTTATCTCTGATAAAGACAAAGCAAAGCTTCACTGGTTTGGAAAAGAAAGTGATAAGCATTAGTCCAAGAGACTGAGATAAGCAGCAAAACTTAAGACATGTATTATTAAAGAAATTTTTCATATTAACTTAAAAAAACTTTTTCAAGCTCAGTATGTGAGAGGGTAAGATATCTTTTCTGTTTATTATTTTAAGCTGCTTTTCAATCCTATCTCCGGTTTTCTGCAATAGTAAAGTAAACATGAAATAATGAAGTGTCAATCTAAAATACAATTTACTTCAAATGTTGGATATTTAAGATCATTTTTCCTCTTTTTTTAATTTAAACTAACTGGATAATTTCCAGCTTTAGTTGTATTATCTTAAAGGATCTGGTGATTATGTAGGATATTCTAGGTACTTCACTTTTGTTGTGAGTTACATACATACACACACACACACACACACACACACAGATTTTGAAATCTGGTCAATCTCTGATTCTCCCTAGAAATAAAATAGTTTAAGAGCTACTTCTTTTATTTAGAATATTTTTTAGCAAGAGCAGACAATAACGTTCTCTCTCTTCATTGTAAATGTGATAAGTAAGATTACTAGTATACTTTTTGAAAGCTCTTTCTCTAAACATTCCCTGCTCTGCCATTCTAGGGAGCCTACAAATCATCTACAATATGCTACTGTCCAGAAAAAGGCACCTGGACAGAACTTGAAGGAGATGTCGCAGAGCCACTGGCAGGTCCAGCCTGTGCAACGGTCATTCTCCCCGCTTGTGTACCGTATAACAAATAACACCAGGAGACTGCAGAATGAACAGTCTCACATTCTAGGAAATAGTGGCAGGTGATGTCACCATTACAATCGGAGTAACACATTCTAATGGTACAACTGCTGAAACCCACCTGTGGTTTCTGATGATTTATAAGTAACTTCAAAAGAAAAAAACTAAAAAACTAAATAAAAAAAAAAAACCTGTTCTTAAACAGAAACTGTGTCTGTAACTCAGATTACACCAAACTTCCCGTGGTGACAGACTCTTCCATGTCAGACTGGTTTTAACGTGTCCCAGCTTTCCAAAAACTCCTTACATGGATCTTAACCTTCAAAAGGAGGAAAACAAAATACAGAAGCGTGCCCCCCCCCCCCAGAGAGACCTAAGATCAGTATTGTGCATTGTAGTCTACCTGCATGTGATCTATGTTAAGTTTTGGGGATATTGTGTTCATGAATGATTGAAAAATTTGACCCACCAAAATACTCACATTGCATTAAGAAATTACTACTTGATTCTATACTCCTAATCAGTGGCAACTTCACAAGACTCTGTAGACAACACAGTTATAGCAAATCATATAAAATTAAAGAGGAACACTTTTCTTTCTATCAAATTTCATAGCATATATCTGCTGCCCTTAACACCTCATGGAATCAGAGAAGGGAAGATAGTAGCTTTTGTCAGGATTGCTTTCTTCCCTGTAGATCTTAGGCTAACCAGAATCATAATCACACTATCCTTCATTTTATTGGAAAAAAGAAAGTAAAATACACTATGTGTCACTATTTGGTTCATACAAGCTCATTCTCTCTCTCTCTCTCTCTCTCTCTCCTCTCTCCTCTCTCTCTGTAAACACATCTGTCATTTGCTTTAAAAGGCAGAACTGGTAGAGCCAGAATACAATATTAGAGAAATATTAGAGGTGAGGGAGATAGTATAATGGTTATGCAAAGAGACTTTCATGCCTGAGGTTCCAAAGTCCCAGGTTTAATGCCCAGAACAACTATAAGCCAGAGTTGAGCAGTGCTCTGCTAAGAAGGAAGGAAGGAAGCAAGGGAGAGAGGGAAGGAGGAAGGAAGGAAGGAAGGAAGGAAGGAAGGAAGGAAGGAAGGAAGGAAGGAAGGAAGGAAGGAAGGATAATACATCGGACCCAAATTTAACCCATATTAACTCATAATGAAAACTTGGGGATTGTTTTTAAGAATTCAGAGGAAAATGCTGTTAAACATATATATTTCATTTAAGTATAGCCCTCATTGTCTCTTTCCCTAGCACACAACTCTTAAAAGCAATTGGAACAAGTCACAGCATCTAACAAAATATATTTGCTTCTTTTCACCTCTGGCTCTAGAAGTCACTTAGATGTCTCTGGAATCATACATGGCTTACCTGCATTGTTCCCCAAATCATCGTATTTGTTTGTTATCACCAGAGATACCTGAACTCAGTTCAGTGAGTAATTGCTAATTGTCTTTAGAAGCATAAGGAACTTAACAGCAGAGGTCAGGAAAGCATGAGTCAGTCTCAGTGTGCCAATTGCCAATCATAGAGCAAAACTGACAGGAACGCGGATTTGATTTTTAAACTCTCCAGAGACGAAACAACAGTTAGGAGTAAGTAAAGGCCTAACATAGAGCCCAGAGATAATGTTGAATCCCTAAAAAAAAAATGTAAAAATGTTTCCTTCACAACAGCATGGGAAAACCACAGATTAAAAATGCCTTGGTAATGAGCTTTCACTGTGGAATGTGTCACGATGAATGGGTGTGCTGGAATCCAATGCCGTTTCTACAGTCAAGTGCAATCTTCATTGTCTTTTTGTATTTATTTGTATGTTCAGATCCAAAGGATCCGTTGTAAAAATATAGATATAGATATATATATATAGATTCACATACACCCAGTGCAATCAACTTTCATTTCCTTTTCCTTGGAGACATATGAATATATAGAAAAGAAAGTCATTGTACTTTGTGGGAAATTTCCTGCTGACACCATGAAGAGCACAAGGTCAGCTTCAGAATCTTAAAAAAAAAAAAAAAATCATCTACTGTTACCGTTTCTCCTGACAGTCACAGTTTATACAAGAATATTTGCTTTCTTTTAGACTTGTTCTTCATTTATTTTTTATTTCTAGTCAAAATAAATAAAAGCATTTACAATAACTATAAGTAAAGCTTTCTGTATTTCAGAAAGACACAAACTATTAGAAAGTGAAAAGTGAATAAATAAGTCACAGAAAATGTAAATTTTGTACAGTATTAGAATGTGTAAATGAAGCTTGCTTGAAGGGGAAAACTTTAAATAAAACTTTATGTACTAATTCAACTGTCTCTTATATTCTTCTATATAAAGCCTGTGTATAAATCTCAACATTGAATTGTCTGGATTTTAGTAACTTGAAAATACCTCAAGACTTTTAATCTATACATACACTTTACAAGCCTACTTAGCTTCCTGGCCATAGGTAAAGCTAAAAGATAAAAATTACTTAGTGCTTCTGGTAAAAAAAAAATTGTGTTAAAAATTGAGTTGATTTTTTAAAATACTTATTTATTCCCTTTTATTGCCCTTGTTGCTTTATTGTTGTAGTTACTGATGTTGTTGTTGTTGAAGAGGACAGAGAGAAATGGAGAGAGGAGGGGAAGACAGAGAGGGAGAGAGAAAGATAGACACCTGCAGACCTGCTTCACCACTTGTGAAGTGACCCCCCCTGCAGGTGGGGAGCCGGGAGCTTGAACCGGGATCCTTACACAGGTCCTTGCACTTTGCGCCACATGGGTTTAACTAGCTGTGGTGAGTTAAATTTTATTCCTCCACTGGAAGGATGTTACAATAAGGTATAAATTATCCAAGATCTAATAGTGAAGTATTTATAGAAACACTTACACACCATATGCATTTATACTTGCATATTTTCGGTAGAGTGAGTGAAATATGTGTTTAGTTAGATATATTATCTAAACACATGGTATTTAATTGTATTTTCCATTTGAAAAATCAAAAGATAAAAATTAAGTAAGACAATAGTGGAAGCTCAAGCTTATAGCTGACTGTAGCAGCTGAGAAGCTCTAGGCAAAGAGCCTGAAGGTAAAGGTACCACATATTTAACACTTAATAGCTTACTCTACCACATTATTGGTGACAAAACTCACCATCTTTTTTTTCAGAGTCAGGGCCTCACACATGTACTGTTCAGCCCTCCACAACTGTTTTCATTTAGACAGAGAGACAGAGAAGGAGAGATACCACAGTGCAAGAGCTTCCCCCAGTGCTGTGACACTTCTCATGTAGTTCCCAGCCTCCAACTTGTGTATATGGCAAGGCATAAGCCCTACCCATTGAGTTATTCCTCCAGCCCTACACTCAGAATTAAGGCCTAGCTGACCCTTCAGCTACTACATAAAAGAAAGTCATGAGGTTCTGTTTTCTCACGAATCTTTACCTCTCAATGCTAGTGATATATCCCCACACTCTTCTACCACTTGTGAAGGGACCCATTGCAGGTGCTCCCATGTGGTAACCCAAGGCTCAAGCCCAGTTCCCTTGAATTTTTTAATTTGTGTGCTCTACTGAGTGAGCCATCTACCAGCCCCAGCATAAGTACAGATCAAATATATTCCAAAAGGCATCACTAAAATATTAGACTTCTGATTAACCTTACATGTTTAGGTCATTTTTTGTTTTTAATTATCTTGGTTCTGGGAGATAACTTAGCAGGTTGAGTGCAAACCTTTCATGTTTGAGGCCCTGGATTTCTCTGTGCAACTCAAGATCACTAGAATTGTATCACTTATTAGGTCACTTCTGTTTAAGTGATTTTTTATTGTAATACCCCCTTCTATCTTTATTCCATGACCTGTTCACATTCACTCACTACAACAAAATGACGTAAGGTACAAGCAAAGAAGATAAGCATTTGGCTGCAAAGTCACCCTGCATTTAGAGACCTGACAGCTCCTAACTTCTGATAATATTGCTCAAGTCTGGGACATTTGGGAACTGACTGAACCAAATAAGGGGAAAATAATCAAATAAATGAGACTTGGATGTTAATTCAAAGATATTATGTCAACAATACTATAACCGCCACAAAACACTTCAATTCTTACTATGAGTGAGGCACTATGTGGAGGACTTTTTTTTCAAGTCAAATCACTTATTGAAGAAATGTTCAACTACATGACTGCTGTTACAGTCATCCAATTTCACATCTCATAAGGATAGCCAGCAAAATACCCTAACCAAATTGTCTTCTCTCTTCACATTACAGCACTGGCCCTCCACAACCTTTTCAATCTCCTTTTACCTCCCCCTCTTGAGGTCTTGAATCTTTGATAACAGACCACACTTCACTAGCGTTTCACCCTGTATTTCCCTTTGCTTTGTTTCATAAGTCCCACATGAGTGTGATTATGTTGTATTTGTCTTCCTCCCAGTTTATTTTACTTAGCATGAGTCCCTCCAGTCCCATCCATGTTGTAGCAAAAGAGAAACCTCATATTTTTCCTACAGCTGAGTAATATTCCATTCTGTATAAACCACAACTTCCTAATGCACTTATCTATTTATGGGCCCCTGGGCTGTTTCACTGTCTTGACTAATGCATGTGTGTGCTGGGGACTGACCTTTTCTCATCGATTCTGCTAAATAGTTATGTAAGGTTCTATATGCCTTTCGTACATGAAAGACAGGGACACAAACTCAGATAGTGTAAACTATTTGATAAGGTCAAATAGCTGATTTGGTAGCAGTACTGGGATTCAAACCAAGGCTTTACCATCATCTTCATACTCTCCTTCCCATAGATAATTTCTCTTAATCATTTGAATTCATGCAGGAATTTCTAGTAGTTTGACTGTTTTGTCTATAAATAAATAGCATGAGCTTGAGGAAAGACTGAGCAATTAAGGATACGTTATGGCAACTGCTATATTGGTATAAATGGTCTGTTAGGAAGCACAAAACTGATCAGGAAAAGAGGAAAGAAGCTTTATGACTTTGAAAGATCATTTAGTTTCTTCAGCTTTCATTCTGTCACTGTAAGCAGAGTAATTTCTTCAAAACATCATTATCATTATGGGGTGGGTGGGGGGCAGGCAGTGGTACATCTGGTAGACCACACATGTTACCATGCACAAAGGCTTGAGTTCAAGCCCCCAGTCCCCACCCGCAAGAGGAAAGTTTTATAAGTGGTAAAGCAGTGCTGCAGAGGTATCTCTCCTCTCTCCCCCCTAGCTCCCCCTCCCATCGCAATTTCCCTTTGTCTGTATCCAATAAATAATTTATATATATATATGTTTTAATTTTATTGTTGTTTATTTTGTACTTTGGAAGATCCTGTCAAAATTATCTTTTAACACGTTTTTCCCAATTTATTTTTTATTTATAAAAAGGACATATTGACAATATGGATAAGAGATAGGATGAGAGGGGTACAGTTTCACACAGTGCCCACCCCCAGAGCTCCATATCCCATCCCCTCCCTTTATATCCCACCTATTCTTTATCCCTCTAGGAGCATGGACCCAGGATCATTGTGGGGTGCAAAAACATTACTGTGGGGCCGGCAAAATAGTTGGGTAGTGTGCTGCTTTACCATATCCATGACCCAGGTTTGAATCCAGCCTGCACTCCACTAAGGAAACTTCAGTGCTGTGGTCTCTTTTGCTCTCTGCCTTCCTGTATCTATATAAATTGCATTTTTATGAAAATCATACAATAAGAATGTAAGAAACCTTGTGTGTTTTTAAGCTCTGAAGTAAAATAGGCACACATCAGTTATTGGTTTCCCATAACTAAAATCCAGCTTTTAGCCAGGCATCAATCTGGCCTTGTTCTCACTTCCAGGTCACCTTTTTCTTTTACTGTTCTGTTGACTGAATGGTGTAAATCACTACTTTTTCACAAATATAGTTATGCTGTTCCATCCTTGCCATTTTGCTTATGCACTTTTCTCCACAAAGAATGCCATTTCATGCACAGCACTATCTATTAAAACCCTGTTCTCAAGGTCATGTTCAAACTTCACTGACTTCATTAAGCCTTCATGACCACAACAGTTTTGTGTGATTTTTTTCATCTGACTACTTATGACTTTCCCACTTTAACTGTCCATACTGTTTGTAAGAATTTATATCTTAGCCTTTTACTAGACTCAGGATTCCTTAAGGGTAGAGACAAGATGCAATATGTTTCTGAATGGTTTTATAATTCAGATAGATGTCTCTTGAATATAAGTACTATTTTATTCATATAATTAAGTTATGGATATTTGGGGAAGTGTTACAGAAAAAGATTCCTTTTACTTCACCACATAGTTCAATAATTTTACATCTTTTAGGTTAACTCTTCCAAGTAATTTTCATTTGTACTCTGAACATTCTGTACAATGTCTAACATTTCACAAGCAGGCTTCCATGTGACTAGGTGGCCTTGATAATGATTTTTTAATACTTCCACAGTATTTTGAATGAACAGTCAAAACCTGGAAAATTGATTTATGTACTAGTGTTTTATAAATCCTTCAAAGAACATTCTTATGTGTTCTTCTGATTCTTTCCTAATGATTTCACTTCTTAGTTCATGTTCTACTTAACTACTGTTATTGTTTCCTCATAGTGAACATTTTGAAATACATAAAAGCTTCTGGCTCTCCAGAGGTATTGCTGGTTCTTTTCCTCATTTAACTTTTCTGGTGAGAAGTGCTGCAATTTCTCCCACCTCCAGGCTTTTCCAAAGTAGTTGTGGCAAACTGTATTTTTCTTGTGAATGCACTCAGACCACTAAGATCCCACTTCAGACCAGATGGCATTCATAGAGTTTGGTAGTTTCTTTAAAGTATTTCAGACTATTAAAACCCACTATAATGAGATGCCACAGTAAAGATATTAATTAATGTTCCAAAATGCCTGACCATGTTAACCCAACTCAAAGTAAAAAAAATAAATAAATAAAAAACACTTTAAAGTCAAAGACCCTTGGGGCCACATGTCTGATGGGAAATTCTCTAACTAGATCATCACTAGGCTGGTCATCACCTCCTCTGAGTCCTTAGGATATTTGTCATCTATATTGTTCACATAGTACCACAAATCTTATTATGTTGATGGTGTTCAAGATATATTTATGACTTCTCTTAACAAATCCTTTAGTATGGGATGCGTGATACCTTAGATGTTTTTTCCCCACAATGCTTTGCCCATAACGGTGTTCAACAGTGGTTCATTTTAGACATATTAAAATCCGTGGAGTGACAGAATCCTTTCTGACTCAGAAATTTCATGTTCATAATTGTAAAATTGTGAGTTGTACATGAGTTTTCTCAAAAGCAGTTCTGACTGTTGCCAATATGACAAGCTCTATATAACTGTTGTCTGTGTGTCCAAGCTAGTTGCCTTTTGTCATGCCAACAGTGTTTTCATAATTTGATTTTTGTGGGAGTCAGAATTATTATGAAAAACCCTTGTTCAGTTGCATAAAGCCTATTAGATGAAACACTTTCCCCCAGTATTCAAATAGAATAATATTGATAGAACTCTGACCTTCAGATTAGGAAACACCCAAAAGTATTACCTCATAAGTGATATCTACACAAAAGATACTCCCAGAAAGTATTGCTGATATCATGTTGTCTGTCTTCTGTTTACACACTCCTATCATTGTGGATAAAGTTCTATGACAATTCCTGTTAATAATATAAGTATATATAAATAACTATAATGCAAAGTATATGCACAATAAGGCGTAAAAATAAGGTACTGTGGGAGTTCCAGAAAAGAAATGTTTACATACAATTAAGAGAAGCATTTAAGACAGGAAACAATACAGGGAGTATAAGAAAATAAATGGGGGGGCAGCAGCACAGCAGCGCAGCAGCGCAGCAGCGCAGTGGGTTAAGCGCACATGGCACAAAGCTCAAGGACCGGCAGAGGGATCCCAGTTTGAGCCCCTGGCTCCCCACCTGCAGAAAAGTCACTTCACAGGAAGTGAAGCAGGTCCACAGGTGTTTGTCTTTCTCTTCCCCCTCTGTCTTCCCCTCATCTCTCCATTTCTCTCTGTCCTATCCAACAATGATGACATCAATAACAACGATAATATTGACCACAAGAATGGTAAAACAACCAGGGTAACAAAAGGGAAAAAGTGGCCTCCAGGAGCAGTGGATTCTTGGTGCAGGCACCAAGCCCTGGCAATAACCCTGGAGACAGAAAGAAAGAAAGAAAGAAAGAAAGAAAGAAAGAAAGAAAGAAAGGAGAAATGGAATTTTTTCATCAATTAATGTTTGTAATGTAGTACCTTGAAATATAAGGAAGGTGGGGGAGACAATATAATGTTTATGCAAACAGACTCTCATGCCTGAGACTCTGACGTCCCAGGTTCAGTCACCCACATCACCATAAGCCAGAACTGAGCAGTGCTCTGGTAGAAATTAAAAAATAATAATAATGACTAACATGGAAAGCTGCTAGATATAAAATTTTAAAGTCATTTCCAAATTAGTATTAAATGGTGACATAATGGATGAAGAAAATAAAAAAGTGTGAGGGCAAAGACCTTTCCCATTCAAATAAAATAAAGTAATTCATAGCAAGCTAAGACATCAACTGGTACAATCAACAAAGTATTGATGTTATTATAAGTTTTTAAAATTTTTAAGCAGCTTGGATTAAATGAGCACAGGTTCCAAAGAAGAGAACAGCTTTTTGAAATGAGCTGATAGTGACAAATAATTTTCACTCCCTGGGGACATTTTCAAACCTTGGATACAAATTGATCAACCTGAACCCATACAGGGGACTTAAAGCTGCTGGGGAGAGATCCTACCAACTTTTAGTTGAGTCATCCTTAATACACAGTCATTCAAAAGACCATTTGGGGCAAACAAAATACACTAAGTTCCCAATAACAAAAGTCTGCAGAAATGGACACCACTTAGAAATTTCTCTCCTGGGGATTTATCCAGAGGAATCAAAAACATCCATCCAAAGAAGATTCATAGCAGCATAATTTGTAATAGCCCAAATTTGGAAGTAGCCCACATATCCAACAACAGATAAGTAGTTGAGAAAGTTTTGGTATCAATGACTCAATTATTTGCTCAATTATCAAAATTAATGAAGACATCTCTTGTCATGTTGGATGGAACTTTAGAGAATTATGTTAAGATAAACCAAAAGGAGAAGGGTAAATGCCAGATGCTCTGACTTATAGGTGGAACTCAAAAAAAGTGGGACAGAAAAGGAAAACACAAAGTGGTATTTGGACTGTGGGTGGTGTATCGCAGCAAAGCAAAGGACTCTGGGGAGAGCAGTAGAGGGGTAGAGTGGGCACTGTAGTCTGGGCACACAATTGTATAAATAAATGGACCTAAGCTGGAGGTAAGAGTGTTTTTCAGATACCTATCACAGAGAAATGAGAGATGATACCATATGTCAACAACTATATTGTAAACAATTAAGCTCCCAATAAAATGATTTTTTTAAAGAAATAGTAAAGGGAGATCTTCAGATACAAGGAAAATTATCACAATCAGGAACACAGAGGAAACAAGAATGAATGGAGAATGAAGAATTATAACAACATTTATCATAAAAAATGTTAATTCATGAAATTAAAATATATACACACACATATGGGTGGCAAGTTATCTCAACTAGATAGTGTGATGACCTTTCTGCCATACATAGGGTCTAGGTTCAAGTCCAGCTCCCACTACACTAGAAGAGACTTAGTGCTGTGGTGTCTTTCCTTTTCTCCCTCTGCCTCTGTCTATCTGGCAAAAAAAAAAAATCAATTTAGAGTAGGGGAGCCCCAGCAACAACGAAATCATAGAATGATTGCTATGATATGATATACAATATGTGATATGGTATGATACAGCCTGAGAGATTGTTCACCAGATAAGGCTCCTGTCTTGCCATGTTCTTGACCCAAGTTTGAACCCCAAGACCACATGGGAGATATCAGGGCACTGGAAGAAGTTTCAGTGCTGTAGTGTCTCTCTGTTTCTTCTCTCTCTGGGACAATCAAAATGGAACTGGAGGTGGTTATGTTTAGCAAAATAAGTAACAAGATAAAAGACCAACTACCAAATCATTTCGCTTATATGTAGTATCTGGAGAACTAAAATATATGAACTTCCAGAGAGGAAGGAAGGAAGGAAGGAAGGAAGGAAGGAAGGAAGGAAGGAAGGAAGGAAGGAAGGAAGGAAGGGGGGGGGGAAGTGGTAATGCACTGGGTTAAGCACACATGGTTTGAAGTGCAAGAACTAAGGCAAGAATCCTGGTTCCAGCCCCAAGTTCAAGCCCCCAGCTCTCCACCTGCAGGGAAGTCACTTCTCCAGTGGTAAAGCATATCTGCAGGTGTCTATCTTTCTCTCCCTCCTCTGTCTTCCACTCCTCTCTTAACCTCTCTCTGTCCTACCCAACAAAAGAACAGAAAAAGAATGGCCTCCAGGACCAGTGAATTCATAGTGCAGGCACCCAGCCCCAGTGATAACCCTTGTGGGAAAAAAAAGAAAGAAAGAAAGAAAGAAAGAAAGAAAGAAAGAAAGAAAGAAAGAAAGAAAGAAAGAAAGAAAGAAAGAAAGAAAGAAAGAGGAAGAAAGGAAGGAAGGAAGGAAGGAAGGAAGGAAGGAAGGAAGGAAGGAAGGAAAAGATAAAGGAGCTGCTTCTAAGACTTTGTGAGAACTATGATGGTTATTTGGAGGTGGGAGGGCGGGGATGCAGAACCTTGATGGTGGGTGGAGTGTGGAACTATACCCAGTAATCTTAAAATCTTGTAAACCCACCATTAACCATAAGTAAAAAAAAGAAGAAGTATCTCAAGAGCAGTGAAATCATGCATGTGTGTATGAGGTCCCAGCCTTGCAAAGTTAATTAATTTAAATGTATAAGAATTTAAACAACAAGAAAAAATACTAAAATTCAAATATACTAAGTTTCTAGCAATATTAGGGAAGATGATGAAGTCATGATTTTATTAACACTAAGTGGATGTGATTGTCAGACTGACATTAAAAAAATTGTGAAATGCTTACAGAAGTCAGAATTTAGCTATAAACATAAACCCAAGTTGGTGGGGGCAAGTGACAATGCACCTGGTTAAGCACTCACATTACAGTGCACAAGGACTCAGGTTCAAGCCCCTGGTCCCCACCTACAGGAGGGAAGTTTCATCAATGGTGAAGCAGGGCTGCATGTGTCTCTCTGCCTCTTTCCTTTTCTATATCCCCCTGCCCCGGTCTCAGTTTCTCTCTATCTCTATCCAATAGTAAATTCAATAAGATATTTTTTAAAAGAAAATAACATATACTGGAAGAAAGTTAATGTGGCTTTAATATCATGTAATAAAGTATAAAGGTAAAATAAATAAAATTCATCAAAATAATGTAGCTTCTGTCTACATTAAAGACCTAGTATCTCTAGACTGGTAATAGTTGTCATATAATAAATTATAAATCATCTATACCTAGCCAACATTTAAGAAATGATAATGAATAAAAATATTTAACATAGAAGGAAAAGAAGAATGAGAAAAATATAGATGACAGATAAATAGGTAAATAGAGATAGCAGGTAACATACATGCATACATAACCATGGGTTTTTACTGAAATTCTGTCTTGGGATTTCTATCTGTGGCTTGAATTTCTGATGCGATTCTTAGATCTTCAGTTATCCCCAGTTTTGTCTCTTTAAACACAGTTTGTAGTGTTTTGGAGATTTGTGTTCCATTTCCCCCATATTTACTTCCATACAAGCATACTGAAATTGAACAAAACCCTCTTTCTCTGTTGAGTGTCACAAAAAAATCAAACTCTGTCATTTCAACTTTTACTGGTATTCTTTACACAAATCCAACACCTCAAGTCCCTATCATCTCTTCCCATCACCACTATTCCCTTGGCTACTTTTCTTATATCCCTGGAGCTAAAAGGAGGATCTAAAAGACCTATATTTCTTGCCAAAGGAAGGTAGAAGGTTTCTCCTCCACCTTCATTCTTCCCAAGAGAGAACCCTGTCTCCTTCCAAAGAAAGTTAGTCTTTTCTGCTTCATTTCAACAGAAAACTTTCCACAAACTGAGAAGCATTACAAACTAAAATAAAAAATAAAAAAAAAAATCCTAGAAATTGGGGTCGGGGGGGGCTAAAATTTTTTTTAATTTCTTTATTAGGGGATTAATGGTTTACAGTCAACAGTAAAATATAATAGTTTGCATATGCATAAAATTTCCCATTGTTCCACATAACAATTCATCGCCCACTAGGTCTTCCTCTGCCATCATGTTCTAGGACCTGAAACCCCCTTCCACACCCAGAATTTTTACTTTGGTGCAATACACCAGCTCCAGTCCAAGTTCTGCTTAATGTTTTCCCTTCTGATCTTGTTTTTATCTTCTGCTTATGAGTGAGATCATCCCATATTCATCCTTCTGTTTCTGACTTATCTCACTTAACATGATTCCTTCCAGAGGGAGCTAAAACTTAATATAGAAAGCAGGATGGCATGTTCTGAGAATAAAAAATAGTAGAAGTTTTTTTTTTTTTCTGTAGAAAGGAATATGAAAGGTATCATGCTCATTCTTTCCACAGGTTTTTTAAAGCTCTGTTCAGAAGTGAAAAAGTCAAAGATGTCTGCATTTGTTATCTCAGATACCAGTTAGACTCTCAGATGCAGGTTTGCCTCTAATATGCCAACAAAGGCAGTCTGTATGACTGAACAAGAAGTAAGTAGTTAATGCTAGAAGCAGGTAGTATTAATAAATTCCAGAGGGCTTGTTCCATCAGGAAATATTCCACTAATCTGCAAGAAGTCTAACTCGCAAGACCTCATAAGACACATTCTGTTAGTGTCAGTGTTCCACATCAATTACAGATTTCTGAAGGGTCATCAGAGCACAACTATGCCCTTAATATGTAAGCCGACACTACTGTAACTAAGACTGCAATTGGACTGGGACAAATCTCTGTGATCTTGACATATGAAAATCCAAATAGAGGGTTTCCATAGAAATGAATAAAAAACATTTCCAAATTACTTATTCAGGATTAATCCACTGCAGCTCTGCAAAGCAAATACATTTGATGAGACTCAGTAAAGCAGCCAATAGAAAATAAACTAAAATTGCCTAGTAAGGTAGTTCCTTCACTCACAGAAAGCCCACGTGCACTTAAAATATGGATTCAGACTGGGCTACATTTTAATTCAAGTGGATAAGCCCATAAAATGATAACTGGACACACCTTAAAGATCACTGGATTCCATTTTAAATAGTAAAGTCTACAGTCATTGACCTTTCTACCAAATCTTCATCTTGTTGTATCCTAGCAAAATTAAATTAGTCAAGTTAAATTCTCCCTCAGTTTCATTATCTACAAAATGAGAAATAAGTACTGGTGGAAGAAACTAATTTTACAGTTTTCAGATGGAAGACATGCAGTGCAGAGAGATGAAGGGTTGTATTCAAGATCTTCACTAGTAAAAGAGAGAACTTCAGGGGTCAGGTGGTAGCACAGTGGGTTAAGTGCATGTGGTGCCAAGTGCAAGGACTGGCATAAGGATCCTAGTTGGAGCCACCGGCTGCCCACCTGCAGGGGAGTCACTTCACAGGAGGTGAAGCAGGTCTGCAAATGTCTGTCTTTCTCTTCCCCTCTCTATCTTCCCCCCCTCTCTCCATTTCTCTCTGTCCTATCCAACAAGGAATGACATCAACAAAAACAATAATAACCACAAGGCTACAACAACAAGGGCAACAAAAGGGGGGGTGGGAAATGGCCTCTAGGAGCAGTGGGTTCATGGTGCAGGCACTGAGCCCAGCAATAATCATGGAGGCAAAAGAAAGACAGAGGGGGGGGGGTTGGTGGGGGAGAGGGAGAACTTTAGAAGGCCCTCATCACATAACAATCCTCTTCTTTTTCTGTCCTGTTTCTTTTATGGTTAAATTACCATTTATACAAGTTTATTGACTTGGAAGCCAAGGAATTATACCAGAAATTTAGACTAAAATAAGTTTTCATCAACTATTGTGTTCATTAAAGTCTGCTTCCTCTTCCTCCCCTAAAAAAAATGTTTTTACTTCAGATGTCTGGCATCAAATGAACTACTATAAAATTTGACCAGTGGCACATATAGAAAAATATTAAGTATAATGTTTCTTACTGACGCAAATTAGAACTTTGGCTAAATCCTCAAATGAAGTATGTGATATATTTTATTTGTTTATCTAAGGGTCTCTAAGAAATGAACACCAAGACAGGTATAAATGTGCAGAAGATAAGTTGTATGTGTGGGGAGAGGGGGTTTGGGCTGCAAGTTGGGAAAGAGGAGCGTGAAGACAGAAAGAGCCTCAGGTATACAATTTAAGAGGTCTGGCCAAGGTGAGAAAGGAAGACTGAGCAAAGACAATTTTCCAACTACAGAAAAGCACTAAGGTTTGATGAAGATCAATGAGAAATTCTGGAGCCAAAATTATTTCTCCAGAAACACTCTTCACCTGGTAGCAACAGATTTGTTTTGATGTCCTTACACATTCAGTCATGGGCTGAAGCTGTCTGTGAGGAACATGGCTTTGACAAAAGCGCAGTGATAGATTCAGAGCATACCAGTTGTAGCTGTCTTGTGTATACTTCCTGCAGCAAGGGATTGAAGTGACACATTTTCATGGCTGCCACATCACATTTTCTTTTCTTTCTTTCTTTCTTTTCCCTTTTGTTGCCCTTGTTGTTTTTTTATTGTTGTTGTAGTCATCATTGTTGTTGTTGTTGATGTCGTCGTTGTTAGATAGGATAGAGAGAAATGGAGAGAGGAGAGGAAGACAGAGGAGGGGAGAGAAAGACACCTTCACTGCCTGTGAAGTGACTCCCCTGCTGGTGGGAAGCCTGGGGCTCCAACCGGGATCCTTACTCGGGTCTTTGTGCTTCGCGCTATGTGCGTTTAATCAGCTGTGCTACCACCGCATTCCCTCCATATCACATTTTCTATATTTACGAGTTATAACCCCTAAGGAGGAGGTGGATAATTCTGAGGCTAGAACCTTCAACCATTTCTGAAAGCAAAGACTGTAAATTAGAGGGCAGTGTTCATAGACATTTGTAGGACAGGAAGGGGCTTAGTGCTTTACTCCTCCCTCAAACACCCACAGAAATTTGAGTCATCTGACAGACTGGAAAATGAAATCTTAACGGTCTTTCACAAGACATCCATCAGTCATAGAGCACTGACCTAGCCATTTCTGTTTCCACAACAGAAAACAAGGGCATCCTTGGAAGAATCTAGAACACTTCACTTTTGAGTGAGGGACCATAGAAAGCCATGCAGTTCCTTATCTGGAGACACCTAGAGGTGGGAGTCTGGTTAAAGATTCATTGACATACACATAATTAGATATATTCTTCTCACATCAGATTTATCTGTTACTTGGAAGGGGCAAAGATAGTGCCACTATCTTTGATAGCCCCGTGACTTGTCTCTTATGTGTAACATAAGTATATTGTTTTACTCTCCTGTGCCTCAATTTATCTATAAATGAGAATAGTAATTTCTACTATCCCAAAGACACAATATTATTTTCTTTATTTATGAGTATTACTCCACTGAATATCGATGTCCCATAACTTCTTCATCTACTCATCTGTTGAAGGGCATTCTGGTTGCTTTCAAATTTTGACTATGGTGAATAATATCGCTATGAACATGGGTGGTCATATATCCCTTCACATCAGTGTTACTATATCTTTTTAGTAAATGCCTTGGAGTAGAATTGCTGGGTCCTAAGATATTTCCATTTGCATTTGTTTAAGGATTCCCTATACAGTTCTCCATAGTGGTTGCACCAGTTTGTACTCCTGCCAGCAGTGTAGTGATGCTCCTTTCTCTCCACATCCTCCCCAACACTAATTTTTGCTTGTTTTATTGATGGAGCCCATTCCTACAAGTGTGAAGTTGAATTTCAGTGTAGTTTCAATTTTTATTCTCTAATGATGAGTGAATTCAAATATCTCTACATATGTCTATGGACCCTCTGTATCTCTTCTTTAGAGAACTGTCTATTCAGTCTATTCATATCTTCTGCCCACTATTTTAAATTAAATTTATTTATAAAATAAAATATAGAAAATATTGACAAAACCATAGGATAAGAGGGATAAAATTTCACACACTTCCTACCACCAGATTTCTGTATCCCATCCCCTCCTTTGGAAGCTTTCCTATTCTTTATCCCTCTGGGAGTATGGACCTAGGATCATTATGGGGTGCAGAAGGTGGAAGGTCTGGCTTCTGTAATTGCTTCTCCACTGAACATGGGTTTTGGCAGATCAATCCATACTCCTAGCCTGTTTCTATCTTTCCCTAGCAGGGCAGGGGTCTGGAGAGGTGGGTTTCCGGGTACATAGGTCAGGTCATCTGCCCAGGAGAGTCAGGTATTCTGCCCACTTTTTCATTGGGTTAATTTTTTTTTATTTTTGCTAAGCTATATGAATTACTTATGGATGTTTGATATCAGCCATTTGATGTGTGATGTGCAAATATCTCTTCCCATTTTCTGGGTTTTCTGTTTATCTTTGTGGAGTTTTCTTTTGATGTGTAAAAGCTTTTCAGTTTAATGTAGTCCCATCTGTTCAATCTTATGAACTAGGCATGCTTTTGTTAATTAAACATGAAATTAAATAAAAATGTACATATATAGTTATATGTAGTCATCCTGAATATTTTAATTTAATATGTTCTATATTTCTATCATTATAGTTATTTTATTTTGAATAGAGACAAAGAAAGATTAAGATGAAAGGAAAGAGAGAAAGGGAGAGAGAGGGGGAGAAATGTGCTGTACTATTTTACTGCTTGTGAAGCTTGGTGTTGACCAGGGCTGGAACCCAGTTTCTTGGGCATTGCAATGTGCATACTCAACCAGGTGCACCACTGCTCAGCTCCCTGAACATGTACTTAAATATCTACTTTTCTCATTTACTGACTGCCACTTGAAATTAAAATGGTTGCACATGTCCAGTATGTGGTGTCTACTATTTCTAATTTGCATCTAAAAGAGTTTCCTCATTATGATCAGAAGAGGAGTCCTCAGATGTGTCATCTTGGCGCATGGACTATTTCAGCCTAAGGTCATTTAAGGCTCTATAGCTTCACTAGAAATATTTACCTAAGTAGGGCACCAAAGTAAAAACCCAGTGGTGAGGGGTAGACATGCAGCTTCCTGGGCCAGTGGGGGGTGGAAGTGGGTGGGAGGGATGGGTCACAGTCTTTTGGTGGTGGGAATGGTGTTTATGTACACTCCTAGCAAAATGTAGACATATAAATCACTAGTTAATTAATATGAGAGGGGGAAAATCAATTGTATGTCTTAAAGTTTTTCAAAACACAAACTGAATCTTTTTAATATATAGGCTGTGTATTTGATATGCGGACTCTCTCAAAAGCCTAGACCAAGTAGATCAGAAGCATCCAATAGCACATCTATATACAAGATACTGGGTACTGTACAGCAAACCATAACAAAAGGACTTTTCAAAGTTAACCCAACTACCAAATAATGTGATGACAACATTAACTATCCATTGTCTTTTTGAACCCTAAGACAGCAGGAACCTCACATCTCCACTATAGAGCCTCTACTTCCCCCAGTCCTGGAACCCTTGGATAGGGCCCACTTTCCTATATGCCTCTCCCAATCCATATCAAATAATATTGCATCTGCCGATCACAACCTAACCAACGCAACAATGGCCACCTCAACATGCTTCACCTCAGACTGTGTCCAGAGACTTCACGTGTGGAATGACAACCCTTCAGCTTCATTACTTGGGTGAGACCTTTCCTTTCATAGTATACTCTAATTCCATCTCAAGTGATTCACTTTCTAACAAAGTCCCAAAACCTAGATATACACCAGTTTCTGTGAGAGAGAGCTTATGTGCACACGTATCCATAAACTACTGCAAAATATATACCTGAAAGCAGAAGTACACTAGAGTTTGCAGTGAGTACCCCCCCTAACACTTCCTCTCCACTATTCCAAGATTTGGGTCCATGATTGCTTAACAATTTGTTTGGCTTCGTATGTTAACTCTCTTTTCAGTCACTAGGTTCCAGATGCTATCAGGATGCTGGCCAGGCTTCCCTGGATTGAAGACCCCACCAATGTGTCCTGGAGCTCAGCTTCCCCAGAGACCCACCCTACTAGGGAAAGAGAGAGGCAGACTGGGAGTATGGACAGACCAGTCAACGCCCATGTTCAGCGGGGAAGCAATTACAGAAGCCAGACCTTCTACCTTCTGCAACCCTCAATGACCCTGGGTCCATGCTCCCAGAGGGATAGAGAATGGGAAAGCTATCAGGGGAGGGGGTGGGATATGGAGATTGGGTGGTGGGAATTGTGTGGAGTTGTACCCCTTCTACCCTATGGTTTTGTTAATTAATCCTTTCTTAAATAAAAAAAGAAGAAGAAGAAGAAAAAAAAAAATATTTACCATACCCATAACTATCTAAAAGAATGAAAATTTGGTTTTTCACCAGAAATAAATTTTCTGCCAAATCTGACAGGGTAAACTGCTGATTGCAGAGGATCCAGTTTTCATTCTACAAGTCACCCTTTTCTGTCATGTAGGCTCTCCTCTTCTCTCCTTGAAGCTGCAGGCCTTTCCTAATTCTCAGCCCTGGATAGATACCATTTTGCCTCACTGGCTTAAGAATTTACATTTATGGAAATTCCAATATGTATGAAATTATATTTGTTCTTTTTGCATACTAATCTGTCTGTTGTTCATTTGATTGCTCAACCAGCCAGTAATGAGCCCAGAGAGGTGTGGAAGTTGTCTTCATCTTAGAACATCTACAAAAAGAAAAAACTTAAATAACTTGCAACATGGTCAGAGTACTCCATTTTTACATTTTCCTAGGACATTTTTTTGGCTATTCTTCTTTTCCAAATATTTTACAGTTATGTCCCACACAGGTCTAATTCAACTGAAAATTTTAAAGCAACTCTCTCCTTCTCTCCAAAGGTACCATAAAAATGAAATTACTGTACTAACAATCCCTCCCAAAGGTAACTACTCTTACTATATGGTATAGATCCTTAGGGCTGATTGATGCATTTTTAAATTGAGGTGAATTTTTTTATATGTTCTTTTCATTTTCTCATAAAATTTTTTTTCCTGTTGCTTTTATAACAAAAAAATAAGTTGTTGAAAAATAAGTTATGGGTCCAGGTTGTGGTGCACTTGGTTGAGAACACATGTTACAATGTTCAAGGAGCCAGGTTCAAGCCCCCCAGTCCTCACCTACAGGGGGAAAGCTTTGCAAGTGGTGAAGCAATGCCACGTGTCTGTCTCTCTCACCCTCTATCACCCCCTAACTCTGGACTTCTGGATGTCTCTATCCAATAAACAGGTAAAGATTAAGAAAAGAAGAAAAATAAGTTACTAATGTTCCTACAATTAAAAATCAAGTGAATGAGTTAGTTCATGATTTGTAGTAAAAGAAAAAAGTTACTAATAATCCCACCCTTTCCTTATTCCCACAACATAAAAAGAAAATTATTGTCCATGGCAAAATTCACTCACCTAATTTTTCTGTTGTGCTCAATACAGTCTGGGACCACTATCCTCAGACTTCATATAGTGTTCATGCTCTGAAAATACTAACCAATTTTTAGAACAGAAGATACAAAATATAATGATAATGGGAAATATGCAATTTAGGTACCATAAAACAAGTATACTTTTTTTTTTGGTAAGTGCTTTACCAAAATAAGTATAATTTTATATTACATTATAAACCCAAGTTTAAATTATTTGAGAGAATTCTTGGCTCTGTTCTCAAAGTATAAATTAAACTACTGGAAAGTAATCTGTCAAGGTGAAAACAAAATGGGAACATGATTCAACTGGCGGTCATCCTACAAGTTGAGCAAAGGCTCTCTGCCTAGTTCTGTGGTCAGTGGGTAGCCTAGGCTTTAAAAGCAGTGTTTATGATTGCCTGGAACCTCTTCTCCTGCAGGTTTCTTAACGGTCGGCATGCCCCTAAGGTAGGGGGCTGGTATGACAGGAATTAATGAGATACAAGACAATTATTCTCCATGACACAAGCAACTTAATTATCCAAAGGTATCTGAGAGAAGCATAGGGGTTAAACCCATAGGGTGAGACAGAGAGAAGATGGCTATCAAAAAGCCATATAGTTTGGAATTTCTCTTGTCTGGGGTCTGAGGTGTGTGATGAAGTGTGTGATAAGGTGTGTTCTTCTGTGATCAGAAGGTGACTTTGAATAAGTGAATCTGCGGCCATGTGGCCTGCGGTTAATGGAGGGAAGTACTGGGGTTTCTGTGGGCCTGAGAGTCAAGAAGGAAAGAACCAAGTCTGAGTTTCCCCCCTTATGCTCACCTGGGTTGAGAGAGACTTACCAAGAAGTTATCTTCTCAGACCTCCATCCAAAGACAGGGGTGGTTCTCCCTATGCTCTATCAGGCTTACACATGGTCCCAACACTGAACCAAGTAACTCTTGTAAACCATGTGATACACAGGAAAGAACACTGGAGAAGAATTTGGAAGAGTACCCACAACCTCCATCCTTGACAATCAATTTTCTATACCTGACTTTGACTCCCTGCTCAGGGTACCCATGATTATTCAGGCAAACAACCTGATGACAGTGATTTCTCAAAAGACATGAAACAGGGATAAGAAATCAACTTAAAGGAAGCAACTGTACTCAAAATGAATCCTACAAGGAAAAGCTGAATTTCAAGGTTTCAGATTTAATTTTTCTAGTAATGTCATCATTCTGTTCTCAGAAGAATCACTATTTACTCCATTTTATCTTTCACATTTTATCTCTAAGTTACTGTTTTATTCTATAGTTCTCTTACAACATGATTTATCACTCTGTATATATTAGTATGATATGCCTTACATAATATAGTCTGATGCTAATTCATTTTGCCAAGAAAGTGTTATCACTCCTCACCCGCTATTTTTGTTTGGGAGGTATCCATGGCATCACCACTTGAGGAAGACTTTTCCAAATAAAATAAAAGTGAGTGAAATGGAGAAATAGAGAAGGAAAGACACAACTGTACTGAAGCCTCCCCCAGTGAGGTGAGGACTGGGTTCAATCCCAGGCTGGTGAGAAACAGGCACTTTCCCAGCTTAGCTATCTCACCAGCCCATTTTCATTATTTATATAACTTTGTTCAGAGTCTGGCTTAGTAAAGAAAATGGGTGATGCCGTCTGCTAATTGGCAATGGTTTCGAAAATATTAAACCCATAGCAGATTACATGGGGAGGGTGATCATAAAATATGTTTACTTCTGCCAAAATAAATTTAGATAGCTCACCCTATCTCCACCAAGAAACTAAGAGGTAGAAACAGCAGATAGTAGACATCAGACAAAGCAGCATCAGGGAGAAACATAAAAGGAAAGGGAGGAGAGTAGAAAAGTAACAGAAAGAAATCATAGTGCAGAAAGTGACAAACCTAAAAAAAAAGAGAGAGAGAGAGAGAAACCCAAAAAAAAGAGTAGAGAGAATCAGAACCAGGACTATTTTCTTGGTGGTCATAACTATGAGATATAAGTAATTCACCTCACCATTGTAGTCAACATTTACTGACTGCTTCCTGCAAAGCATAGTCATGCTCAGTCATGTTATAAGAGCAGAGAGACAGACAGAAGGAGAAATACGTAAATACACAAACTTGTTGAAAGACCAGTATCTTCAATTTTTGGTAGAAAAGGAAAACCTCTACAGGAAAATCTTACAGTCTTCTAACCCCTTTCTACAAACTTTAAAAGAAAATTTCTCACCTGGTTGAGCGCACATGTTACCATGCACAAGGATCTGGGTTCAAACTCCCAGTCCCCACCTGCAGGGAGAAAGCTTTTCAAGTGGTGAAGCAGGGCTGCAGGTGTCCTTCTGTCCCTCTCCCTCTCTAACTCCCTTCCTTCTCAATTTCTGGCTGTCTCTATCCAATAAATTTAAAATTTAAAAAGAAAAGAAAAAATTCCTCAGGGGAAGGAAAAGAAAACCCTCAGTCCCTCTTATCGTTTGTAAATTCTAAACAGAATAAACAGAATCATTGGAAATTTGTGTCCTTGTTTCAGGGCAGTTTCCCATCTTACCCACCCAGTCTCTAATGATTCAATTGAACCTAAACATTTAATAATCTGCTTTTACTTAATCTGTGATTTACTTTCAGAAACAAAACTAACAGCAGGATCTAAACAATAAGTAGGTACAAATTTCCAGTTTTGGATCTAACCTTGTTTCATGCAAAAGTGTTCAACATTGAAATTCCAGCTCTAGCAAAAGGTACTAATACATAGTTTAATTAACTCAAGCTGTTTGGTCTAGCAATGTAGTGGAAACATTCCCTTAAAAAAAAAGAAGAAGAAGAAAAAGAAAAATAGCTTCAGAAGAGTATGCAGATTTAACCAGAACTCATAATTTTAGAGAGTTCATTCCTAATTAACAAGAGTGTTATGTTACCTGAAAATTAAGTTTACTTTAATCAGTGACTGGCTATAGGAAAATACTAAAATGCATTATACCAGAAAAAAAGAGAGAAAGAAAGAAAGAAAAAGAAAGAAAGAAAATTGAAAATACCATAATATTGAGTGGGTTTTCCATATTATTACCTATATTAAATTGTAATAAAAATAAATATTTCTAACTCAGACTTTCATTTGAAATTTATAAGTAATACAATATTTTTCAAAGGTCATTTCCTCAGTGCCAGTAAGAACCCACAGACAATACTTCATAGTAAAATTGAGTCAAAGGATCCAAAAACAAGAAGTAAATGCAAAATATGAGGCAAAAAGTTTTTTCATTGAAATAAAGACAAACAGAACAAAAAGAACAGATAGTGTTAGGTTGCACTTACGAAGATCAGCCCCCCACTCCCCTCCCCACCCCCCAGTTTTAGTGGCTTAGATACACATTTGGTTCTTCTTAACATCTGCTTGTAGATCAAGGTGACTTTCAGAAGTTTCTCTTGGGCACAGAGTAAGCAATTCACTAGTGATAGTTTAACTGGGGCTCTGCCTATCTACAGCTCTACTGTCTGTATTACAAGATTTGGTGCAGTAGAAGAAAGAGGAGTATGCAAAACAGCACATCACTTATGTGCCTCTACCCAGCTCACTTCTGTGCATAGCTCATCAGCCAGAACAACACATATACGCATTAGTAAACAATTCTATTTACAATGGAAAACTTATGTAAGACAAATTCAGGTGGAAATGTTCAGAAGTGATAGCTGTCAACTTTTTAATTTTTTTTTTTCACATAGTACTTATTTATTGACTAGAAACAGAATTGATAGGGAAGGATAGAGAGGGAGAGAAAGAGGTGAGGTTATACTATTACTTCACCACTCATGAAGCTTTCCCCTTCAGGTGGGGACCAAGGACTTAAACCAGGGACTTGCACATTGTAACAAAAGCACTCTACCCCCACCCAAGCCCAACTACTGTCAACTTTTACATACATTACTGAAATACTTTCTTCTTGCTCTGGTTCAGATCAGATTTCCTCTAGTTTTTGTTTCAGGTCATCTGTTCTCCACCATCACACCTAACTAACATAGTATGGATGATTTAATTCCAAATTTTATTTTGCACTATCTTTTTACTTACCAATGATCAAAATCCATTCACTTGGTCAGACATCAGAAATTATTCTATTGTCATAGTAATAATTTGCATATGTATTTAAGATCCATATGCTCCATTATAAATGCATTACTTCGTTCCACCAATAGACCATTTTTTTTATTTAAGAAAGGATTAATTAACAAAACCATAGGGTAGGAGGAGTACAATTCCACACAATTCCCACCACCCAATCTCCATATCCCACCCCCTCCCCTGATAGCTTTCCCATTCTCTATCCCTCTGGGAGCATGGACCCAGGGTCATTGTGGGTTGCAGAAGGTAAAAGGTCTGGCTTCTGTTATTGCTTCCCCACTGAACATGGGCGTTGACTGGTCTGTCCATACTCCCAGTCTGCCTCTCTCTTTCCCTAGTAGGGTGGGGGAAGCTGAGCTCCAGGACACATTGGTGGGGTCTTCAGTCTAGGGAAGCCTGGCCGGCATCCTGATGACATCTGGAACCTGGTGACTAAAAAGAGAATTAACATACAAAGCCAAACAAATTGTTGAGCAATCATGGACCCAAATCTTGGAGTAGTGGAGAGGAAGTGTTAGGGGGGTACTCACTGCAAACTCTAGTGTACTTCTGCTTTCAGGTATATATTTTGCAGTAGTTTATGGATACGTGTGAGCATATGCTCTCTCTCACAGAAACTGGTGTATATCTAGGTTTTGGGACTTTGTTAGAAAGTGAACCACCTGAGATAGAATTAGAGTATACTATGAAAGGAAAGGTCTCACCCAAGTAATGAAGCTGAAGGGTTGTCATTCCACACGTGAAGTCTCTGGACACAGTCTGAAGTGAAGCATGTTGAGGTGGCCATTGTTGCGTTGGTTAGGTTGTGATCGGCAGATGCAATATTATTTGATATGGACTGGGAGAGGCATACGGGAAAGTGGGCCCTATCCAAGGGTTCCAGGACTGGGGGAAGTAGAGGCTCTATAGTGGAGATGTGAGGTTCCTGCTGTCTTAGGGTTCAAAAAGACAATCGATAGTTAATGTTATCATCACATTATTTGATAATTAGGTTAACTTTGAAAAGTCCTTTTGTTATGGTTTGCTGTACAGTACCCAGTATCTTGTATATAGCTGTGCTATTGGTTGCTTCTGGCAATAGACCATTTTTAAGAACCACTTTTTTCTTTTTCTTTTTTCCTTTTTGTCTCCAGGGTTATCTCTGGGGCTCAGTGTCTATACTACAAATCCACTGCTCTTGGAGGCTATTTCTTCCCTTTTGTTGCCCTTTTTGTTCATTATTGTTGTTGTCATTGATGTCATTGTTGTTGGATAGGACAGAGAGAAATCGAGAGAGGAGGGGAAGACAAAGAGAGGGAGAGAAAGATAGACACCTGCAGACCTGCTTCACCAATTGTGAAGTGACCTCCCTACAGGTGGGCTGCCAGGGGCTCGAACCGCTATCCTTACACAGGTCTGTGTGCTTTGCACCATGTGCACTTAACCACTTTTTTAATGTGGTGCAGGAGAGTAAACTCAAGTCCCTCTACATGCAAAATATCACCACTGAGCAGTTTCCGTAGGCCTAACTTTTTATTATCTATTTTAGAGAGGGAGAGATACAGACACAAAGAAAAGAGAGATAAATAAGTATGTAATTATTTAATTAGGGGGGAGGGTAAAGAGACCAGAGCACTGCTTCTATATATGCTGTTGGGATCAACCCCCAGTCCTCAATACACTTGTACTCTACCCAGTGAGCTTTTTTTTTTTTTCCATTTTAAAACTCTCTTTTAATACTCTCTGCCCTGATACAGCTTTCTAGTCCTATTCTCAACTGACACCATCTTCCCAGACAATACTTTTAGCTCACCTGCATATTAGCTATGAGACTCAAGTAAAAATTAGTAAAGTGATGGGTCCTTTGGAATATACTTAAAATAGACCTACTAGCTTTTTCCAAAATGGAAACCCCCAAATCTCATCTGCTAGATTCTTTCCTTTAGGTTATTAAACAACTTGTTCTCCTTTGTATCTTAATGTTTTTCAGCCACCGAGTTGCAGATGCTACCATGACGCCGATCTGACTTCCCTGGGCAGACGACCTCACCAGTGTGTCCTGGAACCCCACCTCCCCAAAGCCCTACCCCACTAGAGAAAGATAGAGACAGGCTGGGGATATGGATCAACCTGTCAATGCCCATGTCCAGCAGAGAAGCAATTAGAGAAGCCAGACCTCCTACCAGTGGTATAGTTGTTATTGTGTGCATTTGTATATGCCTTATTAACAATCATTCTACAAACAGGTTTTATTAAAATACTTTATATATCTAGTGTTCTCAACAATAACTTCTGACTTCTCTGAGTGTTTCAATGTCTTCTCCCTTAGGGTAAAAACTCTGATCCTCTCATCAGTGTCAGCCATGAATAATTTTATAACCTCCCAGTAGGTTATGTGCTTTGGAATTTTTCATTGGCCTGTGAAACATTTATAATATTCTGTGAACTTATTAAGCATGGTATAAGACATGGAAAGCTTATAGTCACTACTCAGTATCCTCTTCATCTAAATAGCACGAGCAACCAAATAAAAATAGTGTGTCTCAAAGATTGGTTTCAATTTCCTTCATTTCTTTTTAGGATTATGAAGTTATTTTTCAAAGGCCATGTCCGGGAGCTTCAGTCTAAGGAAAGCCTGTGGTCATATGAGATTAGAGGATGGTTCACCAAAGAAATGAGTTTTGAGCAAGACCCACTGAAGCAGAATTGGGGCCATACATCAGAAGAACTACTGAAATGCAGCTTAGCCTAAAAGAACTGAAGCACCAGCTTTGGAAGCAGAAACATCTACTAGATAAAACTGAATCAGGAGTAAAGAAACATTTAAGTTCCTGGTCCTTGCTCTTAACAGTGATGAAGTCTGTGACCTTAGGGAAATGCTTTTGTTCTCTCTCTACTTCTTTCTACTTTTCCCAAGTGTGAAAAGGAGACAAGTTTGTCTGCTTTCTTCTGCTTGCAGAGATGGAAGTTCATAGAACAAGACACAAACACAGTGAACATTGTGGAAACCTTGATCACAGAGGCCTGCAGACACTAGCTCCTTCCTCCCATTTACCAGGCACAAATCCAAAGAGCAGCAGGCTGGTCAGGCCGTGGAGCACCTGGTTGAGCACAAATGTTGCAAAGCTCAGGGATGCGGATTCAAGTCCCCTGTCCCCACCTGCAGGGCGAAGAGCTTCATAGGCAGTAAAGCAGTGCTGCAGGTGTCTCTTGGTCTCTACCTCTCTTCCTTTTCAAGGAGGGCAGGTAACAAAGCACCCACTCTCTGCCTCTCATCAATCTGCTAGTGATCCAGCCCCAACAAACACCCTGAGAGAGTGGGTTGGAACTGAACCTAGAAGTCTGCATTTCTAGCAGAAATTCTAGTGATGTCATGCTGTTCGTTCATGGACCAGACATTGAGAAGGAAAGAACTAGTCTATCATGCTCTCTGCCCACTCAGGGTAGCACAGACATGACTACAAATACACCTTTACAAAATAAAAGCAATCCTCGAGTCCTTGAGCACAATGTAGGGAATTTACCATGAAGTCAAAGAAATCACAGTTGAAGACCGCAGCTTCCAGGATCAACACTGGCTTTCCCTGTGGTGACAAGAGCACTCTCCTTTTCACTGAGAAAAACTGAGGGGTGGGGAGATGGAGGTGTGGGGTCCAGCTGACAATGTGAAGATCAGGGGAGAGGGTGTTGTGAAACAAGAAACTTTGCAAGCAGAGAGCCCTCATCACTGAGCAGTCCTGGAAGATAAGAAAGAGAACTGACTCTCAGATGGGGATGGTTTTCTCCAATTCTCCTGCTTAGAAATGTTCAGATAGTCTCAGATGGTTTGCTGCTACTTAGAAAACGATAATGATATAAGAACTCATCTGGCAGGTCTGTAAGAGTCTTTACATGAAGCTATATACTAGAGATCGAATGGAGAGAGATAAAAATTTCCATGACTTCTGCTTTCATTATAGAAAGGAAAATTGACAGTCAACAATATTTATATACCTTTCCCATATTTGGGAGCTACTCTCTTCTTTGATCCAGGTTTCTAGCCCTTTTTCCAGTCATGACATCATCTCCCCAGACAATAACTTGGATCCACTTGCATATCAGATTTCAGGCTCAGAAAAAAAAAAACTAATTTAGTCATGGGCCCTTTGGAATATAACTAAAATATGCCTACTAGCTATCTACAAAATGGAGATGCCCCCCCCCCCCAACTCTTCATCTGCACTATTTCAGCTTTTAGGTTCATGATTAGTCAACAATTTTTTTGGCTTTATATGTTAACTCGTCTTTCAGCCACAAGGTTCCAGATGCTACCATGAGGCCAACCGGACATCCCTGGGGAGACAACCCCACCAATGTGTCCTGGAGCCCTGCTTCCCCGGAGCCCCGCCCCACTAGAGAAAGAGAGAGAAAGGCTGGGAATATGGATCAGCCTGTCAATGCTCATGTTCAGCAAGGAAGCAATTACAGAAGCCAGACCTTCCACCTTCTGCACCTCACAATGACCCTGGGTCCATACTCCCAGAGGGATAAAGAATAAGAAAACTATCAAGGGAGGGGAGGGGATGTGGAGTTCTGGTAGTGGGAATTTTGTGGAGTTGTACTCCTCTTATCCTATGTTTTTTTCAGTGTTTCCATTTTATAAATAAAAACTTTTTAAAAAAGAAAGGACAATTGAGCAAATAAAATAGAAATATACCACAACAAATGCTACAAAGGAGAACATCAGAATCTGAGACAGTGAAATAAGGATGTTCGTTAGACTGATCCAACAAGGCTTTTCTGAGGTGTTATTTAAGCAGAGATTTGAAGCTTGTTATGCAAAGATTTGAAAGATTGCAAGATTTAAAAGCTTGTTATGCAAAAGGCAGAAGAGGAACATTCTAAGTTAAAGCATTTGTGATATCCCTAAAGTGGTAAAAAAAAGAAAGTCTGCTTTTCATTTTAGCGTACTCATTCTATCTTCAAGCTGAAGAATGGACTTAAAGGAACAAAAAGGAAGCAAGAAAAACAGTCCAGAGTGCATTACTGGGGTTCTGGAGGAGGTGGTGGAAGGTGCTGGTACTGAAATAAAACATGATAGAAGAAGGCCAAATGGAAACAACCCAGAGTTTTCTTTCTTATCCCCAGTATAGTCAGTTTACCTCAGAGACAACGCCAAGGGGACCACAAAGTGAACAGCATGCAAAGCAAAGGTTGGTCTAATCGTAAGAAAGAAATATACCGTCTTGGCAAGAAAGATAGTAAGCTTTAGTTAATGAAAAAGTAACAAAATTACATTCCTCAATAGCACATTTGGCTCGTGGCCACTCTTGGGGTGGGGGCTGGGGGTGAGGGTGAAGGTGTAGGGGTTAGTCTGGATTGCTTGGCTTTTGCCGCTGGGGTCTTCTTCACTGGAGGCTTCGTGCCTACATAATTCCACCATTGCCACCAAATTTTTTTTTTAAACTAGTGATTTAATATTGCTTTACAAAATTAGAAGATAAGCAGGGGTAGATAGCAGAGTAGTTATGCAAACAGACTCTCATGCCTAAGGCTCTAAAGTCCCAGGTTCAATCCCCCACACCACTATAAACCAGTGCTCTGGTAAAAATGAAACAAACTTGTAAGATAATAGGGGTATGATTCCATAATGTTCCCGTCACCAGAGTTCTGCATCCTCATCCTCTCCATTGGAAACTGTAGTAGTGCTTCCATGCTCACAGATATGGGTTGACTTTATATCTATAACTGATATGTGTATCTATATCTATATGTATGCAGATAGATTTTTTTTTGCCAATTTTCTATTTTCCCACCTTCTCTTCTTTTCTAATTCATACATACACTTATTACTACTTCTTTTTTATGTACTTTTTTATTTATAAACATTGACAAAACCATAGGATAAGAGGGGTATGTCTCCACACAATTCCCACCACTGATCTCTGTAGCCCATCCCCTCCCCTAATAGCTTTCCTATTCTTTAACCCTCTGGGAGTATGGACCCAAGGTCACTGTGGGTTGCAGAAGGTGGAAGGTCTGGCTTCTATAATCGCTTCCCCAATGAACATGGGCATTGACAGGTCGATCCATACTCCCTGCCTGCCCCTCTCTTTCCCTAGTAGGGTGGGGCTCTGGGGAAGTGGGGCTCCAGGACACATTGTTGGGGTTGTCTCTCCAGGAAAATCTGGTCAGAATCATGCTAGCTTATGGAACCTGGAGGCTGAAAAGAGAGTTAACATACAAAGCCAAACAAATTGTTGACCAATCATGAACCTAAAGGCTGGAATATTGCAGATGAAGAGTTGGGGGGGGGGTCCTCTATTTTGTAGATAGCTAGTAGGCATATTTTAGTTATATTCCAAAGGGCCTGTGGCTATACTAGTTTTTTTTTTTTTCCCTGAGCCTGAAATCTATTATGCAGGTGGATCCACGTTATTGTCTGGGGAGATGATGTCATGGCTGGAAAAGGAACAGAAAGCTGGATACTTATTACTACTTCTAAGTGTCCTCCCTTTTTTTTTATTTACTTATTTTCCCTTTTGTTGCCCTTGCTGTTTTTTGATTGTCGTAATTGATGTCATCATTGTTAAATAAGACAGAGAGAAATGGAGAGAGGAGGGGAAGACAGAGAGGGAGAAACATAGACACCTATAGATAGACATGCTTCACCACCTTTGAAGCGACTCCCCTAGAGGTTGGAGCTGGAGGCTCGAACCGGGATCCTTATACCAGTCCTTGCACTTTGTGCCACATGCGTTTAACCTGCTGTGCTACCGCCCAACTCCCTTTTTTTTTTTTCTCTCTTCTCTCTGATAAGGAAAACCATGCCTGGCTTCCCTGATGTTTTCCAGACTTGATTCCTTTTCTGTGATGATAGAAAAAACAAGATTCCTTGTAACAAACACTGCCAAGCCCTTTGGTTATCTTCCCCTATCATTTACCCTTCTGGGAATATGGACCAAAGTTCTTTTGGGGGTGCAGTAGGTGCAAGTTCTGTCTTCTGTAATCTCAGTAAGCTTTATATATTTATATATATATATATGAAAGAAAGTGGGAGATGGAGAGAGAGAGAAAGAGAGAGGGAGAGAGAGCTATTCCAATTCCAACATCTGACTGTGCTCCTTTGTTTGGAGTTTCCAGGTGGTGGGCAAAGGTTGGAAGTCAAGCATTTGCATATAGCAAGGTATTTGCTCTAATCGTGTATCTGTCATTTCCTTGGTTTATTTGTGTTTTAAAGATTGATTTGCCTACTCTGCCCTAATCAAGCTTCCAAGCCTTAATCTCATCTCTGACACCATCTTCCCGGACAATATTTTTAGTCTAACTGCAATGTTAGCTATTAAGCTCAAGCATAAATTACTAAAGTCGTGGGTCCCTAGAAACATAGCTAAAATAGACTTCCTAGCTTCTTATCCACCCTAATATCCCTGTTCTCATCTGCTCTATTCCTACTTTATAGTTCCTGTTTATTAAGCCTTTTTCCTACTGTACATCTTACCACCTTTTCAGCCACAAAATTAAAGATGCTGCTATGATTCCACCCTGAACAACGTGGGCTCACCAATGTGTCCTGAAACCCCACCTCTCCAGAGCCCTACCCTACTAGAGAAAAATAAAAATAGGCTGTGGGTAGGGGTATGGATTAACCTGCCAACATCCATGTACAGCAGAGAGGCAATTACAGACACCAGAACTCACACTATCTGCACCCCATAAAGAATTTTGCCCATACCCCCCAGGGTGGGGGGAATGTTAGGGGGAGATAATCAGAGGGCTCTGAACTCCAGTTCAGACCCAGGGAAAGAACAGGGAAAAAGGAAGGATACTTGAAAGTAGCAACAGATGTAGGGGTGACTTAGAAAGGGAGAAAAGGGAGAAAGAGTGACAGACACCTGCAGCAAGCACTCACCACCCCTTCTGAGGTTTCCTCCTTGAAGGACTTGAACCTAGTAGGCCTTTGGTGCCCAACCCTTGTATTAAAGTTGTTTTTTTTTTATTTTTATTTATAAAATGGAAATATTGACAAGACCATAGGATAAGAGGGGTACAACTCCACACAATTCCCACCACCAGAACTCCATAGTCCATCCTCTCCCCTGACAGCTTTCCTAGTCTTTATCCCTCTGGGAGTATAAACCCAGGGTCATTATGGGGAGCAGAAGGTGGAAGGTCTGGCTTCTGTAATTGCTTCCCTGCTGAAACAGGTTGCTTTTTTTTTAACAACTTTTTTTAATTAGAGGTGAGGATTTGCTATGTCATACAATACTTCTTTAAATTTCTTACTCGTGATTTAATATTGTTTTGAAAAATTATGAGATGATGGGTATATTCCACATTGTTCCCACCACCTGAGTTCTGTGTCCCCATCCCCTCCATTGTAAACTATAATAGTTCTCCCAAGGTCACAGATATGGGTTGACAATTATTTCCACAACTACCTATAATTATACGTTGGCCTATTTTTTTCCTATGGTCTTGCCTTCTCTGGTGAAGTGACTCCCCTGCAGGTGGCTAGCTTGGTTCTATAACAGGGATCCTTATAACAGGGATTCTATAACATGGATCCTTGTGCTTCGTACTATGTGCTCTTAACCTGGTGCGCCACTGCCTAGCCCTATTTTATTTATTCTTTTTTAAAATTTTTTATTATCTTTATTTATTTATTGGATAGAGACAGCCAGAAATAGAGGGAAGGAGGAGATAGAGAGGGAGACAGAGAGACACTTGCAGGCCTGCTTCACTAACACTCATGAAGCTTCCCACCTGCAGGTAGTGACCAGAGGCTCGAACGTGGGTCCTTGCGCACTATAAATCTTCTTGATTCTTTTTTTTAAGTTTTTTTAATGTTTTTTATATTTATTTATTTATTTTGCCTCTAGGGTTATCACTGAGGCTCAGTGCACTGCTCTTGGAGGTTATTTTTGTTGCCCTTGTTGTTTATCATTGTTGTTATTACTTTTGTTGGTATTACTATCATTGTTGTTGGATAGGACAGAAAGAAATGGAGAGAGAAGAGGAAGACAGAGGGGGAGAGAAAGATAGACACCTGCAGACCTGTTACACCACTTGTGAGGCAACCCCCGTGCAGGTGGGGAGCTGGGGGTTCGAACTGGGATCCTTGAGCCAGTCCTTGTGCGTTTAACCAGCTGCACTATCGCCCGGCCCCTGTAATCTTATTTATTTAACTAGAGTACTGCTCAGCTCTGGTTTATGGTAATACTAGAAATTCCACCTGACATTGCCTCAAGCTAATTATTTATGCATTTTATGAGAGACAGAAAGAGACACCACTTGGTCATATTTGGACATAATGCATGTGCTCTACCCACTGAGAAATCCCCTCCCTACCTGCTACCATTTTCTGAACAATAGAGATTTACAGAAAATTTCAATTACCATAGAAAGCTTTAATGGACAGAGTTCTGTAAATTACTAAAACATGAATTAAAGGAATGGAAATAGCTCCCAATACATTCACTGGAGGAATATCTGTTATTTTTGAAAATAAAGACTGAATCCAGATGTTAAGACCTAGGACATTTTTGCTGGGAAAAAGGAGCAAAATCATGTACTTCAGGCTTCCATGGAGTAAAGTTTAGAAAAGCAGTTACCATATAAAAATGAGCAGGAAATTAAGTGCAGTGGTATGAGAATTATTTCATTGCCCAGTTCAAGGGATTTAAGCAGACATCAACTAAATTGAATCCCAAATAAAAACAAATGGATTCTGAGAACCACAAGTAGAGAGTTCAGGATCTGAATACCAGTCAGTGTAATAGATCCATTACGGAGGTTGGGGTAGTAGCCAGCATAGTGAAAAATCAAGTCCAGATAAGAAAGTTTCATCATCTGAGCTCTTCAGTGAGAAATAGCCTGAGGGGCACAGGGCAGTGATGAACCCGGTTGAGTGCACAGGTTACAATGCACAAGAACCCGGGGGTTCAAGACCCCAGTTCCCACCTGCAGGAGGAAAGCTTTGCAAGCAGTGAGGCAGTGTTGCAAGTATTTCTGCCTCTCTCCCTCTCTATCTGCCCCTTATGTCTCAATTTCTAACTCTATCCAATAAATAAATAAAAACATTTTTTAAAAAGAAACAGCCTAAATAATTGGTCAATAGAACTTGAATGGAGGTGAAAACCATATTTAGGAATTGTAAGGCTGAGACTTTAAAGGCTTAATCAGCATGAGTTGTGTAACTTTTTCATTATTAAAAAGCTCAAGCTTATATGAAAGTAGGAAAAAAATATTGAAGGAATTGCAAAGTACCACTAACTCAATACCAACAGTTAATAACTAACAGATTGACATGTTAACTTATCAACATGGCTTTTCTCTCTCTCAATCTCTCTCTCTCTCTCTCTCTCTTTCTCTCTCTCTCTCTTTTATTCTTCATAGAAATGACGCCATTTTTACAAAAGACAAGTACAGCAAGGCCTCACTAAAAGAGTTAGGTTCACAGAAGCAGAGAATGATGGTTTCCAGAGGTGGGGAAGGGAGAAAGCCAACTGCTGTGTAGTGTTGGTCCAAAGGTACAAGTTTCAGTTAGGCGAGATAAATTCAGGAGGGAGGGTGAAAAGGTCACCTGGAATTCAGCTCTCCTTATATGTGGAACCTAAATTAAATTTTAATATCAATTCAGCAAAAGAAATCTGTTATACAGTCAATTTTCTTGAGAAAAAAAATGTTATTACCCTCTCAGCTTTAAAATCTCTTAGAAACATCACTACTAAAGTGACATCCTATTACTCTGTGTTTCAGTCTAAAATAAGAGGCATTGATAGATTGAATTATAATTTTTATGAACTTAATATTTTAAAAACACTAACCAGGAGAGGAATCATTAACTAACGTGTCATACTTGAGTGAACAAAAAGAAAAGGCTGGAATTATTAGAACTTAGAAACTCAGAGGAGGGGACTGGAGCCCGACCCCAGGGGCATTGCCAACAGGGGTCATGTCTCTGGGGCTGGGATGTAGTGACCATGAAAGGGACTCTGCTAATGTCAGGAACATTGCCAGCTGCATTCAGATGCTCCTGTGAGTACAAACAGCAGATGCCAGGGTGGAGGGAGCAAACACAGAGGAGCAAGACTCTTCCCTTTTTAGACTTACAGTCTTTTTGTCTAGCTCCCCCTATTGGCTGGTCTGGTACTTACTGAGGCCTTAATCCTGGCATCCTCAGAGGATAAAAGGACAGGTCTGGAATTGTCTCAACAGTAGAGCACATGCTTTGTGTGTGTCAGGCCCTGTGTTCCATTCCCCACAATGCATAAAATCAAGAAAGATAAAAATAAATGTATAACATCACAGAAAGAAAAGGATGTTACTTTGCTCTCTCCTATATAAAAAAAAAAAAAGGCTGGAATTATAAAGTAGTGTCTGACATAGATCAGCTAACAATACAGTGATCCTTCTATATGAATTTGGATTCAACATAAATTTTACTGAGGTAGTGCTGGCTCATGATACTATATAATTTTCATTTTTCATTATTTAAAATCTGGTATATGTTGCATTATGATCTCTACCAGAAGTCTGGTGTTGTGCATTTGTCATTTACACCTTTCCACCCTGTTACCCAAGTCATCAGACTCAACCCCCTTTTCCTCTGGTAACAACCAGTGTGACATGGAATGCATATATTGACAGAGAGGCAGAGAGAGAGTGAAAGAGGCCACAGCACTGAAGCTTTCTCCAGTGCAGTAGAAGCCAGCCCCAACTCAAATTGCACACATGTCAAAGCAACAGAATATCCAAGAGAGCTATTTATGACCCTAACATGGATCTGGATGTCACCAAGACATTAGCATGGAGAAATAAAAGTGGAAACAGGCAGTAAAAATTTAAAAAGGATGTGAGTTCTTTCTCCCCATGGATAACAATGGCACATAAATAGAAGGGATGGAATTCAAACCAGGAGCAGTGCTGATGCAGAAACAATGGAAAGCAGCTAGCACAACATCTGGCACATAGTAGAAACTCAATAAATAAAAAGGCAGGGAGGGACAGATACCAGAGAGTAGACGTGTCTGATTCCCATCTCCTTACATCTGTGGGGGGTTTCAGTAGCAGGAGACAGGCACAGTGAAATAAAGCCCCCTGAGGAAAATACTTCAGATTTGTGAAAATCTCGGTTGCCATAATGGACTAGTACCACACCCACAGAAAATACTTATAATCAGCCAAGCCACATCACATCAATTAAAATGGTAAGCAAATAGGATGTAGCAAAGGAGTCTGCTCCCGACAGTGTCTGCAAATACAAAAGGCTGCAAAGTTTGGTCTCCATTACTGTTATTCCTGCTGGCTTTCTATTGCCCTTTGACTTGTTCTAAAGGATGACAGCCTCGTGGTAAACTTCTTTGCTAATGTGTGCCTCCCACATTTGAGCTCCACTCCCAGGTACTGAGGGAAGCTTAAGTGTTATGACTTCTTCCTATCTATCTATACCTGTCTATCTGTCTATCTATCTCTCATCTATCTATCTACCTATCTATCTACCTACCTATCTATCTACCTATCTATCTACCTACCTATCTATCTACCTATCTATCTACCTACCTACCTACCTATCATCTAACTACCTAAAAACAAAGCAAAGCAAAAAGGACAGCCTTACTTCTGCAATTTGTCCTCAATGAACACAAAATCTCTCCCTATGTCTGTGAGACACTCTTTCAGGTAGGGTACAGTCAGCACAATTGCAAACTTTTGGGCCTGCAATGCCTCAAACACATCCAATGGTCATCTGCATTTCTTCCCCTTTTAGTAGAATTTCTGAGTGTCAGAAATCCACACTCACATCAAAAACTGCCTTCAAAATTGCCCTTATTCCTAAACATAGCAAGCGAAAGCACCAGTAACCTACATTTGCCTTCCCTTTCCAAGGAAAAGAAATAGCCAAGTGTCCTGACACACATTAAGTTCAATGTTAGGTTTCCTAAGACTTTTCTGGTTCAGTTTCAAGCTGTAAGTCCATTGAACTTAGTGGCAGGGCGGGTGCCACTAATACATGTGGTTTACATTCATGCTATTCATGATGTTCATCTTAGCTCTGCAGGAAGCAGCTCACCATATGGTATTCATGTTTGCGTGTTGCTAAAATGCATCCAAATCCTCATTCTTAAGGAGAATTCATCAATTGCTATGTAAATAAAACACATGCTTCTGCATTTGCTATGGAAAGGCCATTTTCAATCTAACACAGTATTCAGAATTAGACGTTAAGATCAAATATCTTCCCAAGCCTGTATCTTGATTTGAATAATGAGTTGATCCCTGAAAAACAAAACATGCTTGGAAAAGGGACACTCACAGAAGAGTTTTGTCGTTTTTCAAGGAAGGGTGTAAGTGATTCAGTGCAAAAAGGGTGAATTTCCTCAGCACCTTCTTAACTGAGGACATTGTGCTCATCTCAGGCGGATACTAAGTGGTGCAGTAAAGCAGCAAATTAGAAGAATGTAAATTCTTTAGTGGGAATTGCACGCAGGGGGAAAATGCCTCCTAATGCTCATATTTGTTTTCATGTAAATAATGTACACTCTTCCTAAAATCAGACTGGCACAAGTCTAAGTAAGATGTCAAAATCTACACTAGATAATAGACTGGACTCCCAAATGGCAGGGACATAGTCATATTCCTTCTTGGGTGTCAGAGTTACTGGCAAATTAGAGAGGCCTCACCAGTGCTAAAATCCTGCAGTCTTGCTGCTTTGCTTCCTCTCTCATTCTTGGTAGGCACATGTGTTCTTGTTCCCTCATCCTGACTCTTTCTGATTTATTATTACACTAAATTGCATGCTAATTGATTGAGTGATGCCAGATGATATCATTTCTATTTTTAATTGGTGTAATTTAATTGTTATTCCTTTCCCAACTTTCTGTTGCTTGCCCTTTGAAAACGTCCAGGAGGTGGTGGTGGTTCTATAGTGTAATAGCTAGCACTCTGGATTCTGAAAACATGGAGGGTTGGTTGTTGGGGTTCTCTCTGAAGTTAATTGGAGACCCACTCTCTCATAGAGATCGGTCCAAAGAAAAGCCAATGAGTAAATCACGGATGACCATATTCTTCTCCACAGTATCTCATGGCTAAGAGACTTAGAACCAGGACTCACATACTAATGTCCAACATGTTTTGACTTTCTATCATGTTTCATATGTTACCACTATATGCATATGACACTTACAGGCCATAGCTCAACATTTAGCACTGAACTGTAATGTGTCTGCATTGTCCCTTGGAGAAATGCTAAGTAACCTAAGTACATTCACACAATTCCCCCGCCCCCAATTTTTTTTTTTCTCAAGGATATGCCTTGTGCAAAGCACTGTGTGATTCTTTTTGCTGTTCTGGCAATTAGAAAAGTCCAACCCCAGTTTGGAGAACTCACAAGTTAGGAATGAAGACAAAGGATTTAAAAGAAGATTTACAATGCAGTGCTTAGAAGACAGCACAGATGTTTAAGTTGTCCTTAGAGGATACCTGGTATATGTGGTGGTTCCAGAGCTCCCTAGAGAAATCTAAGAGAGGACAGCAGCAGTTAGCAGGAAAAAAAAAATGCCAGTGTTTGTGGGAAGATGACATCAGGGCACCCAAGGAAATGAGAAAATATGGCAGAGTGGGGAAAATAGATGGCACGGTTTACCTAGTCATGCTCAGAAATGGTATGTCTGGGGTTGAATCATAAGAAATGATGAAACTTCAACCAAAAATGCCTAGCCTAAAAATGCAGGTGATTTTTTTTAATGTATGATGAATTTGTAATACCACCCTTTTTAAACGATCTCCCAGACACACTACCTACATTTAATTTGGAGAAGTTCCCCATTGACAGCATTTGCTAGGTTGTTTTTGTTTTTGTTTTTTGTGTTGTTTGCTGGGCAGAGAGAGGTCAGTGGTCAAATTGAACACTCATCCCAGGGGGTGGTCGGAAACTGAAAGACTAATGGAAACTTCACTCTCCTGCATAAGGCTCTAACCACACTTCAGCTATCTTTATGGCCGATCAGCTTGAGACTTTCTTTGTTAGAGAAATGGATGTGAGAAATTATTTTTCATTGGTGAAATGAGTGGTGATCAAGATGTGTGTATTGACCGAAATATTGTGTAGGCATTTCTACCCATGCATGAACAGGTTGTCAGAAGCCAGCAAGCCCGCAGCCTGTGCAATTAGGAGTGGAGCCTGAGGCTTGGTTCAGAAATTGTCCTGGGTCCAGCTGCTGACTCAGAGGATTCTCCTTGTTTGAATCTGGCTGGACTGCTAGCTGAATCTGGCTGCTATATTACTGCTTCTTTGCTTTTCATGAACCATCCATGCGAGGAACTACTAGAGCACTCACAGGAACCCAGATCTAAGACTCCTTATAGAATAGGTTATATATGTTAACTTTTGTGTCTCTAGAGTGGAAAAAAAAACAAAACACATGCTGGTATGTATAACAAAAGTTGATCTCAGATTTGCTGTTATTAAAATCTGGTGTTCAGGAGCAGGGTGGTAGCCCAGTTAAGCGTACAAGGTGCAAAGCACAAGGACCTGAGAAAGGATCCCCGCTCCCCACCTGCAGGGGGGTTCTTCACAAGGGGTGAAGCAGGTCTGCAGGTGTCTTTCTCTCCCCCTCTCTGTCTTCCCCTCCTTTCTCATTTTCTCTCTGTCCTATCCAACAACAACAATAACATCAACAACAACAAAATGGAAAAAAAAAAAAAAAAAGGCCTCCAGGAGCGGTGGATTTGTAGTGCAGGCACCAAGCCCCAGCAATAATCCTGGAGGCAAAAAAAAAAAAAAAAATCTGGTGTCAGGTTTATCTTAGTCTAAGAGATCTATCAACATCTTTCTCCAACTGAGACATAGCCAAATCCTAGACCACCCTCATCACCCCCCCCCAAAAAAAAAAAGCTTAATGTGGATCAGCTTAGGAGAATTTACAATATCCCTCAAGAATAGCTCCTAATTGCCAAAAGCATACAGGGGGTAGATAATCAAGGTGTTGATTAAAGGTTTTTGTACAGACTGAGAGTATAGGATTATAGCTTCCTCTGAGTTAATATAAGAAAGGACTATTTAGGGGCTGGGTGGTGGCGTACCTAGTTGAGCGCACATGTTACAATGCACAAAGACCAGGGTTAAAACCCCCGGTCCCCACCTGCAGGAGGAAAGCTTTACAAGTGGTAAAGCAGGGCTGCAGGTGTCTCTCTGGCCTCTCTCCCTCTCTACATCCCCCTTCCTTCTAAAATTCTGGCTGACTCTATCTAATAAATAAATAAAGATAGTTAAAAAAAAAAAGAAATAGAAGAATGCTTAAAAAAAGGACTATTTTATATCTTTCTTTTTTTTCACTTTTTTTTCTTTTTTATTTAAGAAAGGATTAATTAACAAAACCATAGGGTAGGAGGAGTACAACTACACACACACACACACACACACACACACACACACACACACACACACAAGGACTATTTAAAGAAAGGCACTTTTCTTCTCTCAGACACCAGAAAGGACAAATCTACTGCTATAAAGACAGAATATGGGACCAGGTGGTGGTGCACTTGTTTGAGCGCACATGTTACAGTGAGCAAGGACCCAAGTTCAGGCCCCTGGTCCCCACCTGCAGAGGGAAAGCTTTGCGAGTGGTGAAGCAGTGTTGCAGGTGTCTGTCTTTCTCTCTTTCTATCATCCCCTTCCCTCCAATTTCTGGCTGTCTCTATGTAATAAATAAATAAATATAATATATATTAAAAAAAAAACAGAATAAGTCCCAACTCTGAGTAGGTATGGCACTATAAAATTCCATTCAGGCCTCCATGTTTTTTGTTTGTTTGTTTGTTTTAATTTTATTTATTTATTTATTTATTATTGGATAGAGACAGAGAGAAACTGAGAGGGGAGGGGGAGAGAACTAGGGAAAGAGACTAGAGACACCTGCAAGCTTATTTCACCATTTGTGAAGCTTTCCTCCTGCAGGTGGGGACCAAGGGCTTTAACCTAGGTCCTTGTGCACTGTAATGTGTGCACTTAACCAAGTGCATCACCACATGGCTGCCGGTTCTGTTTTGAAATGTTCCAGTATATTCCTTTAAGTATTATGCTGTAAGAGTTTCAGTAGAGTGGACAATACTTCAGACATTATCCATTCCAATTCCTTGGGTTTATAAATAAAGACGACAAAGTCTCACTCTATCACCAATAATTCACGACAATATACATTACAACCCAAGTGTTCTCACTCCTAGTAAGGTGGTCACTACACTATATTACTGAGCTCAAACCTGTGCACACATCAGAATTCCCTGAATGACTTGTTGAAAATCAAAACAATCACAGAAGCCAGACCTCCCACCTTCTGCACCCCATGGAGATCTTTGGTTCATACTCCCAGAGAGATAAAGAAGAGGGTAACTGGGGAGTAGGGCAGTATCACAGTGAGTTAAGCACACATGGTGAGAGGCGCAAAACTGGCCTAATGATCCCGGTTCGAGCCCCTGGCTCCCCACCTGCAGGGAGTTACTTCACAAGCAATGATTCAGGTGTGCAGGTGTCTATCTTTCTCTCCCCATCTCTGCCCTCCCCTCCTCTTTCCATTTCTCTCTGTCCTATCCAACAACGATGACATCAATAACTACAACAATAAAAAAAACAACAAGGGCAACACAAAAAGGGAATAAATAAATAAATACTAAAAAAGAAGAGGAAGAGGAAACCTTCCCATGGAGAGGATTGGATATGGCACTCTGATGGTGGGGATTGTATGTAGTTATATCCCTCTTATCCCACAGTGTTGTCAATCATTATTAAATCACTAATTAAAAAAGGAGGAGGAGGAGGAGGAGGAGGAGGAGAAGGAGGAGGAGGAGGAGGAGGAGGAGGAGGAGAAGGAGGAGAAGAAGAAGAAGAAGAAGAAGAAGAAGAAGAAGAAGAAGAAGAAGAAGAAGAAGAAGAAGAAGAAGAAGAAGAAGAAGAAGAAGGAGAAGAAGAAGAAGAAGAAGAAGAAGAAGAAGAAGAAGAAGAAATAATAAGAAGAAGTTGAACGAAAATAAGAAAACACAAAGCATAACTTATACTGGGTTTGGTGTATTGCACCAAAGTAAAAAGTTGGGGGAGAAGTTCAGTTCCTGGAACATGATGGCAGAGGAGGACCTACTGGGGTTGAATTGTTATGTGGAAAACAGAGAAATATTACACATGTTTTTTCCTGTTGACTATAAACCATTAATCCCCAATAATGAAATTTTAAAAGTAAATAATAAAAATATATAAATAAAAATGGCCACCAGGAGCAGTGGATTGGCAGTGCCAGTACCAAGCTACAGCTATAACCCTGACAGCAAACTGAATAAATAAATGAAGAAAAGCAAAACAAATGCCCAGATTGTCTGGTTTGTCACCAGGACCGAGAATTTGCATTTCAACCAACTTTCCAGGTCAGGGTGGTGTTTTAGCTCAAGAACCACACTCTGAAAGTTCTCACACTTCAACAGACTCTTTTCTTGCTTCGGAATCATCCCATATCACCACCCCCAGATACACTCGATTCTGTACATGGTGGCCATTTGCAATAAGCCAAATGTAGCCAAAATAATAGTTGTTCTTATCCTGATACTTGAGGTTCTGCATTCAACACAGTTTTGGCAAAATATTTCTCTTCAGGGAATTTGAAGGACATATTTTGTTTGGGGATTATTTTTTGGTTTTGACACATAGTATATCTGGAGGTAAGTAAAACAAATAGATCTTGGAAACTTTTAAATTTTAAAATTTTTTTTAAATTTATTATTGGATAGAGACAGAGAGAAATTGAAAGAAGAGGAAGAGAGGGAGAGACAGACACTTTCAGCTCTGCTTCACCACTTGAGAAGCTTTCCCCCTGCAGGTGGGGACCTAGAGCTTGAACCCTTGTGAGTCCTTGAGCACTGTAATGTGTGCGCTCAACCAGGTACGCCACTGCCTGATCCCCTTGGAAAAAATTCTTAAGAGCAAATCACATTGGACCTGGCATATTATGTTTAGAAGGAGAGCAGCCAACTGGGTCTCAGAACTCCCCCTTGAGCCTTGGACAACAAGGATAACTGTTTACCCTATAAAGTTTGGCTTGTGAATTTAGATAACGGTATCTAGCCATTCTTTCATCCTATATTTGTTATCATGCCTTGTTCTAGCCCTATGTCAGATGCAAGGAAACATACTACACTGTCTTTCTTTTTTTTTTTAACACTATAAATAGAATAAGTCCCAACTCTTTATTATTTTATTTTTACTAGTGATTCAATAATAGGTTTCAAGCCTATAAGACTATAGGGGCTATATTTCCACACTGCACTTACCACCAAAGTTCTATGTATCATAGTTTTGGAACGAGAAAGAAAATAACCAGATCATCTTAATATGTGTCACAGACTTTAATTCAAGGTATTTCTGCACCAGAGTTCAAAGAGAAGGGTTGTCCTCTAGAAGTATTATGGGACTAAAGGAGAGAGAGAAGAGGAGAGAAAAGAAGAGAGGAGAGGAGAGAAGAGAGAAGAGGAGAGGAGAGAAGAGAGGAGGAGAGGAGAGGAGAGGAGAGGAGAGGAGAGGAGAGGAGAGGAGAGGAGAGGAGAGGAGAGGAGAGGAGAGGAGAGAGGAGAGAGAAAACTATGTTAGTCTGAGGGAAATATTATTAAAGTAAGGACTGTTAATTATTTTCATAAGTAAGGATTAGAGAATAAATACATAGGGTAGGCAATTGTACTCAACTAGCGAAGAGAGAATGAAACAAGAGATCAGTTAAATTGCCTGGAGAGGTTTTCATTTGTTGTAATTACTCACTCAATGCCCTACATTGACCTTGCTATTGAAATGTACATCACCTATGCAGCAAGAGTGAATGTAGGTGCCAGAAATAGAGACTAGATGACAGAGATGAGGCAGGAGGAGGGAGAATCAACAGCACACCTGGCAGAACTGGTTAGTCTTGGATAAGAGAGACATTTCATCTTCCCGAGAGACCAAGAGAAGGGTTATGTCTCTTTATAAACCCTGATTTCCCTTTTTCAAGTCCCTTACCTCTAAGCCTCCATTCTGATCCAACCCATTCATGTTGAGCAAACCTGAGGATATCAAGGTTTCCTCAGTGACAGTTTGCCCGCTTGTAAAATAAAGGTATGAACAGGGAAGGAGGGAGAGCAGCAACAGAGCACAAGAATAGGTTCTGAGTTCAATTCTCCACTTCAGCATTTGCCAGAGTTCATCCTCTCCCTCTCCCTCTCCCTCCTCCCTCTCTCTCCCTCTCCCTTTCTCTCTCTCCTTCTCTCTTTCTCTCGCTGTCTCTGTTTCTTTCTCTCTCTCTCTCACAAGACTTAAAAAAAAAAAAAGATAGTGGTGCCCACTTCAGCATGATGCATGACAATCAAGTGAGTGAAGAGATATTAAAGACCTCAGGCATTAAAGTCTTAAAGGCTTTGCTCATCAATTAACTTTATTTCTTTCATGTTTCTCTCTCTCCCCCTTCACATGCAAAATCCTACCTGCAGATATTTCTTTCCCTTGTCTGTGATTTTAAAGCCCACTCGGTATAAAAATTCCTCTGAGAACATCTTCTCTTCAGAAAACGCTTATCAACTTTGCAGACAATTTAAAGGATCTGGATGAGCATCTGAAACTTCTGCATGCATAGTCCCAGAGTAAAAAAGCTTCAAGTGTGAAAGCAGAAATCCATGAAATATAATTTGTCACCCAACCCACTGCATACTGGAAAAATGTATAATTTGTAGACATTTTTAATTTTTGCATTAAGAATACACGTGGTGTTGGTACTACCTAATAATATGCTTATTTGGTCCCCCTTCAAGTTCACTCACATCTATCATTAAATCATGGCCCACCCAAAGGAAATTTATATTTTAAGTAACTAAGACCTAAATTATAAAAGAAAGTAATTCATTTTTAGAGTGACCAACATACAAGAGACAGTGGCAGGCAGGAAGGAGTTGAGGCTTTCCTAGAAGTCTCTGTGGTATGCTGGAATCATCCCCACAAGGCTGCTGCCTGCCTTTTCTCTGCCCAAGCAGATCCCTGGGAGGAAGGAAGGAAGAGAATGATTAGTATTATCCTAGCCCACAAAGACAAAGAGAGAAGAGTTATTCAACACTTAAAGTCTCCATACCCTGCCATCATCCATTCCCCCTTAAACAAATGCTGGTTGTCATAAAAATGACTATTATTACTATGCAGGCCAGATCTTCTGATAAATCGAAGCTGATGAACACTCCTCTCAAGTAAAGAGACTAAACTATTCCCAGGTGGTCTGATTTATTCCCTGGAAGTAGTGGGTTTCCAAGTGGAACCCCATCACTAAGAAGCATCCTCTCATTGCACTAGAATGAAAAGTTAACCCTGAAGAGCATGTGTTTCTGGAGCAGGGATGTAGAGAGGGATTACAAGTACATGGGCAGATGGCCGAACAAGAAGACGACAGTTCCTCATAGATCTACCTTCCAAAAGCATCCCCAAACTTAAAAGTGCACACATTTCAGGTCTCCTGGGCCCCATCCCCAGAGACCTGGATACCTGGCTGGCAGGGCCAATGGCTTTGCATTTCTAGCTAGTTAGCAGGGTACCTAAGTGCTGCTCAGGCTGTCATTACTCTGATTGACAGCCAGCACTGACTGAGCTCAGAGATCCCTGATTAGTGTGACTTCAGTCCGCTCTCTACTGGTCTCTCTCCTCCACATTCTTCCCCCCCTCTTTACTCTGGCTGATAAAATGATCTTTCTTTTTTCTTTTTTTGTTTTTGGTTTTGCCTCCAGGGTTATTGCTGGAGCTTAGTACCTGCATCATGAATCCACTGCTCCTGGAGGCCTTTTTTTTTTTTTTTTCTGTTTTATTGAATAGGACAGAGAAACTGAGAAAGGAGGGGAAGACAGAGGGGAGATAGACACCTGCAGACCTGCTTCACCGCTTGCAAAGCAACCCCCTGCAGGAGAGCTGGAGGCTCTAACTGGGATCAGGAAGATACCCAAGGCCCTGCCAGGTCATAAGGTAGGTCAGTACAAGGAGGCACACCATCCACACTCTGTCTCCTGGGTTCACCTAGAGGAAGGCATTTTCCTGCAGTGCACACCTCCATCCTACTCTCAAAAACACTAGCATACCAGTTCCATGATGTTTGTCTCTCTTCCTTGTTTTTGATCAAATGGAAGTCTTAATTCTCCCAAAAAAGAACTGGAGGTGTGAAGGCAGCCCAGGACCTCTCTTCTGCAAGGCTTGTGCTCTGATGCTGAGCCACCTCCCAGGAAAGTCTTTCTTAATCAAAGGCCTTTATGCTCAGTACTATTTGTCAATATAGTAGGGAACTGAGAGCACTTGGTGATTCAGTCATCTTAAAAAAATTTTTCTTTGTTTATTGGTTAGAGACAGCCAGGAATTGAGAGGGAAGGGGGTAATAGGGAGAAAAACCAAGAGACACCTGTAGCACTGGTTCACCACTCATCAAGTTTTCCTCCTGCAGGTGCAGGCCAGGTGCTCAAACCTAGGTCCTTGTGCTCTGTAACATGCGTGCCTAACCAGATGCACCACCACCCAGCCCTGTGATTTAGCCTTCATACCATAACAATCCCTCTACACTTTCTCCTGAGTATTCTTTTCCCTATCACTACACACCATTAGAAGCTCTACATTGGGAATCCTGTGAACAATCCTGCTGTGGCTAGGATAAGAAAAATCAAAACATTCTTCTTATCAGGGAGCTCCTGGACCTTTAGATTCTTGTTCTCAGGTCAGCAAAGATTCCAGCCTGCAGGCCAAGCAGAACAATAAGCAGAGCTAGAAACATTTATCAGATGAAAGGATACAGAAGCCATGGGATGGTTCACCCAGAAGAGAGCATGCTCTACTATTGTCTGAGGACCCCGGTTGGACCCTCCCCCCCCAGCCACCATGCAGGAGCATCTACACACAAGAAGATTCATGAGCAATGCTGTGGTGTCTCTCCCTCCCTCTTTATCCCTTACCAAAAAGCAAAGAGTCTGCTGGAAGGGGTGAAATTGTGCAGGCATGGATGGTCAGTGATATCCTTGGTGATAAGAAAAATGAAATAAAATAAATTTATAGATAAGCAATATACAAGTACAGATCAGTATAGTGAAAGAAAACAATTCTTGGGGGTCGGGCCGTGGCGCAGTGGGTTAAGCACTTGTGGCGCAAAGCGCAGGGACCGGCATAAGGATCCCGGTTCGAGCCCCCGGCTCCCCACCTGCAGGGGAGTCGCTTCACAGGCGGTGAAGCAGGTCTGCAGGTGTCTATCTTTCTCTCCCCTTCTCTGTCTTCCCCTCCTCTCTCCATTTCTCTCTGTCCTATCCAACAACAAATTGCGTCAACAAGGGCAATAATAATAACCACAACGAAGCTACAACAAAGGCAACAAAAGGGGGAGAAAAAAAAAAAAGGCCTCCAGGAGCGGTGGATTCATGGTGCAGGCACCGAGCGCAGCAATAACCCTGGAGGAGGAAAAAAAAAAAAAAAGAAAAAGAAAACAATTCTTGCAAGGGGTCAGAGCAGCATGTTCCAAGATGGAAGGCAGCCCCACAGGCTGGCAGGCCAGCAATTTTAAGGGCTTTTGCAGGGTTTCTGCTGTGGCTCACCTCCCCTCTCATCTCAGATGCATGGGAGTCTTTACACAAGCACTCAGCAGAACCAGATACTACAGTCAGCTTATATTCAGCCTTTAGGAAACTCCCTGCAGCCTTAGCCCTTATCAGGGACGAATATTAGGGATATTTGTAGCCTCAAGGCCCTGGTTCTAGCCTAGTTATACATGCCTCCAGGCAATCTATGGGTGGTCCTAGGGTGGGGTTGCAATAAATCACAACTACAGTGAATTCTCCAGTCAGATCTCCTTCCTGTTTCTGTCTAGCTAATTGCCTTCCACTGACTCAATTGTGGAGAACAAATACCCACTTCTGGACTATGCACCTCCAGAAGGAATTCTGACCAGAGAGCTTTTTTCAGGGTAGCTGCTGAATGAACTAAAGGGAGAAAGGAAGGTTGCTAACTGGACAAGTGAGTAGTATGGAAATAGGATTCTTATAAAGAAAGCCTAAGACATTTTTTTCCCAAGAAAGTATGACAGGATCCTGAAATCCCCATATCTAGGCCGAGTCCTGCCTCAGAACTCGCTTCCAACATTCTGACCCCTCAACTATTCATAATAATCCCAGATTCACACTTAAAAAAATTGCTTAGAGGGGCCAGGCGGTAGCACAGTGGGTTAAGTGCACATGGCGCAAAGCTCAAGGACCGGCATAAGGATTCCAGTTCGAGACCCCACCTTGGGGGGGGGGTCGCCTCACAGGCGGTGAAGCAGGTCTGCAGGTGTCTGTCTTTCTCTCTCCCTCTCTGTCTTCCCCTCCTCTTTCCATTTCTCTCTGTCCTATCGAACAATGACGACATTAATGACAACAATAACTACAACAACAAGGGCAACAAAAGGGAAAATAAATAAATATATTTATAAAAATTGCTTAGTTATTAAGTTTTGGAAGTTTGATTTCAATTAAACACTATGAATAGACTTTTCTTCAAAATCGGATAGGATTAAACACCTTGGAAAGCTAAGTTCATTCAGGATTTTCCTAAGAGCTTATTGTTATAGAATCTAAATGTGAAAGTGGCCCATCCATTTGTATATACAAATTAATACTTTGATATATACATATATATACATACATACACACACACAGGAACTTAATTCATTTGCTACTATGTTAACTGTCTCATTGGTATGCTCTTCTCTTTTAAGAATGGTGTGGTTGGCTGCCTTTATGGTCTCATTTAGCATCTCAAAATGGGCACTTCTTTTTTGAGAAGGGTTATAGCATGACTCAGCCACTTAGTTAATCTGACTAATTAGCATTCTGTTGCCCATCAGGAGCATTAAAAGCAACAATGAGACTCTAAATACTTTTCAGATTTCCAAACAGACCTTTACAGTGTCAAGGACATTGCTTGCTCTCTGACCTTGGTGAACTTTCAACCTAATTAATACCCTCAGAAAAGCCCTCCTACCATTTTCAATAAAGACATCATTTTAAATGGTCTTCTAAATTGTCAACCTCCTAAATTGTACCACCTTTTCAGAAATGCAATTCTGAATTAAAATTCTGTGTCAGGAGAAAAACATCAACTGAATTGCATGCAACTGGTCTTATGAGCCTCATTTAACTCGGGTGCATAAGGTTAGGAAGGCAAATATACATAAAGGGGGGATTTTTGTAACTGTGCATGGGCTATAGCTAAAATTTAGATGTAAAATTACAAACTGAAAAATCAGGTGGCCAGGTGTGACCAGGCCTGGTTAGCTGCACATATTACCAAGTGCAAGGACCCAGGTTTGAGCCACCACCACCACTTCACAAACAGTGAAGCAGGTCTGCAGGTGTCTCTCTTTCTCTCTCTCAATTTCTCTCTGTCCTAGCTAATAAAAAAAAAAAAATGGCCACCGGGAGTGGTGGATTCATAGTCCTGCCACCGAGCCCCAGCAATGACCTTGGAGGCAATAAAAATTAATTAATTAACTAATGAATTTTAATTAATTAATTGAAATTCAGCTTTTGCTTCAAGGCAGTAGAAAGAAGGAAAGAGAAAACCAGAGAAAACATGTTACTGTGTGAATTGTGTGTGGGTCAAAGAGTTGGAAGTTTTGGTTTCAGTTTTATTGCTTTTTTCACTTATAAATTGCCACTTTCTTTGTTGAGTTCTCACATGCTGGTCCTTAAGTTTGAATGTGTTCATCTCTTATTATAAATACACATTTTATTGGAGTAAGATCCACCTTAACAATTCCATTTAAACTTAATTACTTCTTGAAAGGGCCAAGACCTAAATATGGTATCATTCTGGGGTACTGGGATTTAGACCTTTAAGAGATGAGTTTGGGTAGGTGACACAATTCAGCTTAGAACAAAGAAGATGATAGTAAAACCCGCTGAATATGATTTTTAGAAAAATTTAAAATTATATGTAATACAGATAGTACAGTACCTGGGGTCTAACAACTACTAGATAAATATGTAGATGAAAAGAAAACATGTAGGGGCTGGGTGGTGGCACACCTGGTTAAGCACACATATTACAGTGCACAGGGACCCAGGTTCAAGTCCCTGGTCCCTACCTGCAGAGGGAAAGCTTCACTAGTGGTGAAGCAGGGCTGAAGGTATGTCTCTCTGACTATTTCTTTTTTAAAATGTAATTAGGAGCCATGCCGGGATAGCCTGAGGGTGCTTCTTCCCGAGCTAGTGCTCTCTGGGTTGGAGAGAACTCAACTGGAGCTGATCTAGGCTGCTGCGTGGGAGAGGGATCAGGAACTCGTGCCACACTAACTTCGCAGGAGATACACTCTGGAACTCTCAGAGCCGGAAAGCAATTTCCAAGTGTCTTTAATCAGAAAAGCAGCTGTTTTTATACTCTCCAAGTAGGGTGGAAACAAGATGTGACATAGAGAGGATGGAGCAAAAAGTGACTGGTGGAAGATCAGGGTGTGACAAGGAGAGGATCAGGGTGTGACAAGGAGAGGGGGTGGAGCAGGTGAGAATTCTACCACTAAACCACCAATGCCCTGGAGGGAGTGTGGTGCTTTATGTAAATGTAAAAGTGATTTATGTAAATAGACCAAAGCTTTGAATGGGATCAGATCAATCCCTATATAGGTATATGGTTAAGCAGAAGCCAGGGGGAGCTGGCATACTACCCAACATCTCCCCCTTTCTTTTTAACTATTTGCTATAGTATCAGGAGTGCAGGGCACTTTGTGAGGCAGGGAGACTGATAAGAGGCACACTTTTTGGGGTTCTACTGTCCCTCCTTGCTCAACCTCTCCGTAGAGAGAGAGAGACTAACAGGATTGACATAACCCTCAGGCTCAAGCCCTTCCAAGCTCAACCATATCCTCACAATTCCCCAACATCTCCCTCTTACTTAATGGCCATATATAACTGGGTCAATGTCTGTAAAAGGCTTCATCTCTGTCAGGGGAATAGCAGTGTAGGGGTGAACAGAAACCTGTTGGGAAGAAAGCAGAATGATAGTGTGTAAGTGTCTTCAAAAAGAACTAGCACAAGAAAGGGAGGGATAAGTAAGAGTAGCAAGAGACAGAGTGAACCTGATGGGTGAAAGAGTGGGGGGCTGATAAGCCGAGGGGCTTAGAGGGGTGATCTGGCATTGCAAAATCCTGAGTCAGCTGGTGGAAAGTTCTATGAACTGCTACAGTCATTCTTCAAGAAGTCCAGCAGTATAAAGGGAGTGTCCAGCAAGTTCTCTAGAGGCATCAGTCCAATGTCAACGGCCAGGAAATAAATGCCACACGTCTATCTTGATGGAGGAGAACAGCCACTGGAACTTTTCTTCTCTGTAGAGAGTGACCTGAAACTGCCAAAACATGATGGGAGAAACAGAAGCAGGAAGAGCAGACACCGATGGTTGAGAGAAAGGCAGTAGGAAAGTCTTGTCCTTTGGAGTCTGTGAATCAGGTTCTCTAGATTGTGTCAGGTCACATCATGGGTTTCGGGGGATGGCTGTAATTGTGGGTGATGTCAGAGGTCAGGGATCCAAGATGGATTTCTGGGGATTCTATATGAGCAGATGCTTCTTTATGCGAAGGCTTGTCATAGCTGTAGTCAATTACTTATGAAAAAACTTTGTAACAAATTAGAAGTTTACTACAATTAATAACTCAATGATTATAATTGGTTTAGGTACCTTTATAATTTCGTGTAAAGGTCATCTTATGTGACCTCATGTAGCAGTCTCTATATAGCAAAATTTTCATACCGAATTTAAGTCACATATATTGATTCTTAACTATTTTTACATTGGGTTTTTAAGCAAACCCAGGTTACTAGAGTTAACACATTTTAGTGACAATTTTTTTTTTGGTACATTTACAATGTCAGATTGATGCCAAATTTGTTGTGGATTAATTTCCACAAGATAGCTTACAGGACATTTTGGGGGGCCCTCCAAAAATGTCCTGTATAGAGGATTTGTATTTTAACTTAGGAGATGATGAATTGTCACATTGAATATTTAGAGTTTTACCTTAAACACTCAGTTACTTTAATGAATTGATTTTACCTCTTCTGGTAAGAATGTAGCTTCAAAGATACAATTTAACCGTTAAGTTAATGTTTACCAAACTTGAAACATGCATATTAAACATATAGTTTATAACACACAGGAGGAGAAAAACTTGTAAATAAGACATATCATTTCAAATGTGAATTTAGATCTACTGTCATAGTTGAACCATCTTTACTCACACAGTTTAAGACTAAACATTTCATATTTATATCAAGACTTAAAAAAGAAATAAAAAAGAGGAATGAACAATTTTTGGACTGTTGCTGGACGTCTCCAGAAACCATGGCTGCGTCCAGCCATTTTATATAAAGTCAGTTAACTTTCAGAGTACTCTGAGCACAATGGGTTGTACAAAAATTTTGGTCACTCAACTCACTCAAATTTTTTTTTTTTTACTCACTCACTCACTCACTCACTCACAAAACACAACTGGCCAGTCATAGCATAAGACATTCGGGGCGGGGGGGTGGAAAGAGTTCTGTGAATCAGATTTTTTGATTCTGCCATGCTGTATTATGGATCCTGGGGTGCATCCTGCAGCCAGTCCTCTTACAGCCAGTCTTCTTGCAGTGTTTCTTGTTCTTCAGAGATATCAGCGCCATCATGTGAGTATTGCCGGACATGGCGGGCAGGAACCCAGACAGGCTTGGAGTAATTTTGTGGAAAAATGCATGTGAAACCCCTCCCCTTCGTCAACAGGGGGTCAGGTCCTTTCCAAATTTTATCAAGTGGGTCTTTCCATTTGACTTTAATAGCTGGGAGGGTGGGTGGTGTTTGCCAATGAAGAATAATAGGAGGTTGGTCTGAGTTTTCGTAAATATTAAAGAGATTTAACGTAGTTAAGGCTTTTGCCAGCTGGATATTGGGGGGGTACATTTCCCCTTTTTCTTTATTTAATTGAGCCTTAAGAGTTTGATGGGCCCTCTCAACAATGCCTTGTCCCTGTGGATTATAGGGAATGCCTGTGGTATGAGTAATGTTCCAGAGGGAACACAAATCTTTAAATTGTTTGCTGGTAAAAGCAGGTCCAATATCCATTTTAAGTTGAAGAGGTAAGCCCATTACAACAAAACAGGAGAGCATATGGCTTATAAGCTTTTTTGAGTTTTCTCCAGTCTGAGCTGTAGCCCACATAAACTTAGAGAATGTATCAATTGAGACGAACACATATTTTTGTTTGCCAAAGTTGGGTATGTGGGTAACATCAATTTGCCAAAGAGCATTGGCTTTTAAACCTTGAGAATTAACCCCCAGAGTTTGAATAGCAGGTGTTTTGATTAGACCTGCACAGGAGGAACATGTGGCAAGAATACGTTTTAACTGTGGCAGAGGAATATCAGGAAATCGAGCTCGAAGACCTTTAAGATTAACATGGGTTAGGGAATGAAAGTCAGCAGGATTAGAGACAGAGGCTAGGAGAATTCCTGTGGAGGCAAGGTGGTCAGCTGCAGCATTCCCTTCGGACAGGGGACCAGGAAGAGGGCTGTGGGAACGTAGGTGCTGAACATACAGTGGTTGGCTTCGAGAACAGAGCATAGAGGCAATTTGAATTAAAAGAGGAGAAAGTGGGTTGTCATCAATTCTTACATAAGATCGAGCAAGCCATGGAAGTAAGTTAACAGTATACACACTGTAAGAAAAAAGGTTAAAGGATTCTAGTACAACTTTTAATGCAAGGAAAACAGCATAAAGTTCTTTGTACTGAGAGGAATTATCAGGAAGTTCAGTAAAGAGAGGTTTGGGGTATTGCTGGTCTGGATAATATATAAGGGCAGCAGCTCCCTTTTTTCCACCATCAGTGAACACTGTAGGAGCAGAGGGGATGGGATCTCGAGAGAAAAGTTTAGGTACTAGTAGAGGCAACAGAGGTAAAGAAGCTATCAAATTATTAGAGGGAAAATGATTATCTAATTGTCCTGGAAAACCCATTAAACTTATGGCAAAACGAGAATGGTGGTGTATGAGCCATTCTGTATCTGTGAGAGAAAAGGGAAGAATGATTGAATCTGGTTCCCTTCCTAAGACCTGAACCGATCTGTTTCTTCCTTGGCGAACCATAAATGCTAAGGCATCAATCTCGGTAAGGAGTCTTGGATCTCCGCCTACTGGCGTATGAAGTCATTAGAGAACGCCATGTTTCTGCCACAATGCCCCCACTACCGTGGGGGTGGAGTTAAAGATTAGAAGATTTACTGGAGAGAAGGGGGAGAACCGAACGAGGTGCATGTCCTGGAGAGCCTGGTTAACTTTTTCCAGTGCCAAGGAGGCTTCGGGGGTTAACATACGCTTTGAGGAGGGCTGTTTGTTTCCTTTTAACAGATCGAACAGTGGTTGCAGGCAGCTCATAGGCAGATAAAGATACTGCCTAAGCCAATTCAAATTTCCAAGAAAACTTTGTAAAGAAGCAAGAGTGAGATTAGAAGGAAAAGTAACACAAGGTTTTAAAAGACGAATCTGCGTTAGGGAAATCTTTGAGCCTAAGAAAGATACTGGAGGAATTAGCTGTATCTTATCAGGAGCTACATTAAGTCCACTTCTCTTTAAGGCAGGGATTAGAAAATCACATAGGGCGGAGAGATCTGTATCTAATTCTCCCCATATTAACACATCATCCATATAATGAAAAACCTTAAGGCCCTTATGAATATATGGAAAAAGGGCAGATTTAACAGCCTCTTGACAAATAGTAGGACTATTAGCCATGCCCTGGGGCAGTACCACCCATTCAAATCTATCGGCAGGGCTGGCATTATTAATAGAAGGAACAGAGAAAGCAAAACGTTTACAATCTTGTGGGTGTAAGGGAATAGAGAAAAAACAATCCTATATATCAATAGCTATGATTGGAATTCCTGTGGGAATCATGGAAGCAAGAGGCAAACCCCTTTGGGGGGAGCCCCAAACCTGCATGGTTTTATTAACTTCATGAAGATCTTGGAGGAGGCGCCATTTTCCTGAGTGCTTTTGAATCACAAAGACTGGAGTATTCCATGGGCTCTGAGAATGATGAATGTGTCCCAAAGATAACTGCTCTTGGACGAGTTCTTTTAAAATTTCTAGCTTCTCCCTAGGCAAAGGCCACTGTTCCACCCAGACAGGCTCATTAGAAAGCCAATCTAAGTGGGGAGTTCTGTTATGAACAGTGGCAGTTAGTATTGGGGGTGCTGGTTGGGTCTAGCAGTCTCACAGGAGTGAATGTGGTGTCCTGCAGAGGTGTCTGAGGATATCACTACATCTAAAGATTCTAGCAAGTCTCTTCCCAATAAATTGGTGCTTATATCAGCTATTAAAGACTGAAAGAATACGGTAGTCCCTTCTGGATCTTCCCACACAAGGGAATCTCGTGTGCGGAATGCCTGAGTCAATCCTCCAACACCATGTAAGCGTGGTCCTGCGAGGAGTTCCCAACTCTGGGGAACCTCTGTTTGTCTTAATATTGTCTTATCTGCTCCCATGTCAATCAAACACTTAAAAGGAATATTACCAATCTTTACTGTCATAGTTGGGTGACCCCTTTCTAAAACAGGGGTGGTCCATAAAATCTCAGGCTCCAAATCCGAGCTGTTCTCTTGCTCCAGCCAGTTATTTCTATGCTGGAAGTTCCCACATACTGCGGGTTCCTCCTTCTGCTCACCCTCTGTTATTGTTACTTGGCGTGGTGGGTGTAGCGACGGATTGGGTCCCAAGCTGGGCTTCTGTTTGTGGAAGAAGGGCACAGCACCAAGCGGGTGACCTGCTTCCTTCCCTCTTTGGAGTGGGGCTAAGGGAAGCCCCACACTTAGTTTAAATCCCTGTTTACATTTGTTGCCCTGACTGGAGGCGGGGTCGCGGTCTATTTTCTGGACATTGGTTATGCCAATGCCCTTGGCGACCACACTGAAAGCAAGCCCCTTTTTGCTTATGTAAGGTAGCTGCATATGCCTGTAACATAGGTCCTTGAAAAGAGCTTGATCTGAGATCCTGTGTAGCTATAATCCAAGTATCTGGGTGTTCATTTTTAAGAGTGATACAGGCCTGTCGTAAATGCGGAAGCATTCCATCCCAGACTATGGATGGCTGGAGGAGAAAACGAGCGTCAGGATTATAAATCTTCCTTTCCAAACTCGACTGGACCCTGGCAATGAATTTAGTGAGGGATTCATCAGGTTCTTGTTGAAGGGAGAGGATGGGGGCTGAGGCCGCTCCCATGGGTGGTGTTAATCGCTCCCATGCTTTTAATGCACACAGGCATACCTGATCAAAATACCCCGGTGGAAACTTGGCTTCCGCCTGTTGAATCCCTGTTTCTAATTGGCCTGTTCCAAACAATGCATCAAAATTCCCCTCTGGCTGATTTTGAATATTTTTCCGCGATTGTTGTAAACATTCGTCGCAAAAGAATGCCTCCCATTGCAGGAAGAGGGGGCCTGGGAGCATAGTGCAAGTTACATCCCTCCAATCTTGGGGGGTATTAAGGTTCTGAAGCAGGCCTTGTAAAATGGACCTGGTCCATGGAGCCTGAATACCGTCATCCTTGATAGCCTGGCGTAGTTCCTTCAGGTCTGTGGAAGAATATGGATACCAGGCCTGAGGTTTTTGTCTATTGGGGGCGACATTTACCGGAAATGTGTGGACTTGCTCTGATAAGTGTGTAGCGGTAGGAGGAGTCACAAAAGTGGAAGCTTCTGGACAAGCGGCTGAAGAAGTGGTTTTGGAGGCTACAGGAGAATTCAGACATGTGTCTGTCAAAACGGGGGTGGGCGAAGAAGCAGCCGTGGAGGCAGCAGGAGGTTCCGGACACGTGTCTGCCAAAATGGGGATGGCCGAAGAAGTGGCTGTGGAGTCCAAAGGAGAATTCGGACACGTGTCTGCCAAAATAGGGGCCTCAGGGCAAGATGCAGAGGAATTAGGGTGGGTCAGGATCATGACAGGCCTTGGCTTCTTCTTGTTTTTAAGGTGCTGGTTAAGTTCTATGATCACTTCCTTTATCTCTTGGACCTCAGCCCCTAGGTCCTTAAGCCTTTTGAGAGGTTGCCCTATATATCCCTTAAAAGCTGCTATGATGATCAACAGGATATAAGGTGCAGCCCCCAGAAAAATGTCCCAGATATATAAAAATTGTATACTGGAAAAAGAATGCAGAATTTGGAAAAGATTTTCCATGGTGGAGAGATCTCAGTAAAACAATAAGAAAGAAAAAAAATCACAGTGCCTTAACACAATATTGCAGATACCCAAAAGGTATGTACTTATCTAGGATGTCTTCTTGTAAATCTGCTGCTTACGTGTTCCTGTTCAGGTGCCAGGGCCAGGCAGTGGCCCACTTGGTTAAGCACACAAACTAGAGTGTGCAAGGCCCTGGGTTCAAGCCCCTGGTCCCCACCTACAGGGGGAAAGCTTCATGAGTGGTGAAGCAGGGCTACAGGTGTCTCTCTGTCTCTTTCCATCTCTACCTTCTCTTCCCCTCAATTTCTCTCTGTCTCTATCAAATAATAAATAAATATACTTTTTAAAAAAGACTTAAAAAATATTTTTAAAATATTTTTATTTATTTATTTATTATATAGAGAAAACCTCTGACAGAGAGGGAAGGGGAGATATGAAGAGAAACAAAAAGACACCTGCAGCCCTGCTTCACCACTCGTGAAGCTTTCCCCTGAAGGTGGGACCAGGGGCTTGAACCTGGGTCCTTGCTCCACCAAGTGTGCCACCACCCAGGTGAAGCAGGGCTGCAGGTGTCTCTCTGTATCTCTCCCTCTCTATTTCCCCTGCCCTCTCTGTTGGAGTTTCTCTATAATAAATAAACAAATAAATAAATAAATAATTTTAAAAAAAATAGAGAGACACACCTTCAGCCCTGCTTCACCACTAGTGAAGCTTTCCCCCTGCAGGTAGGGACCAGGGGCTTGAACTTGGATCTTTGCGCACTGTAATATGTGTGCTTAACCAGGTGTGCCACCACCCAGCCCCTACATGTTTTCTTTTCATCTACATATTTATCTAGTAGTTGTTAGACCCCAGGTACTGTACTATCTGTATTACATATAATTTTAAATTTTTCTAAAAATCATATTCAGCGGGTTTTACTATCATCTTCTTTGTTCTAAGCTGAATTGTGTCACCTACCCAAACTCATCTCTTAAAGGTCTAAATCCCAGTACCCCAGAATGATACCATATTTAGGTCTTGGCCCTTTCAAGAAGTAATTAAGTTTAAATGGAATTGTTAAGGTGGATCTTGCCCCCGGCCAGCGGGGCAGTGAACAGGGCCTAGGAACCCATGAAACCTGGAATGAAAGGGATAGGAGATACAAGAAATGACAGCAAGACAGGACTCTGATCAAGCTGCAAAATTTTATTGTGTTCACAGGCATTTTAAGGCTTCGGGGAAGGGGGAGCATAGGGGGAAGGGGGAGGCAGAGATCGCGGTGGAGGGTCCCTTGCAACTATTTCTGTTAAACTATAACTATATGGTATGTCACTATGACTATAAGGTATGTCACTTAGTTTCTGGCAAACATCCTACGGGAATTAGAAACTTATCTTGAAGGTTTCTGTTGTTTCAAGGCTTAGCTTCTATCAAGCAGAGAAATGGCTTCTGGCATCTCCTCCCTTCGTTATAATTTAACTTGAGGCCGGAAATCGGGGGTGAGGAGCAGAGACCTTAACAGCAGGTTTGGTGGGCATAACCAGAGGGGGGAAGTATTGACCCGATTCCTCCCGCGGGGTGAATGTAAAACCAATCTTCCCGCATTTTATAAAGCTCTCGGTGTCTTTTTGGGGAGGGGAGGCAGAGCCATGGTTTCCAGGGAAACAATTTTTGTTGCTGACACCAACCTCCATGCAAATCAGGTTTGCTTCATGGGGGACTCAGAGGCAGACTATAAGGTCCTCCCCCTGCAGTGCTTTGCCTTGCACCCCTTACTGGTGTCCTTGCCCTACCAAGGTTGGATGCCTCGATGCATAATTCTGAGTTTTATGCCATCCGAAAAGGAGGTCACCCTCAGGTTCAGCCAGGCCTCTGTTATCCAAATCAAGTCTGTGATAATGTATTTGCAAAGGTTTTGATGCCAAGGAGTCAATCTGCCGTTTTATAAAATCAGTAATCTTATTGAAAATAAAGGGTCCTAAGGTAATCATTAACAAAAGACTAATAAAGGGTCCCATAAGGGGCTCTGTAGTGACTCAAGACTATTTGTGGTGGAGCCTATAACCTGTTGTAATTTGTCAGAAAATTCATGGGAGGAATATATAGAGTGTCCTAGCATGCCACCAGCAAGTCTAAGGGAAGCAGTCAGTGGATGTGATGTCCAGGGGAAGAAACACAGCATGTCTGGTCCTCTGGTGGTGAAATTTTTCTTCTTCATAGAGGGTCAGCTGTGGAACAAGCAAAACTAGGAGGCAAGGACCAGGTAGAGAAGAATTGACATGAAAATATAGGATGGTGTTGTACCAAAACACAGAGGAGGTACATACACATTAGGTGAGGTTCCTTGAACATGAGGGATATTTTGAGAAAAGTGAGCAGTCAATAAACATGCAAAGATGAAGTCAGCAGTGGTAGGTCAGCAGAAAGAGAAGACTTGGATAGGCTGGTGAGGTTAGCTGGAGTATATACTGGCATGGCGTCCTTTGTGGTAAGGACTTGCCAACAGGGACTCTGGATTTTGCAAGAGCAATAATGTCATCCACCATAATAAAAGGAAAACAAACATGGACATCCAGTGTTGAAAAAGAGAAAAAGAATATGTCTTTGTGACTGGAAAAGTGGGTGGCTTTGTCAATGAGATACAATAAATGGACAATTTGAATTTTTGTAAATATTAAGAAGGTTTGGTAGTTACTTTATTGACACTTTAGCCAACTGAATACTGGGGGGTGCATTCCCCTTTTTTTTTTTTTTATTAATTGACCTTAAGGGTTTTAGTTTTTCTTGTTTGAGCAGTAGCCTACATAAATTTGGAAAAAATATCAACTGAGAAAAAAAAATGTTTTTGTTTACTAAACATGGGCAGGTGAATTACATCAATCTGTCAGAGAGCATTGGCTTTTATCAATGGAGATTAATCTTAAAAGTCTGAATAGCAAGATCTTAATTAAACAATGCAGGAGCCAGTAAAGTGCTCTCACTATGGCAGGTCAAGCATTAAAATTTTAAGAGGCTTGTAAAAAAATGAGAAAAATTTTAGGATATGAGTGACTTTAGGAGTCATCACACACCCATAAATAAAAAATGAAAAATGTTTAGTTTTAAGTCTTATCATATGAACAGTCAGTTCTTCATGTGCAGATGTACCTATAATTATTTACTTAGGGAGAGAACTTGTACCAACTTAATTTATGATCTAATGGTTAGAATTGGCTTGAGTTCTTTCATATGATTTTAGAAGGCTCTTTATTAAAATATACCAGTATGTTATAGAAAGTCAATACCTAATGTGTTGACATGATAAAATTTTTACCATTTTTTAGCATTATTTTAAACTGATTAGACAGTTTAAGCACACTATTATACCTTTAGTTTACTAAGATCTTTACTCATCACAAGGCTATTATGAGTAAGCATAGATATAAAACTCTTAATAGATTTTGCTCCTTAGAACTCTAATATGGCAACTTAAAAGGCTAAAATAAAACCTCATAGTTTAAATGTTCAAAATACTAATTTTGTTAAATCAGGATTTGCCAAAACAAATCTTCTATCAGACCAAAAACACCATTTGCCAAGAATAAATCTCTGACAGTATCTTAAAACAAACCAGATAATTTTTAAAAGCAGAAAGATATAAAGAGGAAAACCAGAGCAAAAGCCTCTGGCATGTAAATAATTAGCATAACCATTGTGTTATCTTTTACTAGCCTAAGCCAGTCTTAAACAATTTTAAGTAAAATGTTAAACTTTGTTTGTTAGGATCTTTGTTTATCACAAAGCAATCACACCCTTAGGGCAGCTATGAACAACTTAATACACAACTTAATCTTTCACTTTGATTTGGATAGGTAACTTAAAAAGCTAAAATAAACCTTATAGCTGAAATGTTTAAAATAAATTTTTACTGTTAACATTTCTTTTAGATGACCATTTTACACTAAATAATTTTGTTGAATCACATCTGTTGAATAAAAATTTTTTATCAGGCCAGGAATATCATGTTTAACCCTTTTTTCCTGGCAAGGCCACTGCTCTACCCGGACTGGGTTATTAGAAAGCCAGTTCAAACATGGAATTAACAAATTAATAAACAGTGGCAGTTGGTATTGGGGTGCTGGTAAGATTTACAATTTTCACAAGAGTGAGAGAGACTGTAGAGGCATTTTACCATGCCTATATATCTCAGAAAATCTTTTAACTAATGAATTGATGCTGATATTAGCTATCAGAAGGGCAAAACCATCTTATATTTTACTTTGGTAAAGGTGTGCCAACTCTATGAGTCGGGATCTTTAAAACCACATTTAGCTTAACTAAATCTTATTTAAAACTTAAAACAAACTTTAGTTACTTAGGGGTTAACACACATTAATGAAAACAAGGTTATCAGACAGACTTAAAACAGACATTTTTGGTGAAAAGAAAAATTTCCCTTTGAAAAACCGCTTTGGTTTTTGGATTCCTAACTCACAGACTCTCTGCCCCACCAGGAGGGGTGTTAGTGGCTAGGGAATGATTGACTGGAGTCTTTGCCAATCTGTGGAGCAGTAGCTCTGTGCCGTGATTGGCTGCATGGACAGAACAGGTGGGCTTAGTTTACCACCATGCACTGAGAAGCGCAGAGAAAAATCTTTGAAAGTTCTTTTTCTAGGCTAAGGTACATTTTACAGTTTTAAAGAAACAAATCATTAAATTTCTATCAAAAGTGTGTACTGGTTCTCTGATTAATAGCTTTTAAGTTAAAGAGAACGTCTTGTTTGATTGACTTCATTCTTTCACTAAATAGCTTGCTAGCCAGATAAGATCTCACTTAGAACTGGTTTAATGCTGAGAGTAGAGGGGGAAAAGCTGGATCTTTTTGACTGACTAGTTTTTAAGAAAATGCCATTTCAAGAGCCCACATTTCTTTAACTAATTGTAAATGCTCTCATTTTTCTTCTATTAATTATCTAAGGGAAGCTGTTTTTTGTGCTAGTTGCGGGGGGTCTTAAGGTTGTCAAAGAGGGGTAAATCTTAACCGGAGGGCACTTAGCAGGCGACCTCAAGGGCAGGTCTCCTGAATCAGGCATGGGAATAGAGACAGACTCACAAACAGAAGGTGGCCGGGAGTGTCCCTGTAAGACTTTTTCTCCCTCTCTCATGACTCACTGTACATCAGGACAATGCTTATAGACTTAGAGTATATCATTTACTAAATTCCAATAAGAAAAAGCCTGGACTGGAATCTTTTCTGGACCAAAAGTCTCATAAAAATCTCTTAAACAGTTTCCTACTCTAGCCTATCTTTTTTCATCAATAGTCCCCTCTAAGGGAAAACATGGACAAACATCACTCACAAAATAAAAAAAACTTCTTGAAATCCTTTTTCTTAACCCTTACTCCTCGTGTCTTGAGGGACTCCTTGAGTCCTTTAATGAACAAGTCTTGTTTGCTAAATTCATGCCCCATGGTATTGCTTACCTCAGCCGCTGTGACACTCCTCCAGATGCAACTCACAGTCGGGTAGTTCCGTGGCAATCTATGCGAGTCTTTGCGTTACCCCCTTGGCTGTGGTGACTCAGTGAATTCGGGTAGGCCTACCCTCTCGATCAGCAGAGTTCCTAGGTCCAGAAGGCTTCTTCGCCCCACGTTCGGGTGCCAGAATGCCCCGGCCAGCGGGGCGGTGAACAGGGGCTAGGAACCCATGAAACCTGGAATGAAAGGGACAGGAGACACAAGAAATGACAGCAAGACAGGACTCTGATCAAGCTGCAAAATTTTATTGTGTTCACAGGCATTTTAAGGCTTCGGGGAAGGGGGAGCATAGGGGGAAGGGGGAGGCAGAGATCGCGGTGGAGGGTCCCTTGCAACTATTTCTGTTAAACTATAACTATATGATATATCACTATGACTATATGGTATGTCACTTAGTTTCTGGCAAACATCCTACGGGAATTAGAAACTTATCTTGAAGGTTTCTGTTGTTTCAAGGCTTAGCTTCTATCAAGCAGAGAAATGGCTTCTGGCAGATCTTACTCCAATAAAATGTGTATTTATAATAAGAGATGAACACATGCAAACTTAAGGATCAGCATGTGAGAACTCAACAAAGAAAGTGGCAATGTATAAGTGAAAAAAGCAATAAAACTGAAACCAAAACTTCCAATTCTTTGATCTATATTCAAAGACCCTGCTCCCCACCTGCAGGGGGGGATCCTTCAAGAGCAGCAAAGCAGGTCAGCAGGTGTCTATCTTTCTTCCTCTCAATTTCTCACTGTTCTATCAAATAAAATAGAAAAAAAAATAAGAGGGGGAAAAAATGGCCACTGGTAGCAGTGGATTTGTAGTGTTAGCACCGAGTCCCCACCTCCCACCCCATAACCCTGGTGACAATTAAAAAAAAAAATCGACCAAGGAGGTGACTCAGTAAACAAAGCGCATTTATGAAAACCTGGATTTGATCCATCAAAAAAAAAAAAAGTTTAGAATACATAACATTTTTGCATGGGAGATGTCTCCACTGGGAGAGCATCTAACTTTCATTTTAGAGGTTCCCAGTTGAATCCTAAATACCATATGAACCAGAGTGGTACACTAGCCTCTCTCTCTCCCTCCTTCTCCCTCTCCTTCTCCCTCTCCTTCTCTCTCTCTCTCTCCTTCCCTCTTTCCCTCCTCCCTGCCTCCTGTGAAACTCTTTCTCATATGTAATAAATAAAATAAATCTGTTAAAAAATAGAATACAGATGTGATCATCTCATTCTTTAATACCAACAGAACATCATCTATATAAGCATATATACACATTATTCATTTTTTGCATGCAATCTCATTCTTCTCTGTTCTGTACCCCTCCTCTCCTAGGATAGGAAATATTATAAATACTATAAATATTTACATGCAAATGTCTGTTGCTACATTATTCACAATAGTTGGAATAGTCAAAGTATTCATCAGTGCTGTATAGTGGGTTTAACCACATCTATCACATACATTCCAAGCAATATTAAATTAGTGTTCTCAGTTGAAAAAATGACTGTAGCCTTGCCTAGCTGACTTGTAAAATTGGCCATTGCATCATAGTTTATGTTATGCATATATCTTCTAATCCTTGAAACTGACATGTTCAAACTGCAGGAAGTTCAGTAGGGTACAGTGTACCCAAAAGAAAGCATTTGGAAAATAGACATTTTTTAAATATGTGATATAAAAACTTTCCATATCTCCTGATAAAGTTTCATGTGCTTTGAAAAGCGTCTGCCATTGACTCTATACTTACCATTAACAAGAAGCCCGTGTACCAGGCTGGGAGCTTAAATAAGTATATTACTTTTAGCATGGTACAAAACCTGGCCTCAGGATGTCGCCAGTCTATTCTGACTTATACACCAATGAAACATATGTCTGGAGCCTGGTGGTGGTACAACTGGTAGAGCACATGTGCTCTTTCGATTTCCCATTGTTGGACTTCTTCAACATAGAAGCTACACACCTGTTTCGAAATGAGGTATAAGAAAACAAGGGACCAGGCGGTAGCACATCTGGTTAAGTGCTCACATTACAGTGCACACAGACCCAGGTTCAATCCCCTGGTCCCTGCCCACAGGGGGAAAGCTTCACAAGTGGTGAAGCAGGGCTGCAGGAAGATAGGTGTCTATTTCTTTCTCTCTCTATCTCTCCCCTTCCCTCTCTCTGTATCTATCCAATAATTAATAAATAAATAAAAAGATTTAGGAAAAAAAGCAGTGATCAGGTGGGGATAGATAGCATAATGGTTATGCAAATAGATTCTGATGCCTAAGGCTCTGAAGCCAGGTTAGTCCTTCATCATAAAGCAGAGCTGAGCTGTGCTCTGGTTAAAAAAAAAAAGGAAGAGGAGGAGAGAGAGAGAAGAAGAAAATGAAGGAGGAGGAGAAGGAGGAGGAGGAGGAGGAGGAGGAAAGAAAGAGAAAGGAATTAAACAGTGACCTCAACACCAGAAGTAACTTGATGACACTTCATTTCTTCCCCTACACTATTGTCCCTGTAACTTTTTTCCATTAATTTTTTTATGCCTCTCTTTTCCTGTCCTCTTTTGCTTTCTTACTCGCCCCTCCTTCATACTTTGGAGTCCTTCATCTCTCTTCTGTCATTGCTAAGTCCCTATAGCCCTCAAAGTTAAAGCAAATGATGTAATTCATTCTCTGACTCGTTGGGAGTAAGAATGAAAAAAGAGGAGCAGAGAAACTGTTTGGGGTAGGCATGGTAATAAACTGGAAGTTCAAAAGTTCAGTTTCCCTTAAGTTTGTTTGATGATGTAACAATTTAAGGATGGTCAATTATTATTTCAGGTTGATGATAATGAATTGCCAGTGACTTCTTTCAAAATTTTTTTTTTCTTATGAGGAGAGTCCTACCATAAAGTTGCAACATATTCTTGCTTAAGGCTTCCTCCCTTTTTTTTTTTTTTTTTGCTGCCTTTAAATACTGAGTGTCTTTTGGAAAAGGAAATCAATACAAAACTGTACAATCTCTACACTTATTGAACATCAGTCAGCATGCAATCATGCATGTAGACTTAATTGTAAACAAATAATTCAGAATCCTATTAAAATTAATTTAATTATGTTTGCAATGTTCTTCTATTGATGAAATGAGCACATAACTCCTTCAGGACAATAGCACGGGTTATGAAATCTAATTCATTTGAGCCAGAAGTTTTTTGTTGATGTTGTTTAAGTCATTTTATTTATTTATTTATTTATTTTAAATTTCTCTCAAAAACTATTTTGTCCAAGTGAGCAGTTTCATTGCGATTTGGTAGGAGAAACTGAGGCAAATCCAGTGTTAAGCCACAACTGACTGTTATATCCACTGACTATTAGAATATATTCCCATATCATTTCTCCTCTAGGCATCAGTATACCACTGTGGTAGTGTGTGCTGTTAGGCAAGACAGAATCCCAGCACTGCATATTCCCTGACATTTTAGTTGAACAAATACCCAAAGGACCCTCTCAGGTGGATGTAACTTGGCTTTGGGCAATTAGTGTCCAAAACCACATTAATGCTGTCTTCCTGAATCTGCAGTTTGACAGTCTGATAAACAATAGTGCTGAGAGAGGTGTGAACTTCTACTATTTATCTCAATGGGCTGTTAACTTTGAAACCTAATTATGATCACTTAAATGCCAACACTGTTAATCATTTCACTGCTGATCACTGTAGCAGAAACAGGCAGCCACAGTTTTGCGCTTCTTCCTGAGGCTGCCGGCCTCAATTGCCATGTCCTGATACGCTTTTTCAGAATGTCCTCTTGTTAGTCATGTCAACCTTAGACTGCTTAAATGGGTATATTCAGCATTTGAGTCCAGGAGTAAGCAAAGCTCCCATTACTCTGTTTAAAGTAGAAGAAATGACTTACAGTTATTTTTTCATTGTACTGTTGGTTGTTAACCACTGGGATTGATGTTTTTCTTGAAGAAATCTCTTAAATTCCATGAGGACTTTTGGAAATGTAAATCATTTGAGAGCCCTGAGAAGATAGTAGGATGGTTATTCAAAAGACTTTCTTCCTTGAGGCTCTGACATCACAGGTCCTATCCCTAGCACCACTATAAAACAAAGCTGAGCAGTGTTCTGGAATATATCTATATGTATATCTATATATCCATATCCTTTGACATGCAAGAGTCATATGGGGCTGGGTTGTGGTGCACTTGGTTGAGAGAACACATTACCATGCTCAAGGACCTGGGTTCAAGGCCCAGGTTGGTCTCCACCTGAAGGAGGAAAGCTTCACAAGTGGTGAAACAGTGCTGTAGGTATCTCTTTCTCTCTCCCTCTTAATTTCTCTCTGTCCTATCAAATATAAGGAAAACAATAAAAATGAGCAAAGATAAACAAAATTTTTAAATACATACAAGAGTCATCACTCAAGATAATGTAAAACAGAGACAGAAAGGCATTCTGTTCAGAAAGACATTGTGATGAATTCACAATGTAATTACACTGGAAGAAATTCCAGTGTCCTAGACTTCCCCTCTCAATTTCTCTCTGTTCCCATCTAAAGCCAGAATCAAAGGGAGGGATATCCTTGAGGCCCCAGAGATGTCAGATTCAATTCCTGGCACAACCACCCACCACAGCTAAACAATGCTATGGTCTCCTTTTTAATTTTCATCATATAAGTTAATGAACATTTTAAAAATAAACCAAGAGACCAGTGAAATAGCTTACCTACTAGGGTACCCGCATTGCTATACCCAGGCCCCACGTACACCAAATGGGAGTACTAAGGCACTGCAGTACTGTAGTAGTGCTGGAGCTGCTCTCTTTCTCACTCACATTCTCTCTCTCCCTCTCCTGATACCATCTGGGGGTACTACAGCTGAGGAGACTCTGATGTACTCTCTCTCTCTCTGAATGAGAAACTACCTGAGATCAGTGAAATCACAGCTCTGGGAAGTCCTGACTTTGCAAAATAAAAAAGATACTATATCTTGATGTACAACACTCAAAAACTCTTAATCAAAGAGCAAAATAAATTAGTTTATTCCCTCTTGAGAAGGAATTTAAGTGAGGATTTCTGTACCTTAAAAGAAGGCTAAATACACAGCTTCATCCCATGGTTTATTATGTTAAATATTTATCTTTTCCATTTTATCTAGTGTTGGGAATCAAAACCAGGGTCTCACATACACAGATCATGTGCTCAATGGCCACCTTGAATGACCTTAAGTGACAAAGTTTCACTCATGCAGGTCATAACTGAGCTTGTTCAAGGACAACAGTATGTTTTAGGACAGGTTGGTTCGGGCTGGCTGGTGGAGCATCTGCTTGAGTGCACAAGCACACCAGTGTGCAAGCATCCAGGTTCAAATCCCACCCACCCCCGTCGCCACCTGCAGGGGAAAAGTTTCATGAGTGGTGAAGTACGGTTGCAGGTGTCTGTCTCTCCTCATCTCTCTGTCTCCCTTTCTCTCAGTTTCTGGCTATCTCTGATAAATAAAGATAATTGAAAATAAAATAAATTTTTTTAAAAGGCTAACTAATACACATTTATATTGTTAAGAAAAAGTCACCTATAAACTAATGATGTGTGATGTGGTCTGAGAGGTGGTGCAGTGGATAAAGCACGACTCTCAAGCATGAGTTTCTGAGTTCAGTCCCCAGCAGTAAATGTACCAGAATGATATTCGGGTCTCTTTCTCTCTTCCTATCTCTCTCATAAATAAGTAAATAATAACATTTTTAAGTGGCTGAATTGTAAGATTTTGTGAGAATTATAACGGTTATCATTTGGGGTGGTGTGGGGGTGTGTTGGTGATGGATGTGTTGTGGAACCATACCCCTGTAATCTTATAAACCATTATTATATCAGTAACAAAAAAAAAAGAAACTATAAATTAAAAATCTGTTATATATGGTAGCAGAAAGTGTCCAGGTTGAAATTTTAAAAGAGAGGGGGAAAAAGGAAAGAAAGATAAAGAAGATGGAAGGAAGGAAAGAAGGGAGGAAGGAAGGAAGGAAGGAAGGAAGGAAGGAAGGAAGGAAGGAAGGGCTGGAGAGTTAGAATAATGCTTCTGCAAAAGACTTTCATGCCTGACGATCTGAAGTCCCAGGCTCAGACCTCAGCACCACCATATGCCAGGGCGGAGCAGTGCTCTGACACCTTTTCCTCTCCCCCGACCCTGCATCTTTCTCTGTGTATCCCTCTTTCACTGAAAAATAATAAATAAAATATGAGAGAGGAAAGAGGGAGGGAAGAAAGGAAGGAAGGAAGGTCAACAGAAAAATGACATTGTGCATGATTTAGCTGCTGGTCTCTGAAAAAAAAAAAAAAGAGAGAGATTACAATGACAGAAAAGAAGTCACCAGAGAATGACAGCAAAGCTCTCATCACCAAGTTCCTATTTTTTCTAAAGTAAATATGGGAAAGGAGCCTAAAGTTTTACATTTGTAAGTGAACTCTACATCGCAGGCCAGAAGCACTGTTCAGTTTCACAGAGATGGTCTAGGACATTGACTCCAAAGTACTTCCTCAGCCCAGCAATATCAGAGTCTGTAGGGAGCTCAGAAAGACACAGTCCCAGGCCTACCCTGGACCAATAAAATCAGATGCTCTGGGAGTGACCTGTGAGACAGAAACAGCTGACTCTCTGGGGGATTCTAGTGTTGAGAACCACTGGTCAATGAAAGTGAATGAGCTAGGACTGGCCCAGCTGCAGTCAGTACTGTCATTCATTGTTCAGATAAAACTACTGAGTGATCCTCTTCATCCATGACCACTAATTCAATTGCAAAATAACATTAGAAGAGGAGGAGAAGGAGGAGGAGGAGAAGGAGGAGGGGGTGGAGGAAGAAAGGAAGGGAAGAAGGAAGAAAGATGGAAGGAAAGAAGAAAATGCCTCATATTCAAAATGTGTCCTAATGCATTACAGGCTAAATTCTGCCTGGGAGTCTGCATAATTTGACTTTTTCCCCCCTTTCACATGGTATCCTGAGTTATTCTCATGCCTGAGTTGTAAGCTGAAATTTTAGGGTGAGATTTGATAGATGATGCATGAGACTTTTTAATAGAGTGAATAAGCCCTTTGTATTTGCATTCAAAGAATCAAGACTTTTTGCAAAATTGTATCCTCCTTCCTTCTCATTACAAATGAGCCAGACTCTCTAGGATTAAGGAAACAAAACACACTGCCTGGGGCCTTGTAGTTGGATGATGTGACAACTCCCTAGGAGACATTCTTTTCACTTTGACTGGACCCAGACAGAGTCTTGCAAATACCTCCATACTGATGAGGATCCCAGGACTCTGGTTGGACAGAACTGTTTAGCAGCAACAGTGCGGTGGAATTAGTCACCTTTCTCATTGTCATCGGAAAAACGCACTCGGTGATATTTCTCTGACATTTTCTGCACATATGACTGTAATGCTCACTACATGTTATTACATGTGTGCAGGCCCTTTGTTCTCCTGCATAGATATACATGATAATTTCCTGGAAAATTACTTAATATGTAGACTGTTAAGTTATCCTAACTCTACTTGGCTCAGAGCAAGACTCCCTCCTCTGTCCCCCCTACTTTTTTTTTTCCTCTGGGGTTATTGCTGGGGCTCCGTGCCTGCACTATGAATCCACTGCTCCTGGCGACCATTTTCTCCATTTGTTGTTATTATTGCTGCTGTTGTTTGATAGGACAGAAAGAAATCAAGAGAGGAGGGGAAGACAGAGAGGGGGAGAAAAAGACACCTGCAGACCTGCTTCACTGCTTGTGAAGCAACCCCCCTGCAGGTGGGGAGCCAGTGGCTCAAACCCTGATACTTCACAGCAGGTCCTTGTGCTTCCTGCCATGTGTGCTTAGCCTAGTGCGCTACCGCCCGGCCCCCTTTTATTTCCGTTTTTGAAGTTGGCTCTGTAGCCTGTGATAGCCATACTAACCTTTTAAGTTATACGATATTTTCTTCTTTTCTTTTTTTTCCAAAGACTCTTTTATTCATGTTTTATTTATTTTTTTAAATTTCTTTATTGGGGAATTAGTGTTTTACATTCGACAGTAAATACAATAGTTTGTACATGCATAACATTTCTCATTTTATCATATAACACTACAACCCCCAAAAGGTCCTCTGTCATTCTTCTTGGACCAGTATTCTCTCTCCACCCCCACCCCAGAGTCTTTTACTTAGGTGCAATACACCAATTCCAGTTCAGGTTTTACATGTGTTGTTTCTTTTGATATTATTTTTCAACTTCTGCCCTATTCATACTTCTGTTTCTGAAATATTTCATGTAACATGATTTTTTTCAAGGTCCATCCAAGATTGGCTGAAAATGCTGAAGTGATCATTTTTTATATGAGTAGTATTCCATTGTGTATATATACCACACCTTAATCAGCCACTCATCTGTTGTTGGACACCTGGGTTGCTTCCAGGTTTTGGCTATTACAAATTGTGCTGCCAAGAACATATGTGTACACAGATCTTTTTGGATGGGTGTGGTGGGTTCCTTAGGATCTATCCCCAGGAGAGGAATTGCAGGATCATAGGGTAGGTCCATTTCTAGCCTTCTGACAGTTCTCCAGACTGTTTTCCACAGTGGTTGGATCAACTGACATTCCCACCAGCAGTGCAGGAGGGTTCCTTTGACCCACAACCTCTCCAGCATTTACTGCTGTTGCCTTTTCTGGTGTATGACATTCTCACAGGAGTGAAGTGGTATCTCATTGTTGTCTTGATTTGCATTTCTCTGACAATCAAAGACTTGGAGCATTTTTTCATGTGTTTCATGGCCTTTTGGATCTTTTCTGTGGTGAATATTCTGTCCATGTCCTCCCCCCATTTTTGGATGGGGTTATTTGTTTTCTTGTTGAGATTTTCAAGTTTTTCATATATTCTGGTTTTTAGCCTCTTGTCTGATGTATGACATGTCTAAAGATCTTCTCCCATTCTGTGAGGGGTCTCTTGGTTTGGGTAGTGGTTTCTTTTGCTGTGAAGAAGCTTTTTAATTTGATGCAGTCCCATAGGTTTATGCTTGCCTTAGTCTTCTTTGTAATTGGATTCGTTTCATTGAAGATGTCTTTAAAATTTATGCGGAAGAGTTCTGCCGGTATTTTCCTCTAAGTATCTGATAGTTTGTGGTCTAACATCCAAGTCCTTGATCCACCTGGAATTTACTTTTGTATTTGGTGAAATACGGTGGTTCAGTTTCATTCTTCTGCATGTTTCAACCCATTGTTTCCAACACCATTTGTTGAAGAGACTCTGCTTTCCCCACTTAAGAGTCTGGGCCCCTTTGTCAAAGATTAGGTGTCCGTAGTTGTGGGGCCTCATTTCTGGGCTCTCAATTCTATTCCACTGGTCAGTGTGTCTATTCATGTTCCAGTACCAAGCAGTTTTGATGGCAACAGCCCTATAATACAATTTGAGATCTCGGAGTGTGATGCCTTCAGTTCTGTTCTTTCTTCTCAAGACTATTTTGGCAATTCTAGGTCTTTTCTGGTTCCAGATAAACACTTGTAGCATTTTTTACTAGTCTCCAAAAAATCTAGTTGGGATCTTGATGAGGGTAGCATTAAATTTGTATATAGCTCTGGATAGTATATTCCTATATTAATGTAATATATATTTAATTTCATATGATATATATATTTTTTTTTTTTGTATATAGCTCTGGATAGTATATTCATATATTCTTCCAACCCATGAACATGGACTATCATTCCACTTCTTTGTGTCTTTTTCTGTTTCCTTGAGCAGTGACACATAATTTTCAGTATACAAGTCTTTCAGTTCTTTGGTTAGGTTTATTCCTAGATATTTTATTGTTTTTGTTGCTATAGTAAAAGGAATTTATTTCTGGATTTCAACTTCTTCTAACTTAGTGTTTGCGTAGAGGAATGCCACTGACTTTTGGATGTTAATTTTGTAGCCTGACAACGTACTGTATTGTCAGATGATTTCCAAAAGCTTCTTGCTGGATTACTTAGGTTTTTCTATGTATACTATCCTGTTATCTGCAAATAGGGAGAGTTTGACTTCTTCTCTTCCAGTCTGTATCCCTTTAATTCCTTGCTCCTGCCTGATTGCTATGGCAAGAACTTCCAACACTATGTTGAATAGTGATGGTGATAGTGGACATCCCTGTCTATACTATGTTGAATAGTGATGGTGATAGTGGACATCCCTGACTAGTACCTGATCTGAGGAGAAATGCTTCCAGTTTTTCACCATTGAGTATGATGTTGGCTGTAGGTTCGCTATATATAGACTCCACTATCTTCAGGAATTTTCCATCTATTCCCATTTTTTGCAGTGTTTTGATCATAAAAGGATGTTGGTATTATTTATTCCAAAATGGCCCTTTTCATTAAATCCTATACCCCTTGACATTAGATAGGTTCTGCTGTTGGCAGATGGAGTGAGACTCTGAAGTAAGCATAAACCAAATTGAGAGAGTTTTCTCTGTGTTTATTCATTCAACAAAATGAATCCATTTCCCTTAAGGTCACCAAACAAGGCAATTCTATAAAGAACCTTTTGTATTCTGAAGGTAGAAAATCTGTTTTAAGAAACTATTAAACAGAGCTCAGTTTCAAGGTTACCTGTGGAAAGTCAGATTCTCATTTGTACATATTCTTTGCTATCTAGAGGGGGCAAAGTCTTCCACCAGGAGCATACTATCTAGAAGAAGTAGAGTAACACAGATATTTGAATCAAGTAATGATTTTTTAATTAATTATTATTATTTTTTTACCAGAGCAGTGCTTAGCTCTGGTTTATGGTGCTACGGGGGATTGAACCTGGGAATCTGGAGCCTCAGGCATGAGAGTGTCTTAGCATAGCCATTGTGCTATCTACCTCTACCCAGAAATCTTTTCTGGAAGGAAGTCAAGGCTGTAAGAAAATTCAGGCTGGTGAATTTGTAAGTGGTTGAATATCCATGTTGAAATCTTAGATTAATTGAAAACAGTATCATCTACTGGTAATAATATGCATTTAGATGTAAAATCAAACATCAAGCTATGTTACGTGATTAAAGGTTAAATGTGACAATATAAGCAATATGTTAAATGTGACAATATATGCAAAGAATCATATCAATAAAAAATATCAACTATATGTTGCAAGTTCTAGTAAAAGTTTCTCTTTTATGTCCCCATGTAAACCCACATGAAATTTGTTAAAGCTATGAGAACTTTGCTCTCAGTTCTGTCCTCTATTTTCAAATAACTATTTGAATTAACATGTCAATAACATCATTACATTTGCAAATGGCAAAAAGAGAAAAAAAAACCTGAGATACAGGTAATGCACTGAATGGCTGAATCTATATTCTAGAAGCTCTAAGCACTCTATAAATATGGTCTAGCTCAAAATCACAAGATAACATTAAATATGAATAAATAAAGAGCCTTCCATTAGGAATCGATCTTCAAAAATCACATAAAGGCTGGTGAAATAGCTCACTTGGGTAGTGTGCTGCTTTGTCATGGTTTGAGTCTGGCCTCCAAGGGACTGAAGGAAGCCGCAGCAATGCTGTGGTCACTTTCTCTGCCTCTCTGTCTCTAAAACAACAACAACATTTTTTTTTTAAAGATCACATAATAATAAAACTCAGACTTGAGTTTTCTCTTTTAATTTTAATGTGGTTGAGATTTGAAGGTGACTCAGTGTTTATGCAACATGTGAACTGGAGAGGTCTCTAATGGCAGGGTACAGGGTTGTGACAGTCCGATCTATTTTCCAGATTCCAACTTTCCTTAAATTCTGACTTTTTTTTTGTTTTGTTTTGTTTTTTCAGTTCAGGGGAACCGTATCCAATTCTATTGGATCGCTGCCTATTTTAATACACTTTACATTTCCTGAATGGCATTTGGCATGCAACTTCATTGCATTCAGCTGGGAGAACTTGAAACAGAAGGTCTTTCAAAGGGGCTCTACTAGCATCAACCAGAGTCACCCTGGAGAGACAGAAGGCACCTTCTTTCTCTTCCAAGGCTGAGGGCTCTCCCAGCCTACACCACCCTCCCCTGCTGCTACTCAGAAGTTATCCTGATAGCCTCAAATTATTAAACAATTCCATTAGAGAAATTAAATTACATTTAAGTTACTGACATCTAAAAAGACTTCATGTTAATAATATCAAATAGGAGAAACAGAAAAAGACATATTTTTACCAATCATCTTGACTGAATTCAATCTTATAATTTGCTTGCAATCCATAAAATGGTGACAGCTGTGGCTCTGCTTGGCTTTGGGTTTGTTTGTTTCTTTGTTTGTGTTTTTGCTGCTAGGAGTACTTTAGTGAATAGTCCCCAGACCTATGCTATGTCTTTCTTGATTCCCCCAAGGAATCTTTAGAACAAAATCTTCAGTCTCTCCTCTCTGAAACTTCAGACTAGGAACATGATGAATTCAAAACAGTGCAGTGCTATTGTTAGAAATACAAAGGGCAATGGACCTGAGTCTCCCCTCTGAGTTCAGGGAATGCTGACTTGAGATTGCAGACTTTGGAGGCCAGAGGAGCTGCCTCACCATCTTTTCCCCCACTATAAATTCTTCCTTCTGGTTATACTTTTCTGATTTCCCGATTCCTTTATTTTGCGTGCTGCTCTGTCATTGAGCTTTCTTGCCCCCCAGTAAGCAAACTTGAATATTCCCTATGCTCTGGAAGCCATGGGATCTTTATCTGGGCACTAGGGGCACTTTGATGCAATACCTTTTTTTTTTTTTTTTTTTTTTTTGTCACCAGGGTTGTCACTGGGGCTGTTTCCACCTCTACAGTTCCGCTGCTCCAAGTGGAGATTTTTTCCTTTTTTTTTTTTCTTTCTATTTTATTTGACAGGACAGAAAGAAATTGACAGAAGGGTAGACTGAGAGAGTGAGAGGGACAGAGTCACCTGCAGCCCTGCTTCACCACTCATGAAGAGTCCCCCTCTACAGGTGGGATGTGGGGGCTGGAACCTGGGTCCCTGTGCATGGTGATATGTGTATTTAACTAAATATGCCACCACCACCACCCACACCCCCCATTTTTGTTTGTTTGTTTGTTTGTTTTTAGATAGAGACAGGGAGAGAGACCACAGCACCAAAGCTCCCTTCAATGTGGTGGGGACCCATTTCAAACCTGGGTCATACACATGGCAAAGCAGCACCCTGTTCAAAGGAGCCATGTGGAGAGCTCAGCAGCCGGACTTCTTCAGCGTTAAGACAGTCTGATTTCTGGTCCTTCCAGCACCTTGCATTCTAGGAACTGGGTTTCTGCTTGTAAGATTCTCAGATTCTGCTAGGAATCTGTTTGATTTCTCTGGGCTTGAAACTTTTCGTAATAGTTTGCCTACCTTCTCAGTTCCTTTTAAACTGCCACCAGGCTTTTATTCCATAGCTGGTTTCTGACTCATTCTCCAAAAGATGTTGCAGTTTACTCTTGAACTCATGAAAGTTTTAGGAGGTGCGAATGTTGAAGCTCTGCTTAGGGAAAGCAGCACCCCTCCCCTTTCACTCTGAAGGTAACCAGAAGAAGGGAAGCACCCACGTGTCTGCATATCCTGCCCCAGCACCCCCCTCCCTACCTGTCTGCAAGCATCATAACATGCAAGATGGAGGCTGACTTGAGCAGCTGAAGAAGAAGGCTGAAGCACATCCCAAGGGTCCCGCCCTTCCCCAGAAGGGACTATAAAATTGGAAGACCAGGAAGCTTCGGTTCTCTCTCTCTCTCTCTCTCTCTCTCTCTCTCTCTCTCTCTCTCTCTCTCTCTCTCTCTCTCTCTCTCTGTCTCTCTTTCTGTCTCTCCTCTAGAAGCCTACATGGCTTGCACTTTCTACTCCTTTTCTCTAATTTCTTCCTCCCAATAAAGGCTCATCTTCATGAAACTTGACTGTCTCTCTTCATGATTCTTCCATACTGGAATCTAGAACCCCACAAGAGGGAAAGGGGGAATGGCACCAGTTAGCTGCTCCCTCCCCTCCTCAACACAAGAAGTATTAGAATTATACTCTGACTGCATATTCCTACCCATATCACCTAATGAAATTGCTCTTAGATTTTGTTGAGGTATTGTTTCCATCACTGGGTTGTGACAGAGCCCACATCTTAGTAAATATTCATAAAGCCTAGGATAATAAAGGAGCTTCATGTTTAGTGAGTGAATGAGTAAACAATTGATTCTAGATTTGCTGACGTGCTTCAAAACTCACAAATATTATGTTCTGCTCAGTCTCAAGTTAATCTGTTTCTGAACACACAGCTCTGAGAACTGCTACCTGATGCCTGTCACCATACTCCTTCAGAAATTGTATCTACTAATCTGGCTTTCCTGTGAAAATTAATAGATAGAACCCCCCCCCCTTTTTTTTTTTACAAAGCACTACTCCTTTCTGGTTTATTGTGTTGATGGGGATTGAACCTGAGGCCTTTTTTCCCCCCATTTCTTTTCCATTTTTGTTGTTGCTGTTATTATTGTTATTGTTGCTGCTGTTTTGTGGTTGGAAAGGATAGAGAGAAATTGAGAGAGAAGGGGAAGACGAGAGAAAAGAAAGACACTTGCAGATTGAAGCAAACCCCCCCCCCCCACCTGCAGGTGGGGAGCTGGAGGATTGAACTGGGATCATTGCATAGGTCCTTGGGCTTCACACTATGTATGCTCAACTCTGTACACTACCTCCCGGCACCCTTGTCCAACTTCTTGAACCCGGTATTTCATTTTTCAAGCCTGTCTGTTCATTGAAGATAAAGTAGATATAAAACGAGATGAATATAAGACAGTTAATTCAGAGCTTAGTTATTGTTGCTGTTGTTATCAACCCTTCAACTCTTGAGTAAAAAGACACAAGCACGCATACAACCACACATCGTTATCAGTTAACTAAAATGACTAAGAAATAAATATCTTCATTTTGACTGGAACTGCATTAATTTGTACTACTTAAACTAATGTTGTATTTTAGATCCAAATGTTTGTGAAACTAAAATATACTAGACTCAAAAGGCAAAAACAACTATAAAACCCAAGCTTCTAAGTTAGAAATAGACACTTGTATTAACCATCAATATAAAATTGAGAGTAGCAACACTGCCTGGTTATAATTATTAAGCACCTGTACACATTTGTTCATGCGCATCTACTCAGAGAAAGTGAGCAGCATTGCAGTCAAACTGTGCCAGCACAATGAAATCCTCAGACAGTACAGAGCAAGGTCCTGGGGTTGACCGAGTGATGTTCAGCAAGCCACTTCAATGTTGTTTTTTTAATTTCTTTTATATCTTTACATTTTAATTACAGTTATAGACCTTCAGTTGCATTTCCTTGTTCTATACAAGGGTTTGTTTTTTTTTTTAATGCAGCTAAGAAAAAAAAAGTTTATTTCTGTTAGTCAGTACACTTTGCATTTGTATGAAAAGATCCAGGCCTTTGATTTAGGAAGGTGAAAGAAGGGGCCTGGCGGTAGCATACCAGGTTAAGCGCACATAGTAAGAAATGCAAGGACACACGCATAGATTCCTGCACGGGGGTCGCCTCACAAGTGGTGAAGCAGGTCTGCAGGAGTCATTCTCTCCCCATCTCTGTCTTCCCCTCCTCTCTTAATTTCTTTCTGTCCTATCCAACAACAACAACCAAAAAAAATGGAAAGAAATGGCCTCCAGGAGCAGTGGATTCGTAGAACTGGCATGAAGCCCGAGAGATAACCCTGGTGGCAAAAAAAGAAAAAGAAAAAAGAAATCTTTGCAGAGCCAGGTGGTGGTGCACCTGGTTGGGCACACATGTGACAATGCACAAGGACCTGAGTTTGAGCCTCAGGTCCCCACTTGCAGGAGGAAACTTTTTGCAAGTGGTGAAGTAAGACTGCAAGTGTATCTCTGTCTCCCTCTCTATTTCCCCCTTTCCTCTCTGTTTCTGACTGTCTATATCCAATAACTAAATAAAGATAGTTTAAAAGAAAGAAAACTGAAAGAAACCACTTCTAAAACTGGTTTTATATAAACTCTACCGCTACTTTTCTAACCACCCCAACTGTGAATGGAATCACACTTTCCCTGGAGATCTGCTACTTGGAAAGGCTCCTATGAAATAATTGTGCCTGTGGAGTCCCCAGAGTAGATAAGCCAGCCATGGAAAGAGCTTTGAGATTGCCCTGGACTTCATGACTAAAGTGTGCAGTGAATGGGAATAGATACTCCCAATGATACAAGTTAAATACAAACCCAAACTACCCATAGTAACTACAGATTATTTTTGAAGATTTTCCCTGGACATTTTGATGGAAAAAAGAAAATCTAGAATCTTCAAAGATAATGAGACCTGTATGTAAAATTCATTAGTTTTTAAAATGAATCATTTTTACAGGTAGCTCACCTGGGAAGACACATGTGCGACCAAGGTTCTAATCCGGCTTCTACCACACGGAGGGCAACTTCAGTGCTCTGTCTTTCTGTCTCCGTCTCTATCTGAAAAGTTAGCTCAGAGCAGTGAAGCTCAGGTGGCAATACAAAAAAGCCAAACAGTAATAAAATGAAAATTATTATCAGCAAAGGATATCTCATGGCTTTGAAGGCTCTGCCTTTCTCTTTAAATTTAATCCCATGATGATATATCACTTAAAAATTTTTCTGAAGCAGAATAAACAAAGCTCACAGCTGAAAATCAAGATGTTTGGATCCTCCTGTATATATATATTTACTGCAACCCTGAATGAATTAATTCAACCAGATTTTAATCATCAAATATTTATAATAACACATCTTTTAAGGAAAGAAATGTTAAAATTTCACTGGTGGCATACGTCTTGGCACACACTGGATCCAAGGGAATGTTGTGGGATGATGAACATGTTATATGTCTCATGGTGGCTAAATACCTGTGTGGATATGAAAATATTTTTTAAATTGTTAAGTTTTAATGTAAATAGGTAATACATCCAAGAAGTTTTTTAATATTTATTTATTCCCTTTTGTTGCCCTTGTTGTAGTTATTATTGATGTCGTTGTTGTTGGATACAACAGAGAGAAATGGAGAGAGGAGGGGGAGACAGAGAGGGAGAGAGAAAAATAGACACCTGCAGACCTGCTTCACTGCCTGTGAAGCCACTGCCCTGCAGGTGGGGAGCCAGGGCTTGAACCAGGATCCTTAAGCCGGTCCTTGCGCTTTGTGCCACCTGAACTTAACCCACTGCGCTTAACCCACTGCGCTACCACCTCTTTTTTTTTTTTTTTTTAAAGAAACATCTTTCCTATGAACTACTATGGAGTGACTTTTCATTATATACTAACATTTAGAAGGATGATGAAAAAGAATGTACAGGGCACCAAGTGGTGGCGCACCTGGTTCAGTGCACACATGACAGTGCATAAGGACCCAGGTTCAAGCCCCTGGCCCCCATCTGCAGGGGGGAAAGCTCATGAGTGGTGAAGCAGGGCTGCAGGTGTCCCAGTCTCTTTTTCTCTCTACCTTCCCCTCCCTTCTCAATTTTTCTGTCTCTATCTAATAATAAATAATAAAAATATTTTTTAAAAAATGTACATAGTATGTTGTGTGGAAAAAAACCAGAAACAAGAATCATATATCTGATATTAATTACTTTTGCTTCTCCATACATGTGCAGGAGACTTACACCAATAATGAGGGGATTGGGTGAAGGACATACACTAAAACCTGACCCCCTAACTTTATGGAAAAGAACTTACTTCACTGAAACAGACTGAAGGGGACATGCTAGGAATAAGCAGACCCCTCACCCACACAGGAGAAACTTATCTTACTCCTGCCCGCACCAGAGACATTGGACCAGGGATATTCCTGAATAGATCATAAATCTAAGACCAACAACTCTTCCCACATCATACACAACCCTGAGCCAAGGCCTTACTAAATAAGGCCCACCAGCCTGTCCCCAGGGCAGGCTCCTCAGCTTCCCCTGGCTGGGCTCTCTCAATTCCCCAGCCAGAGCTCCTAAAACTGGAGTTCTCAAGCTCTCCCCAGGCTACGATATTCAAACGTTCCTTTGTCTACACACCTACACACCTGACTCTACTTGTCTCTTTTGTGTCAAAAGGGACCAAGTAGTGATGCACCCGATTTACAGTGCACAAGGACCCAGGTTCAAGACCCCAGTATCCACCTGCAGGGGAAAAGCTTTGCGAGTGGTGAAGCAGGGCTACAGGTGTCTCTCTTTCCCTCTCTATCTCTCCCTACCCTCTCAGTTTCTGGCTGCTTCTATCTAGTAAATAAAAATAATTTAAAAATTTAAAGAATTTATTTAAAAAATAAAATATATTTCTGTAGTTTAAAAATCTCATCATAAAGGAATAATCAGAACATTTTAGAATACGGAATGCTCTACAAGGGAAAGCCTCCTGGACTCTTATCTGCTTGTGAGGATTTTCTTCACATTTTTTTATATTAACCTTAGCAGCCCAGGAAATTACACAGTGGGTACAGTAATCAACTTTCAGACATACAGTCCTGAGTTCAATCCCCAGCATCACATCTTCCTAGTAATGCTCTGATCCCACTCCCCACACACACACTGTGTGTACTTCTTTCTTCTCTCTCAGTAGTAAATTAAGTTCAAACAACAACCCTACATTACACAGAATCTGCATGGTTGCCAGCTGACTGCTGGAGATATGAGTGGAAAAAAGCAGGAAAGAAATCAGAAACTCAGGCTGGCCCCAAGAGTGGAAATGAGCCAGAATCTGTAAAGCCCTGTCAAAAGTAACCGGAAATAGAACACACAGGAGCACTTCCAGCATTCACTGTAAGATGCCAGAACCAGGGCAGAAACAAGGGGATTTATTGCTACTTTGACTCTACTTTACAGAGAAAAGTCTAGGAGCCAAGAGAACAGTTCAGCGGGGTCTAAGACTTCGTTTTCAGTCTCTAGTGCTGTGTGTACTAGAGCGGTACTCTGACTTCTATTCCTCTCTCTCATGTGGAATAAATTTTTAAAAGACAGAAATTTAGCTCTCAACTGAATGTTTTTGAAATTTGCTTGCCTCTTTTGTGAATACTAGACAGAGGATATTTGAAAACAGTTGTGACTTCTCCCTAACCCAGTCTCCAAAAAGACATTTTATATTTAAGCATCCAGTTTTTCTATGATGATTTGAAGTACCTGATTATGAAGGAATTGTGGTTTTCATATTTATTCATTTATTTTTCGGGTAGAGATAGAGAAAAATCAAGAGGGAAGGGGGAGCTAGAAAGGGAGAGAAGTGGTCAAGGGAGGTGGTGCAGTGAAAAAACATTGGAACTCTCAAGCAGGAGGTTGTGAGATCAATCCCTAGCACCACATGTACCAGAGTGACGTCTGGTTCTTTCTCTCACTCCTCCTATGTTTTTCATCATTATTAATAAATAAAATATTTTTAAGGGGGGAATGAAAGACACTTGCAGTATTGCTTCACCACTTTTGAAATCCCCCCCTGCCTGCAGATAGGGCTTGAACCCAAGTCCTTACATATGGTAATATGTGTGTTCAAACAGAAGCACCACCACTTAACTCCTTAGAATTCCCCCGCCCCTAGTGAGGACATCATTTGTGCTGTAGCATAAAATTATAAAGCTTTTTTTGCCAGGCTAAAATTCAGAGGTAGGCCACTGAACACGCCCCCAAGCTTAAGACATTTACAAGTGCAAATACTAGCAGACAGCTTCTAGTCATTCTAAATAGCAAAAGAAAAGCCTTCCACACCTAACAACTGAAATGGACAGAAACCTACGTGTGATGCCAGGTGGCCACCTACACAACCCTTCCCCCTCCTTTCCCACAGATCCAGCTCTCAGGGAAATGTATGTAACCAGGGCTTTACTGCCTAGCAAGCGGACAGTTGACTCTAGCTCTTTGCTGAGGTGCCTCCCTCTGTCTCAAATGTGAGGCAGTCGGCAGCCCACCCTTCCCCTCTCTTGGTGACTATTTTTAACTTGTTTATTCTAATAAATTCCCTAAAACCTTTACTGCATATTGTTTTATTCTCTCCCAGATGCCCTGTGCATCGCCAGCCGGAAGACCAAATGTTTTGGTTTTGTTGTTGTTGTTGTTGTTTTGTTTCTAGCTATTATTATTTGTAAGCACAGGACCATAGCTGGTTTCCTATTAACATAGATCTCTGGATATGTCACTCCTGCATGGAGATGCATTTGGAAATGCATTCTTTCATCTACTTCGGTCAGGTATCTCTGAAAGTGACTTCTTCTCAAAGATCTCTCTGTCTCTGTATACTCAGATGACTTACTGAAGAACATATTCTTCTGGTTCAGTGACCTTTCCTTATCTCCTAGCATTTTCCTCATCACCGTTCTACAATCTACTAAGTGCAGAGCTTGTGGCTTCTAACATCTAACAGCTTGCAAGAATAAAGGACACTTAGGCACACTTCCACATTTAAAAGAGCCCTGGGCTTTTTTTAAGTGCTACATATTGACCCGATTGAAATTCCATCTGGGGTATGAAAGAATAGGGATTGATTTTAGGAAATGGCCAGTAATGATGGTAACTGTATTTGACTGTTTCCTATTCTTTCCCCACTCTCATTTTGTGGCCTCCATTTCAGACACTGATTCTTTTCCCAGGTCAGCCTGAATCATGCTCCTTTTGCCATAATTGGAGCAAACAACAGGTTTTCATAGTCAAGCCTGTTCTTCTTTTTGGACACCCAGAGAAATGTTTTTTGAAATGATCTGGGGGTGGAGGAGGCGGGGGTTCTCCTATAATTTCTAGCAATCAATCCTAATTCTACTCTTCAAAGATAAACTAATTCTTTTAAAATGTGCATTTTTATTTGGAAATTTACCTATTCACTGACATTCATTTGCACCTTCGAAATAAATATGCATACACTTTGCAGGTCATTTTTTAGACATATGCGGAGTGGCAGAAACTATGAGTGATGCAACAAGCAGATTCCCAACTGAGGCCAAACAAGGCAACACTCTGCTTTCTTGCTTTGAAATGTAAACATTAGAGGGCTGCTTAGGGAAAGACTCTCCTCTGGAAGTACATTAGCAACCCCTCTTCCTGCACCCTACAGGGAGCAGGGAAGAGACACCAGAAGCCAAGATGGCTGCATCCTGCCCTGGTATCTCCCAGGCCACCTGATTGCTAATGCCATAAAATGCAGACAAATGTTGACAAGCACCTGGAGACAATAAGTGAAGTTAATCCCCACAGGGTCCTATGCATCCCAAGGACTCACTAAAAGAAGACCACAGAACTCAGGTCTGCCTCTCTCTCTCTCTCTCTCTCTCTCTCTCTCTCTCTCTCTTCTTCTCTCCTCTCTCATATACATACCTCTAAAGTATGTATTTTTCTCTTTTCTGTCCCTAGTTTGTCTCAATAAATGCTCATCTCCCTGAAATATGGCTGTCTCTCTCTCTATGGTTCTTCCATGTAGATTTCAGTCTAGAATTCTATCAGTGGAACTTAAAGGGCACCTCTGTTTTCTCTTGCTCCCCCACAACACAAATAACAAAGGAAAATCAAGTTTATAATCTGCCGTACATCTGCACATCAGTATGTAGTACAGTCGAACTATCATTTATTGCTAAAGAAGCAGTCCAGGCAATGAAGAGTTAAGAGAATCAGTAGAGACCTAAGGGAGAAACAATGCCACCAGGATTTTACTTGTTTGTGACCATGGCTTACTATCACCACCAAACCAGTAGTGTGTTGACTAATGTGTAGAGATCTCTGTAGACCTCAGAATTGTTTTTAACAAGTATACTTAAGTAGTTACAGGTTTCCAAGATGCCTAGACTCAAGACCACATTTACTTGATTAATTATTGCATTTGAAATTGTAGTCCCTATTTTAACTTTTATTACCAGTAATATTGTTGAGGCAAAAAGTGACAGGAAGTACCTAGGGGAACACAGACACTGCTGCATGACACCAGAACACATGTTCCCAGCATACCTGTGTGGCTAGGGGAAGAAAATTGCTGCACAGGAAATGGGAGTGGCTGTGTGTGTGTGGGTGTGGCTATTGGAAGGAAGTGAAGGAGGGGTTGGATGTTTAAAACTAGACCTGTAGGTGTGACTGGGCCTCTCTGCTAAGGTGAGCCTTCGAACATATGTATAAGAGCTGTGAGCTTCTCTGTCTCTCTCTCTCTCCACTCCAACATGTAGAAGTTCTCAATTTTCCTGAAAAAAGTTTAAAATTCCTGAAAAATCATGATTTCTCCTCAATTCTTTGTTGAGACTATGTGTGGAAAACCTTTAAACATATGGGGGCCAAACTGGGCCTGTAATTCCCCCCCCAATACAATACCATTTTTATTTTGACTTTATAAAACTATCAAATTACTTGCTATGAGTTAAAACAATAATATGAAAATACTTGTTAGTGGCAAACAAGTGAATCCCTATAGATAAACAAGACAAAAAGATGAACCAGTACTTGGCAAACTGAGGAAGGCAAAGCATGACTGCTCATTCCCAAAACACAGTGACTCTAAAGAGGTTTATTGGAAGGCCAGAGTTCAGCCTGCCCAGTGATCTGGCACTCAGAATTGCCCTGTACACACACATGCCCTCAGAGCAGTCGTTTACAATTTCTAATAGAGTATGCAGTAGATAATTTGGCCAAGAATTCCCCAGGATGCTTTTTTCGCTTACCTGAAGGGCCAAACAAATGACTGCATATTGGGTTACCTATACAGCAAACCACTTTGTCCATGTTTTCCTTCTTTAAGCTGGAAGCAGAGTTGATACAGAGAACGCTGGACAGATATAGAGAAAGTTGATAGAGAAAGCTCCTCCCAGAAGCCAGGTGGTGACTCACCTGGTTGAGCACATACATCACTGCGCACAAGGATCTGGGTTCAAGCCTCCAGTCCCCATTTGTACACCAAGACAAAGTCTCATAGAAGATAATTATAAGAAAATATAGGGGGAAGTCAGGCAGTAGCTCAGCGGTTAAGAGCACGTGGCGCAAAGCGCAAGGACTGGCTTAAGGATCCTGGTTCGAGCCCCCAGCTCCCCATTTGTAGGGGAGTAGCTTCACAGGCAGTGAAGCAGGTCTGCAGGTGTCTGTCTTTCTCTCCCCCTCTGTCTTCCCCTCCTCTCTCCATTTCTCTCTGTCCTATCCAACAACGACAACATCAATAACACCAGCAACAGTAAAAAATATATATGTTTTCCCTATCTTTTATGCAAAAATCCACCATGATTTTTCTGACAGCCGAGTATGCTTATTTCATGTGGTGAGGGAGAAGCAGGCCAAGGGAAGAAAGAGGCCAGAGCACCCCCTCCAGGATATGCAGTGCCAGGCATTGCAGTTTGGGTTTTACACATGCAAATCCTAAGCTCTCCCATGGAACCATCTCCCTGACCAATTGAGAAATGTTAAGATATATATTATCTTCTAGGTTTTAAAGGCAGAAAAACAGGACTGTTCTACCTATCTGTTTAACTGCTCTTACGATGGCAGAGATGAATGAAGATATACAGTTCTGAACAGAAAATATTCAGAGCTGCTAGTATGGCTAATATTATCAAACTTTTTACCACACACATACAAATATATATATATTGACTTATTCATCTGATCAAAACTGTTTTAGATATCGATTATAAAAACCACTGGGAAATAATTAGGAAGGGAAATGCCTCCTTGCATTAGCAGTGCTTTTCTAAGTTATCAAAAAGACAATAGGTTTGTGTTTTACATAAGAATGAGGCTGGGATTCCAGGTCTGCCCCACTGAGAGGAAAAAGAGGAGGAGGGAGGTTGAACAGCAGGTCACTCATTTTTGCCTTTCTAACAGAATGTGACATTTATCCTTACCACTCTGTCAGATGCCTGAAATTCTCATGTCTTTACAAAATATTTTTCTATTTAGTTGAATCAGGCAGCACAACTACAATATGTCTTCTCTCTGTGACTGCCTTTCACAGCCTTTGCCTTCACGAGACTTAGATGAGGTTTGGGTGATTCATGGCGCTTAAACTTCTCCAGAGCACTTTTTCAATTGGAAAATTCTCCTAAACTGAATGCATCATCAGCACAGTTGTCCATGCATAAAAGAACTAGAAGCAAAACAATGAGCACCATTTTTTAAAACCTACGCTTAAGCCAAGAAAAACAGTTATATCACAAAATGTTAAAAGACCTTATTTTTCAGTCTCCAGGAATCTTTCATGGAGAACATGGCCTATCTTCGTCTTATAGTTCTTTATTCTAGGCTTTCTAAATCACAAATAAAAGGAAATAGTTTATATTCTGTTTAGCTAGTTTTCGTGTTCTTAATGTGCTATATAACTACATAAATAATGCCACCTGTTATATTTATGGAGAACTGATGGTCCTTCAACCACACTAATTTTTCATTCTTTGGGGAAATGCTTAGAAATTGTTCGATTTTAAAGCACACATATTACAGTGCTCAAGGACCCAGGTTCAAGCCCCTGGCCCCCACCTGCAGGGTGAAAGCTTCACAAGCAATGAAGCAGGGCTACAAGTGGTCTCTCTGTCTCTTTCACTCACTATCTCCGCCTCCCTTCACAATTTCTCTCTGTCTCTATCCAACAATAAATAAATAAATAAATAAAATTTTAAAATAGAAAATGTTTGATTTAAATGGTTTTGTCACTATTTTATTTGGTAATAAAGAAAAAAATAGTTCTTTTAAATGTTTTATTGGTGAATGTTTTCTGTTTATTAGCATACTGCTGATAAACACCAAGTCCCAACTTTAAATAAAAATGCCTACCTATATTTTGATTTATGGGTAAGCACTGGATAATGGACGGAATCTTCCAGTAAGAGTCAAAAGATGTGGGTTCCAGTTCTTCTCAAAGCTAAATGACTCAGTTTTCCTAAATGTAAAATGTGCATCAGAAAATATGTCTGTCTCTATATCACCCCAACATTATTTTATTTATCAAGTATTTAACATAACTACACATCAAGAGCGTAAGTTAAGAAACAAATTTAGTTTAGGCTTAGGCCCCAGTTCCTCAACCTCGATCGGTACATTTCCCCAGGTAGGAAAGCTTAGGTTTGTGAGGATTAAGTACATAAAGCATGTGCCTGCCACACAGAGTAAGCATTTCACAAATGTTAGACACTGCCAGTCTTGCTGTTAGTCATCACAAGGCATACAGAAATGAAAAATACAAGGTTCCCGGGACTAGGCTACCGAGCATACAAGTTACTAGGAGCAAGGAGCCAGGTTCAAGCCCTTGCTCCCCACATGTGAGGGGGAGCTGCACAAGTGGTGAGGCAGTGCTGGACTGTCTCTCTTCTCTCTCTAACTCTCCTCCCCCTTTCCATTTCTTCCTACGCCATCAAATAAAAAGTGGAAAAAAGAAAAAGAAAAAAAAAACACATGGGAAAATGGATGCCAGAACTGGTGACTACATCATGCCCCAGAGATAACCCTAGTGGCAATGAAAAGAAAAAGGGGGGCGGGGAGGGGAGAAGGGAATGAGTCTGGGCAGTGGCACTGCTAGCTGAGCACACACATTACCATGCCTAAGGATCCAGGTCTAGCCCCAATTCCCCACCTGCAGGGTGGCACGCTTCACTAGCAGTGAAACAGGCCTGCAGGTATCTCTCTTTCTCTCTCCCTCTCTACCCCACCCCTCCTCCCCAATTTCAACTAGATTTTTTTTTTTGGTGATTCTCAGACTTAATGTCTACTTAATACCTAACTCTGTACCTGAAGGGCTTTGGACTCAGGAAGCAATAGCTCCTGGGTTAATCCTTAACCCCTGATTTGTGAAGGAAGAAGAATAGCTCCCTGAGGCACAGTAGCTACAAAGATACTGAGATGAGATCTAATGTAAGATTTAATTACCACCAGGCCCCAAATCCTAAAACTGCACTATTTGTCCTGCTTCCTGCCTGACTCCACTGTTGTAATCTGGAGTTCTTGATGTATTATAAAATTTGCTGTAAAAAGAGTTATGACCCTTAAGGAGTCCACTCCACTGTTTGTCCCCCTCCGTTAGGGGTACAGTTCAATGGATGCACCTTCAGTGTCTCACTCAGACATATCACTTATGTCTCTCTGAGTAATCTTTGGGGTTCATGCATCACCCTGTCCCAGGGGCAGACAACGGGACAATCAGGAATGGTGGATTTATAGTGCCAGCACTGAGCCCCAGCGATAACCCTGGTGGAAAAAAGAAAGATGGAAAAAAGAGAGAAAGAAAAAGAAAGAAAGAAAGAAAGAAAGAAAGAAAGAAAGAAAGAAAGAAAGAAAGAAAGAAAAAAAGAAAGAAAGAAAGAGAGAGAGAAAGGAAGGAAAGAAGGGAGGGAGGGAGGAAAGAAGGAAGGAAGGAGAAACCCATCCTCAGAGGGAAGTATGAGGTGGCTATGGAAATAGATCAATCACATAATTTATACAACAGGAAATCATGTGAGAATGGGATAGTGGTACATTTTTTGCTTGTCAGAATAACTAAGGGAAATTGAAGATACTCTGGTCTTCTAGAGTTACATTTGATCCATAGTTAAACATGCTGTTGCATTGCATCTTCCCTTTTCAAAACTAAAGATATTTTCATACTGGTAAAAACATTAAACATTTTTATAGCAGGACTTGAAACCATAATATATGATGTTTACATTAAACTCTTCATATTAATTCATGGAAAATAAATTCAAAGCGAAGCCACTTAAACAAAAAAGAAAATTCATTACCTCCTGTGTCTATGAATTCAGCTGGTGTAACAAGGTCAAGCACTCTCACCCTTTTCTCTCTCCTTCTAGTCATCCCCCTTTATTCATTGCCAGGCCTGTCATCTCCATGAACTGGCAGTCATCTCCAGGTTTGTGTTGTCTCCTTGAAAAGGCCCAGTATAAACTGAGTATCTTTCTCTGAGGAACCGTCCTGGTTCCAGAAAAACGTCCAGTGTGTGACTTTTGTTTACCCAACATGGGTCATAAATCATTCCTGAACCAAATGGGAGGATGACAAACTCTAATTGACTAGATCTGGGCCACATGTCTACCTTTGGAGGCATCAAAACCAAATAAAGTAAAATGACAATAAGCGATGGGAAGGTCTGACAAGGAAAAAGAATAGTGACTTTTGTAAACAAAAGGCAATTCAAGAGCTAGTCATAACTTTAATAGCTGTGTAAGCATGACAAAATGCCAGAACTTTCTTTAATTTCAGCTCCAATATCTAGAAAGAATGGACATTGAGTTAAATAGCCTCTTTTAACATTGTACTTTTAGAATTCTTTAATTCTACTGCTCTACTTTTCTCGGAAAATGACTACTCTATGGCATGTTGAAGGACATTTCTTAGAAATAAATTATTCTACAAGAGGCAGTTTTTATGAATTTCTCAAAATGGAGCTCTGGCATGGAAGATTAAAGATGAAATGGAGTCAGATTAGGTCTGAGGGCACAGCTTCCTCTTAGGGATATCTGATACACTAGTAAAATATGACCCGTTCACTCTATGTTACTCTTTATTTTAAAAGATACACCCCTAAATAACACTATCTTAATAAAATTTCTCAGATTTTTCCTGGGAGGTCAGATATATCTGGTATAGGTATGTATCAATCCTAACAGAAAGAGATACTGAGACCATTTAAGTTGTATACTGAAGTGACATCATATGTTTAATGACTTAATAGAGCGAAAGATAAGCCCAACAGCACTAAGTGGTAAGATCCCAGCAAGAGTGACAGGTTGAGATCACCCACACACACACACACACACCTATTACAGTATCACACTTTACTAATAATCTCAATTTAAAAATGGGGGGGGCAACTGGTGGTATACTCAGTTAAATGCATACATTATCATACTTGAGGACCTGAATTCAAGCCCTCCCTCCCCACCTGCATAGGGAAAACTCCATGAACAGTGATGCAGGTCTGCAGGTGTTTTTTTTGTTTTTTTTTGTTTTTTTCTCTTTTGTTCTCTATCATTGCCTCCCCTCTCAACTTCTCTCTGTCCTATCTAATACAATAAATAAATAGGAAAAATCCACCGGGAACAGTGGACTTGTTGTGCAGGCACAAATTTCCAGTGATAACCTTGGTAGAAATAAAAAAACAAATAAGAAAATAAATGAATAAACTGAATGTGAGGCAGAGCAAGAGCAGCACAATGACATCAACTCTCCAGATGTATTTCTTGACACATGGGATGCACAGAGGGATAGAGAATGGGAAAGCTATCAGGGGAGGGGGTGGGATATGGAGATTGGGTGGTGGGAATTGTGTGGAATTGTACCCCTCCTACCCTATGGTTTTGTTAATTAATACTTTCTTAAATAAAAAAATAATAATTATAATGGAAAATCATGTTTATTCTACCCTTTTAGGTACTAATGGACATATCCTCTTAGAAAAAGACAGATTAAGAGGTGAAAAATAAACTTTTAATAAGATGTGTTTGGATGAGTCAAAAAACAAACAAACAAACAAAAACTGAGTAACTCTTTGAAATGATCTGGCACAGCCCACGTAAAACTCTATAAAGGAAACCCTAAAGCAGAAAACCTCTAGAAATTATTGAGCAATATAGCAAAAGTGGTAGGTTACAAAGATCAGTGACATTACTCTGTGCAAACACTAAATTACAATAAGAAGATATGCAGAAATCAATCCCTTTTACTAAAGCAGCAAATAAGTGAAACACTTAGGACTAAAGTTAATGAAGGAAGTGAAAGATTTGTACATCAAAAATTTTGATTCACTCCTGTGAAATAGACAAAGATACAAAGAAATGGAAGGATGTCCTGTGCTGATGGATCGAAAGAATTAACATGGCCAGAGTGACGTTCCTACCCAGAGCCACATACAGAGTTGATGCTATCCCTATCAAGGTACCACCATATTTCCCCTCTCTCTCTCTCTCACTCTCTCTCTCTCTCACTCTCTCTCTCTCTTTTTAAATTTTTTTAAAAATTATTTTTATTTACTGTATAGAAACAGCCAGAAATTGAGAGGGAAGAGGGTGATAGAAAGGGAGAGAGAGAGAGACCTATAGCATTGCTTTACTACTCACAAAGCTTTCCCCCTGAAGGTGGGGACCAGAGGCTCAAATATGGGTCCTTACTCATTGTAACATGTGTAGTCAACCAGGTATGCTGCCACCTGGATGCTCACCAAATTTCTTTAAAGGAACAGAGCAGAAGCTAGGAAAAAATGTATCTAGAACCAAAAAATACATAGGATTGCCAAAGCAATCTTGAGAAAAAGAAACAAGATGGAAGATATCATACTTCCTGACCTCAAACTATACTACTGGGCCTGGTACTAAAACCAAAATAGACACACAGACCAGCGAGATAGAACTGAAAGTCCAGAAATAAGCTTCCATACCTATGAAAATGGATTTTTGACAAAAGGGCCCAAAACATTAAATGGAGCAAAGAGAGTCTCTTTCACAAGTGGTATTGGGAAAATTGGGTTGAAACACCCAAATGAATGAAATTGGACCACCACATGTCACTGTGTGCAAAAGTCAACTGCAAATAGATCAAAGACATTGACATTAGAACAAAAACCATCAGATATAGACATAAAAGAAAATAGTGGTGGAACAATGCAGAATCTATGCTTCAAAAATATTTTTAAAGACTCAGGTCCAAAAGCAAAGAAAAAAACAAAAATAAACCAACAGTACAACATCAAACTGAAAAGCTTCTGCACAGCAAAGGGTACCATCAACCTCCCCCTGAAAAAAAATCCTACAGAGTAGGACAAGATCTTCATAAAACATACTTCAGATAAAGGATTAATAAAGAAAATATATAAAGAACTCAGTAAACTTACCACCCCCCCAAAAAAGAATAAAGCCAAACACACAAACACATTGGAAAATAGGGTGAGGACAATGTGTCCTAGAACCTCCCTTCCCCCAAAGCCCTGCCCCACTAGGGAAAGATAGGAACAGGATGGGGTATGGATTAGTCTACTCAAAGCCACTGGTTATCAGAGAAATGCAAGTAGAGAGAACAATGAGATACCACTGGACATGCCAACACTTCTCTCAGTCACAAGACAAGTGAAAAGTCAGAAGAACTGAACACTGCCAGCCAGCCAGGTCACTGACATTGACAGGGCTACAAAAATATAAAAGGCTACAAAAATATAAAATGTAAAAATGTAATGAGTAGGGGGGAGATATCACAATGGTTATGAAAAGAGACTCTCATACCTGAGGCTCCAAGGTCCCAGGTTCAATCCCCCACCTCACCATAAGTCAGAGCTGAGTAGTACTCTGATTTAAAAAGAAAGCAAGTAGCCCAGGGGGCCAGGCGGTGGCACAGTTGGTTAAACACACACATTACAGTGTGCAAGGACACAGGTTCAAGCCCCTGTCCCCCACCTGCAGGGGGAAATCTTCACAAGTGGTAAAGAAGGGCTGGAGAGAGAGAGAGAGAGGGAGAGAGAGAACACACTATAAAAACTTACTCAGATACCACTACACCTCCTCAGTGGTTCTGGGACTCTAGTTAGTACCTGGAGTGTGCTCGCTTACCTGGTGAGCTATCTCTCTGAAATCCCAAAATCCAAGTAATGCCAATTAAAAAAATATTACATGCATATTCTTTGTCACTTGCTTTTACAATAGGAACTTCCTTATTGCTATAAAAATTTAGGAGTGTGGGTCTAAATATCAATAATGAGCAACTGTTGATGATTCCTGACAGGCAATGGTGTGATAACTCCATGGATTAGGGGAAGAAACGTCTACCAGTAATGGATCAGATGAACAGAAACAAGGAGGAACTAGAGGCAAAAGAGAGACGTGCCTGCCAATCCTAAGAGTCCTGAACTTTTCTCTGCTTGACAAAGCTACACATCACCTATACACATTAGGTCTCATGGAAATTTCCTCTCTGATTCTGAAAAAACAACAACAACAAAAACAATACTCTCAAGAATTTGACATTTTTAAAAAAGCACACTTGTGCTGTTGTTTTTAAATCTTTTTTTTCCCCCTTTATGAGAACACAGTCAGCTCCAGCATCCAAAGTGATTTATAACTCAACATGGTCACAGGGAATGAATGATTTGTCCTTTCTGAAATCTGTGTTGTTCTTAACTTTCTAGCACTCCGCAGGGAGAAAGGTCCAAGGAGGCTCTGACTATAGCACTGTGGCCCCCTAGTGGGACGACAGTAGTTCCAAGCTGAAATCAGATTGGCTGAGAACAAAGGCAAGCAAAGTAATAAATAGCCACAGTAGGTGAACATATGGATATTTTGAGATGTGATGAGATATTTTCTACAAAAAAAAAAAAACCATCATGAAAAATACATACAGACAACAACAAAAAAACAATTACCTGACGCTTCGACAGTGAGGCTGAATACAAGAGAAGCTAAATGTGAGGAAATCATGATGTGAAATGAAGTTGAAATAAATGCAAAGAAATGAGAAGAATGGTATCAAAGGCTTTCTCTGGGCTAGTAAAGTTGAAGAAACTACCATCCTAATGTAGGAGCAGAGTCCCTGTCATGCAAGGCAGTAGGCACAGCCCGTAAAACTGTGGAACACAGCCTGTGTATCAGCAGGATGAGTTTTGTCCCCTGTGGTGTGACCCATTCGTGTGCTTGCCTGTGCAATTTAGGAACTTTTGTTGAGTTGCTTTTCTTACGTATTTTTATTCTTATTTCTTTATTGGGTAGAGACAGTGAGGAATTGAGAGAGAAGGGGGAGTTAGGAATGAGAAAGAGAGGCACCTGCAGCACTGTTTCACCACTCGATAAGTCTCTCCTCTGCAGGTGGGGACCAGGGCTTGAACCTGGGTCCCTGTGCATTGTAGCATGTGCATTCAATCAGGTGCATAACCTCTCAGTTTGGGTGAGTCATTTTTTTAAGTTTTTATTTTGTTAAGGTCCAAACTAACCATTCTTAGAACATTATCAATCTCCTGAACTTGACAATCTTTTTTTTTCCTGTAACACTGATACATAGATCTGTTTTGTCTTGTGCAGTAATTAATACCATCTTTGTGCATTCTGTTGGGCCCCAATGCAGAGCATATTAGCAGTTTCAGGAACTCACTGGTAGTTTCCAAGTGTGCCACCTATTCTCTGTGAAGTCTGAAACTACAACCCAGCAAGTCCTGTTTGGGACTATGAGACTGGCAGAGAAAACCATTCATCTCTTCACCTCTCTCCTCATCTCGCAATCCTCCACTCTCCTCCACTCATGGAACCTTGGTCCTTATGATGAGGGTCCTGCTCTGTACAGACAGGATTAGAAATTCATCCTGCTAGAATACCATTCTCCATATTCTCACAATCTGAGAAATTTTCCTTATCTCCGACCCAAATCCAGGGAGGTTTTGCTCAGTCTGTTTCCTCTAATTCTATCCTTAGGGAAGATGTATTAAAGCTGGCCATTGTCTTTTTCTTTTTCTTTTTCTTTTTTTTTTTTTTTTTTTGCAAGAGCCCTCAGTGTCAAGGAAAAATTAAATTTGCTTCTGGTCTTGGAGAATCATCAAATGTTACAGCTGGAAGTGGTACTAGAAATAATCTCCAGCAACTAACTTCCTGTTTCCACCCCACACTCCCCAACAACTGGATATATGAAGGCAATGAAGCCCAAAGAGGTTAGCTGACTTGCTCAAGGACATACATTGAAATAATCAAGTTTTGCGACACCACCACATATTTCCTCCTGGTTCCTTTAACATTTCCTCGTGTATTTTTCAACTAGAAATAAGGTTTTAAGTCCACTTATAAATAGCAGTCTTTGCCCAGGTGATTGCAAACCCTAAAGCAGAGAAAGAAAGTGAGATAATAATAATTAAAAAAAAGGAGTGACTATAAAATGCCAGGTCTCAAGGTGGCAACCCTGCAGGCTAATGATTATCATCCTTGTTTTTCAAATCAATAAACTGACAATCAAAGTGACTAGATAACTTATCCATAAGCATCCAACACATGCTAGATTCTGAATCAAGTTCCATCTCCAAAGTCTATGTTAGTGTCATTAAAAACAAATAAAATATAATTCAAGTATACCAATCAATAGGAAAAGAAATGAACAGTCCAATAAATGAGCAGAAGACATAAATTTTCCCAAAGAAGATATACAGATGTCTAACAAGTACCTCAAATGATCCTTAACATCACTAGTCATCAGAAAAATGCAAATCAAACCCAAAAGATACCACCTCACACCTGTCAGCATGACTACTCTCAAAAAAGGCAACAAACAGCAAGTGTTGACCAGGATGTGGAGTTAAGAGAACGCTTGTGTACTACTAGTACAGGTTAAAATGGTACAATCATATGGAAAATAATATGGAAGTTCCTCAGAAAATTTAAAATAGCATATGATTCAGGTATTTCACTTTTTGGGTATTTATCTAAAGAAAGTAAAAGCATTAAGTGGAAAAGATATATGCATTCCTCCCACCAAACACACACACACACGTATTCACTGAGATTATTTATAGCTCAGGACAACCAAAGTGTTTGTCATGAATAAATATATAAAGAAAATGTGCGTATGTCTACAATGAAATAGCATTTCACCATAAGATGGTGGCAATATGGATAGATGCTGAGGGATAGACTTAACTTTATGTTAAGTAAAGTAAATCAGACAGATAAGGACAAATACCATGGAATCTCAATTAAATATGGAATTTTTAACAAAAATGTTTAAACATACACACAAAAACCAAGTTCAAAAGTGCATAAAACCGATTGATAGTTGCAAGAGGTAGGAATTGAGGGGGAGGGTGGGTTAAGAAAATTGGCTGAAAAAGATCAAAAGGTATAGACATCCAGTTATAAATAAATTATGTGGATATAATTGTACCACATGATGATGAAAATTAGTACTATATTGAGTTCTTGAAATGTGCTATGAAAATTCATATTAAAAGTTCTTATTATAAGGAAAAAAGTTTCTGTGTGAGGTGATGCATGTTAACTGAACTTATTATGTTAATAATTCCACAGGCTGTACATATATCAAATTATTTCCTTACACTAACATGTTAAATTTAATTATATCTCCATAAAACTGGAAAATGTAGAAATACATTGAATGAATTAATATAATAGAAATAAAATTAAGAAAGCTGAACTTATTTGCTTTGTGTGAGGCAAAAATTTTCTTCTCTTGTTGCACCGAAATAAATATCTCATCTCAATAACCTGATGAATTTTTTACCTTCTCTGTTCAATGAGAACCTTCAACACCAAAATTTGTGCCTTCCTTCCTGAACGTCTCCTGCCCCTAACTGAAATGAGTCACTTTATCTGTGATTGCAAGCACATGTGTATGTCTTGGGTTCAGCACTTATCACACTGTAAATGGAATAAAAGACAGGAGACAGTGCAAGTGTTTTTAAAGTTAAATATAACATATTTTCTAAAGAAGCACAGCACTTTATTTGTCCTTAAGTTTTTACATTGAGCTCTCTAAGTCATTGCAGAGAAGCTAGTCAGAATGTTTCTTTTAGCTTTTAAGACTCTGAAAAAACAGAAATGGTGTCTTTTTACAAGGCCAATAAGCACTGACTACATTTTATTGGCTTTGAAGTTGATGATACTAAATTAGAAACTAGAAACATCTCCTCCAGTATCAGTATGATCTGCTTGTATTGAACACTGAATTATTTTTACCTTAAATTACCTAGCTATCCTAACTGGACCACATTCAGCCTCTATGCCACCATTTCTGTCTTTTTCACCTTCTCTCACACAGCCTGGCTTTTGGTTTTCAAGTTGTTTTATCAACAGACATTCTTACTTTCCTTGCATATTATTCCTACCTTTCATTATCCAGGTTTCCAGTCTCCCCTTCAAATGAACAGGGCCAGTAGGACCCCAAGGATCTACAAGTCTGATGAGCCTTTTCTGCCAAGCTTTGGAAAATGCTTCTCATTAGCTGATGTTTTATATAGTCAAGGCTCTCTTCGTTCGTTACATGGAACATAAATTCTCTCATGCTGGATCAAGAAAGTAAGAGCGGCTTATTCAAAGAATGTGAGGAAATGTTTCACTTTCTACGGGCAGCAAGTAAAATATAACAATACAACTTCCAATGAATTACATTTTATCTGTGCTTATCCTACTTCATTTACTGCCTCCATATTTTAATACATGAACATTCATCTGAGTGTTTTTTCTTTTATAAATTTCCAGTAAGCAGAGATGATATTTGTTTGAGATGGGTGCAGGAATCAAATAATTGTTTTGTGGGAACAGGAAATGGGATTTGAAATGTCAGTCACAAAGGTGAATCTTGACCTGTGTGGGGAGTCTTTTCTCTCTGTGTTTTTTTTTTTTTTCTTTTCTTTTTTTCTGTCTCCCAAGGTACTGCTGCACTTTAAAAAAAAATTATAAAATAAAAAACAGACAATATCGACAAAACCGTAGGATAAGAGGGGTAAAATTCCATACATTTCCCACCACTAGAGTTCCTTATCCCATCCCCTCCACTGGAAGCTTTCCTATTCTTTATCCCTCTGGGAACATGGACCCAGGATCATTCTGGGGTGTAGAAGGTGGAAGATCTGGGTTCTGTAATTGCTTCTCCACTAAACGTTGGCTTTGTCAGGTCAACTCATACTCCCAGCCTGTCTCTCTCTTTCTCTAGTGGGGCAGAGGTCTGGAGAGGCGGGGGTCCAGGACACATTGGTGAGGTCGTCTGCCCTGGGAAGTCAGGTTGGCATCATGGTAGCATCTGCAACTTGATGTCTGAAAAAGCATTTAGATATAAAGAAGAACAAATTCTTTAATAATCTGGAACCTAAAGCAAGAATTTAGCAGATGAGGTTAGGGGTCTCCATTTTGGAAAAAGTTAGTACATCGATTTTAGGTATATTCCAAGGGGCCTTTACTAATTTTTACCTGAGCCCAGTAGCTAACACCTCTGCACTTTCTTTACCATCTCTTAGCACCATTACTCTCTCCATCATTTCTTAGCATTTTAATTTTTCAGTCTCCAAGTAGGTTTCCTTTCTCTGTGTTTCCTGTCTCTCAGGAACTAGTATTTGCCCCTTCAGTCTTAGAGTTCATATGAACTCGGAGCTCCAGAATTCTGAACCAACCACTAACTGGAGTCTTTCTTTTCTTGAATTCCAGTTTTCACAACGGAATATGATTGGTCACTAGTCAGTCACAAGATCAGCTGTTAAGAGCTCATCTTTGGTTTAGAAAGCTGCAAAACTGGGATGAATGGGAAGAGTGACATGGTTAAGTAGGACTACTCCAAGGAGCAACTGTGAGCATTGTATTCTGTCTAGTAAAGACCAAAGTAAGAGAGGCAATCAGACTTAAGCTGTTGCTGCATATTCCATTCAAGGGTGTGTACACATACTTTTTTTTTTGAGTATCCATAATCATATTTAACTCTACCCCTTAGGGGAAAAGCCAATATCACATCTAACTAATCTCTCTGGAGGTGATGCCACAGAGCTGTTTTCTCTAAGTGAGCTCTCTTCCTCCTCCATCTCATAAAATTTCAACCTACAGATTAAATAGTAAACTTAATCATTACCTCCAAATAAGTGTGAAGAGAATAAATACAGGATACCTAGGAAATATTATATGATAGTTAAAGTTTGTGTGTGTTTTTTTAAATGTTTTCTTTTTTTATATTTATTATTCCCTTTTTTTTGCCCTTGTTTTATTGTTGTGGTTATTACTGTTGTCATAGGACAGAGAGAAATGGAGAGAGGAGGGGAAGACAGAGGGGGGAGAGAAAGATAGACATCTGCAGACCTGCTTCACCGCCTGTGAGCGACTCCCCTGCAGGTGGGGAACAGGGGGCTCCAACGGAGATCCTTATGCCAGTCCTTGAGCTTTGCACCACATGTGCTTAACCCGCTGCTCTACAGCCCGACTCCCTAGATGATAAATTAAAATTAAGGTAGCACAGCGGGTTAAGCACACTTGGCGCAAAGCAAAAAGACCGGCATAAGAAACCCGGTTGGAGCCCCAGCACCCCACCTGCAGGAGGGCTCACTTCACAAGCATGGAGGTCTGCAAATATCTTTCTCTCCCTCTTCCTGTCTTCCCCTCCACTCTCCATTTCTCTGTCCTATCCAACAACAATGACATCAGTAACAGCAGCAATAATAATAGCTACAACAACGATAAAACAACAAGGGCAACAGAAAGGAGAAAAAATAGTCTCTAGGAGCAGTGGAATTGTGGTGCAGGCACTGGGCCCCAGCAATAACCCTGGAGGCAAAAAAAAAAAATTTAAAAGGTCTACAAGATAGCACTGATAAACAAGATAAACACACATTGCATAGCACTGATAAACAAGATAAACACACATTGCATGTACTTTTGGCAATAGCTAAAACTTTGCCTCATAACCACCACAATCTTTGTCCCTGGACACAGTGGACAATTTGAATTTTATACTGGTGTGGGACCACTTCCTGGAATCAGAAGTAAGGTAACCACACTATAGTGAAATTATAGGAAAATTTCAGGAAGCCTCAACTATATCAGTATATTGACAATTCCATAGCAGACTAAAGAACTGTTTTGAGTGTTATATAAGTTAAAGAAATGCCCAGTGGGAGGATTTATTGTCTTGTTTACTCATTAATGAGATGAGCACTAGCCAGAATGCCTCCCTCCCTCCATTATAGTAATAATGCATCTTTATAGATAGAATATATTCTGGAGATTTCATCCAGACTTGCAAATTGTTTGAGACAAGAGCCTTCTTGAATACTTGGTCTGAATCAAGGACCTTTGCCTTAACTATTCAGGGTATGAGCAAACTCAAAGCAGAGACTGAGATGTGAGAAATACTAATGACTAAGAAAGAGTTCATTAGTATGCAACCTCCAGAAGAGACGGGTCTGCTTGTCTGAGGCAATTGGATAGGATACTGGTGGTATCCACTCACTGTGTTATTTTTAAATCTAAAGAAATACTCTGCCTGTTTGTCCAACAGGATTATAACTACATAGCACTAAGCCTTACCCTTCCCAGAAGTTGTGAGTGGGGTAAGTTTTTTAGAAGAATTTGTCTGCACAGCAAGAATGAAATCTACAAATATATAACATAAATAATGAATACTTATTTTACATAAGATATGCATGAGACTATGGTGGAAACAGAGAAAAATAACACATAATTCTTTCTTTGAAGATGTTTTAATCTAATCATGGAGCAAGAGTCCCTCACTTGAAAGAAAAATAACAGCAAATGATAATGAACTAGACAAGTCAAATGAATATCAGAAAATCAGGTACTACAAGAGTTCAGAATGGGAGCTAGGCAGTGGAACAACTGGTAGGGTGAACATGCTACAGTGTTCAAGCCCCTGATTTCCAACTGCAGGGGTGGAGGGTGGTGAGTTTCATGAGTGGTAAAATAGTGCTTGCTGCAGATGTCTCTCTTTCCCTCTCTATGTCCCCATTCTCTATCAATTTCTTTCTGTTCCTATCCAGTAAATCAACCAGTAAAAAGATATACTGAAAAAGAGTTCAGAATAATGTTACCTTTCATCAGAAGTAAGATGCATACAATGCTAAATGCAAGGGCCAGCAAATTTGTTCTGTAAATAGGAAGAAAATAAAACTTTAGACTTTGTGGATTGTAGAATCTCTGTTGCAACTATTCAGTTTAGCCATTGTAGTATGCAAATAAGCAAGACAACTCAAATCTAATGAAGAAAGCTTTGTCCCAATAGAACTTTATTTACAAAAATAATGAGTGAATGTTTACTGTTATGTAATATCTGTGCTCCCTCAATTAACATATTGAAATCCTAACCGTCAAAATATTTATAATTGGAGTCAAAACTTTGAGGGAAGTAATTACTATTAAATGACATCACAAGTTTGAGGCCTCTGTTTGGTAGGATTTATTTCCTTATAAGAAGGGGACTCAAGAGAGCACTTGTACCACCCCCAACTACTTTACCAGCCCCTCCACCACCACACATACATGCACACACACACGCGCACACACACACTGAGGAAAGGCCATGTGAGGACTTAGCAAGAAAGCAACAATCCACAAGACAGGAAAAGATCCTTCACTAAAAATGAATTAACCAAAACTTGGTTTGGACTTCCAGCCTCTAGAACTGTGAGAAAATAAGTCATTAAAATCATGCAGACAGTTATTTTGCCAAAGCACCTCATATAGAATATTGTGTTTACCCACTTCTGGCCAAGTGAATTTAAATATGTAGCTAAATTCTGCACAGCAAAAGAAACAACTACCCAAACCAAGAGACCCCTCACAGAATAGGAGAAGATCTTTACATGCCATACATCAGGCAAGAGTTTAATAAACAAAATATATAAAGAGCTTGCAAATCTCAACAACAAGAAAACAAATAACCCCATCCAAAAATAGAGGGAGGACATGGACAGAATATTCACCACAGAAAGGATACAAAAGGCCATGAAACACATGAAAAAATGCTCCAAGTCTTTGATTGTCAGAGAAATGCAAATCAAGACAACAATGAGATACCACTTCACTCCTGTGAGAATGTCATACATCAGAAAAGGTAACAGCAGCAAATGCTGGAGAGGTTGTGGGGTCAAAGGAACCCTCCTGCACTGCTGATGGGAATGTCAGTTGGTCCAAGCTCTGTGGAAAACAGTCTGGAGAACTGTCAGAAGGCTAGAAATGGACCTACCCTATGATCCTGCAATTCCTCTCCTGGGGATAGATCCTAAGGAACCCAACACACCCATCCAAAAAGATCTGTGTACACATATGTTCTTAGCAGCACAATTTGTAATAGCCAAAACCTGGAAGCAACCCAGGTGTCCAACAACAGATGAGTGGCTGATTAAGGTGTGGTATATATACACAATGAAATACTACTTAGCTATAAAAAATGGTCACTTCAGCATTTTCAACCGGTCTTGGATGAACCTTCAAAAATTCATGTTAAGTGAAATAAGTCAGAAACAGAAGGATGAATATGGGATGATCTCACTTTCAGGCAGAAGTTGAAAAACAAGATCAGAAGAGAAAACACAAGTAGAACCTGAACTGGAGTTGATGTATTGAACGAAAGTAAAAGACACTGGGGGAGGGGAGGGTGAATACAGGTCCTTCAGAGGACCTAGTGGAGGTTGTATTGTTATGTGGAAAACTGAGAAATGTTATGCATGTACAAACTATTGTATTTACTGTCGAATGTAAAACATTAATTCCCCAATATAGAAATTAAAATAAGGGAGTTGGGCAGTAGCACAGAGGGTTAAGCGCACATGGTGTGAAGTGCAAGGATCAGCATAAGGATCCTGGTTCGAGCCCCCGGCTCCCCACGCTTCACAAGCGGTGAAGCAGGTCTGCAGGTGTCTATCTTTTTCTTCCCCTCTCTGTCTTCCCCTCCTCTCTCCATTTCTCTCTGTCCTATCCAACAACAATGACATCAATAACAACAACAAGAATAATTACAACAATAAAACAAGGGCAACAAAAGGGAATAAATAATTAAATATTTTTTTAATCTTTTAAAAAAAGAAATTAAAATAATAATAATAATAACAGCAATAAATACATAGCTAAGTAGCAAAGCATCCAGGAAGGAGCTAAATGTGGAGAAATACTGTTGGCAGATATCTAGTGGTTCCTTTGCCACTATAACCAGCGGTCAATATTGAGCCCTCTTCTTGTCTGACCTACCAGGAGCATTTGAAGCAATTCATTTACTTTTCCTTCTTGGTAATCTTTCTCATTAGACTTTTATAACATCAAAGATTTTATTTTTCTTCAGTGATTACTCGTTTTCAGTCTTTCTAGTTCACCAGCCTCTCCAACCTCTCCATGTCTAAGAAACCCAGGGACTAGTACTGTAGTACTGGATCTCCTTCCATGCTACCTACACCACTTTCTCCGAGTACTCATTCAGCCTTGCAGCTGTAAACATTGTATGTGAACTGATGATTTCTGAATTTGCGTCCCAAAACTTGGTTCTTGTTACCTCCCTATATGGCAATTCCTGCTGAAGGTTTGAGTTATCTTAGACTCAAATGTCCAAAAAAAAAAGTGATCACCTCCTTTCAAGCCTTCTGTTTTCCCAATCTCTTTTCTCCATATTCCTTCGGTTGCTCTTCAAAAGAACCTCAAGTATTTTACAAAACTTAGAAATGTATTACTCTGAAATCAAGATCTCAAAAATAAATTTGTACCGCAGTGTTCACAATAACCAAGAAATTGAAACAAACGAACTATCAATTAACAGGTGGGTGATAGGTAATATGATACATAGCTATAGGTACAACGGAATGATGTTTAAACTTAAAGGGTGAAAACTGAATGGAGCTAGAAAGCTTTACCCCAAGTGAAGGTTAGTTAGCCACAAAAGGACAAATACAGGGGCCACACAGTGGCACAGCTGGTTAAGCACACAATTACAGTGCACAAGGATCCAGGTTCAAGCCCCTGGTCCCCACCTGCAAGAGGAAAGCTTTATGAGTGGTGAATCAGGGCTGTAGGTGTCTCTCTGTCTCTTTCCCTCTCCCCCTCCTCTCTCAGTTTCTCTCTACATAGAGTATTGTGTATCTCTGTCTCTATCCAATAACAAATAAATACAAATATTTTTTTTAAATGACAAATACAGTGTGATTCCACTTCATGAGCTATCTAAAACAGTTCAACTCACAAGAGCTGTGTAGAATGGTGGTTGCTGAGCAGGTGTGAAGAGGAAAAATAGAAAGTTGCTGGTGAATGAAAATAAAGTTTTAGCTACACAAGATAATTCATTCTAGTAATTTGTTGAATAGCATCTCGCCTATTTTTAATAATACATCACCTATACACATGAAAATTTGTTAAAATGGTAAATTTTATATTAATTTCTTATTAAAATTTCCATTTTATTTTATTTTTTTATTGCCAACAGTATCATCAGTGGGACTTGGTGCCTGCACACACACACAAAAAAATCTACAGCTCCTGATGGCCATTTTTTTTTTCTTTTTCGTTCTTGGTCAGACTGAGACAAATTGAGAGGGGAGGGGAAGATTGAGAGGGAGAGAGAAATAAAGACACTTAAAGTACTGAAGTATTGCTTTGCCACTAGTGAGATTCTGCCCCCACACAGGTGGGACTGAGTGTAAGATGTGCTGTCTTTCAGCTCCCTTTATTATGGTTCTTATGTCATTAGTTGACAAGGAAAATATGAATAAATCCAACTCAAATAAATAAAAGTTACATGAACATACACACGCACATGACTTTTACACTGTTATGCTCAATTATTAAGATAAAGGAAAATAACAATTAGAAAAAACAAAATGAGGAAAGATAAATGAATGCAAGTGTAGAACTACTTCAAATGACAAAAGGAAACACAATTATATACAAAAATGAAAACATGCAAAGAAGAATCCATTTAAAAAAATTACAAGCCTCGAGTAACTCCAAAAGGGCTGAGTATTAAGACCAAAAGATAAGTAATTAGATAAAACCCCAAAAATTAGTGAAATTTTTATTCCTGCAAAGTTTTTCAGTTCTGGTTGGTTTACAGATAGTTTCTATCAACTTTAATAAACACACAGTATTTATAATATTCAAATTGTTTAAAGTATAGAAAATTATGTGAATCTTTTTCACTTTGTTCCCTGAAGATTGTTTATCCTGGTATCAACTGCAGGTGATATGAATGCGAAAAAACCTTACTCATAAAAACATTGTGTGAAAAGTTTAAATAAAAGTTCAGCAGATCAAGTTTGCAAACTTAATTTGCAAACTTTAATACAATACTGTATGTAGTTCAACAATAGAAAACTAAAGAATGGAAAAGTGACTTAAGGGGTCAGGTGGTGGCACTCCTGGCTAAGCGCAAACACTACAGTGCACAAGGATCCAAAAAAAAAAAAAAAAAGGATCCAGGTTCAAACCCCCAGTCCCTACCTGCAGTGGGGAAAGCCTCACAAGTGGTGAAGCAGGGCTGCAGATGTCTCTCTGTCCTCCTCTCTCTCTCTCTCTCTGTCTCTCCTGCCCCTCTCTACTTCTCTGTCTCTATACAATAAAAAATGTAAAAAATAAAAGTGATTGAACATTAAGAAATGTACTCACATAATTCACTAGACTACAATGTCATAAGAAAGTAACATAAAATGATTTTGCTAAATTTTAAAAAACACCTTGTAAAACACTTATTCCTAATTAAAACTTAGCAGTCTGTTAGAAATAGAAGCAACTTACTAAAAGTGACAAAGGATTTATTACAGAAGCGTATCACAAACATCTTACTTAAAAGTGAACATTTAAAAGAATTCACACTAAAATTATGAGTTGAACAATGGTGCCTGCTAATAATGCTTCTATTTTACATTATTTGCTATGTGTTCATTGCCTAACATGTATTCATTAGGAGACAGAAGTATGTCGATGATATAAAAATCTATCTAAAAATGTAAACAATTAATTATGCAAATACTATACCTAATAAATATATTTTAATAATGCGCTAGATTTAAAATATAAATCCAAAGCTTCTCTATGTGAAGATACTAATCAGAAACAGGAATATGGGAGAAAAAAAAACCTCCAATCATAGGTGCATACCAAGAAGACATTTGTTTTTCAATAAAAAACAAATAATATCTTACTGAAGGACATTTTTTTTTCCTCCAGGGTTATTGCTGGGCTCAGTGCCTGCACCATGAATCCACCGCTCCTGGAGGCCATTTTTCCCCCTTTTTGTTGCCCTTGTTGCTGTAGCCTCGTTTGGCTATTATTATTGCCATTGTTGATGTTGTTCGTTGTTGGATAGGACAGAGAGAAATGGAGAGAGGAGGGGAAGAGAAAGAGGGGGAGAGAAAGATAGACACCTGCAGACCTGCTTTACCTGCTGTGAAGAGACTCCCCTGCAGTTGGGGAGCCGGGGGCTCGAACTGGGATTCTTAGGCAGGTCCCTGCGCTTTGCGCCACATGCGCTTAACCTACTGCACCACCGCCCAACCTCCCACTGAAGGACATTTTAAAAATAAATATTCAGTGCACCTAAAGCAGCACCCATTATTCTGAGGGAGAAATTTCCATATTCTAATATGTATTAACTTTCCTTTTTAAATCTTTTATATATAATTTTCATAAAGCAATTCATAACATCAATAAATGCTATATATATATGAATATATATGTGTCTGCTACATAAGACAGATGGTATTTCAATCTAATGGGAAGGAATATAATACTCAAATGGCATTGGAACAAAAAGTTACCTGTTAGGAAAAAAGTTAAATGTAGGGGGTCGGGTGGTAGCACAGAGGGTTAAGCCCAATGGCATGAAGTGCAAGGACCGGCATAAGGATCTGGGTTCAAGACCGCAGCTCCTAACCTGCAGGGGGTCACTTCATAAGCGGTGAAGCAGGTCTGCAGGTGTCTTTCTCTCCCCCTCTGTCTTCCCCTCCTCTCTACATTTCTCTCTGTACTATCCAACAACAATGACATCAATAACAACAACAACAATAATAACCGCAACAATGGTAAAACAACAAGGGCAACAAAAAGAGGGAAAAATAACCTCTAGGAGTAGTGAATTTGTGGTGCAAGCACCAAGTCCCAGCAATATCCCTGGAGGTTAAAAAAGAAAAGTTAAATGTATATATTATGCCAACCATAAAATACAGTTTTAAACTTTAATATTAAAATTATAAACTATATCAAATTTTACAAATTATATAATAATAACTCTGTAGTGGAAACATACAAATAAAGGTCTGACCTTTGTCCCAGTTCCTGGAAGATCAGTTCTAAATTTTCCCAGAGGGGTATGGACACACCTGCCAGTGCCCATGTCCAGCGGAGAAGCAGTTACAGAACCCAGACCTCCCATCTCCTCCACCCCATAAAAATTTTTGGTCCATATTCCTAGAGGGATAAAGAATAGGGAACCTTCCCATGGAGGGGATGAGATATGGACCTCTGGAGGTGGGAACTGTGTGGAATCAACCCCTGCTATCTTACAATCCTGTTAATCATTATTAAACCACTATTAAAAATAATTTAAAAAAAAAATTCTGGGAGTCGGGCAGTAGCGCAGCGGGTTAAGTGCACATGGTGCAAAGAGCAAGGACCCGCATAAAGATCCCGGTTCGAGCCCCCGGCTCCCCAACTGCAAGGGTGTCACTTCACAGGCGGTGAAGTAGGTCTGCAGGTGTCTATCTTTCTCTCCCCCTCTCTGTCTTCCCCTCCTCTCTCCATTTCTCTCTGTCCTATCCAACAACAACGACATCAATAATAACTACAACAATAAAACAACAAGGACAACAAAAGGGAATAAAGAAACATAAAAAAACAAATTTAAAAAGACATTTTCCCAGAGATAGTTTCCTTGTTAATTCATGCTGAGTCTCTCAGATCATATTTCATTATTTTTGCTAACAAGGTCCAGATTGGTGGATCCCTAGACATTTTATGCTAAGGTAATAATTCATGATTAGTACTTGTCGCACCAGAAAGACCAGTCATGTGACTAAAGTGATATTAGGTTTATCTCCTGGGAATTAAGTTCAACTATATGTTCAATCAATTATTCTTCCATAATGATGTACCAATAAAAACTCTGGATATGAAGTTTAAGTGCATCTCCCTAATTGGAAACTCAAAAGTTGTCTCCTTACATCATCCTTCCCAGGCCTCTGTCAGAAGCAGATGGCTTGAAACTTCGCACATGAACTTCTTTTTATCTATACTTTGCTAGTGCTGGTTCTGACTTACTGCTTGTTTTGCTATAATCAAGCCGTCATCATAAGTACAGTATTTTAAATGAGCTGTATGACTTGTTCTATGAACTATGAAAGCTGAGAGTAGTCAAAGAAGCCCCTAAATCTAATTAAATGTGAGAGTCACTTTGAATACCTCCAGCTTCGCTGGAGCTCAGTACTTGCACTGCGAATCCACTGCTCCTGGATGCCATTTTCTCCATCTTGTTGCTGTTATTGCTATTGTTGTTTTTGTTGTTGGATAGGACAGAAAGAAATCAAGGGAGGAAGGGAAGACAGATGGGGAGAAACAGATAGACAACTTCAGACCTGATTCACCGCTTGGGAAGTGACCCCCCTGCGGGTGGAGAGCCGGGGGGCTCAAACCGGCATCCTTATGCAGGTCGGGTCCTACGCAGGTCGGGTCCTTGTGTTTCGTGCCATGTGCACTTAATCCACTGTGCACGATCGCCTGGCCCTGGTAATGACTATTTTTATAGAGGACTCTGTCCTTAATTATCCTTGTGCCTGACAGGCCCATTTTTAGCATACAAAAGGGAACAGAAGATAATGTTTCCATCATTTTGGAATATATAGTCCATTTCTAATACAATTTAAAATACAGACATTATAAAGAAAAAGGCATATCTGGTGATGTAAAACTGAATAAAATATATGAGCAATTCATAGAACTACAAATATTTAAAAAAAAACAGAAAAAGAGACAACTTTTATTCATAATCCAAAAATACAAATTAAGTAATGAAATACAATTCTTTTCACTGTTCAAATTGGCAAAAATATTATTATTCAGTACAGGCAAATATATGATCAAAAAAAGAACTTTTCAGGCACGGATAAATAGCATAATGGTTATGCAAACAGACTCTCATGCTTGAGGCTCCCAAGTCCCAGGTTTAATCTGCCACACCACCATAAACCAGAGCTGAGCAGTGTTCTGATAAAAAAGAAAGAAAGGAAGAAAGAAAGAAAGAAAGAAAGAAAGAAAGAAAGAAAGGGAGAAAGAAAGAGAGAAAGAAAGAAAGAACTTCTTAAGAGACACTGGAAGTAAGTTACTTGCTACAAGATTTTTACTCTTGCAATGTGACGTATCTGCTTACTTCACTGAGCCTAAATATCTCCAATTCCATCCATTTTTGGCTCTAAAACTCACTAGATTTCTGGATCTAGAAAGGCCCAAAGGATTAATGGAACTTGCACAAGACTCGAGAGTACAAGTCAAACAGAAGTCATTTTTGGTTATTACTTTTGGCAAGCAAAGATTTAGAAACAGTTTTCTGCTAGACCATTCTAGTTTTCTCATGCTAAGATGCAGCTGTGGTGGCAGCTGGCAAGTCAGTAATTTTTTTGATTCTGGCTTTGTGATCTAACATTCATATCTACTGGTGTCCACTTCCCAGCTTCCTGGACGTCAAGAGGCCACTATATCAGTATCTTGAGTCACACCTGTGGCGATGAGTTACACATCTCCCATGCCAGCCTCAGTGACAGTAGTTCTCCCATTAAGCCAATTCTATGTAATGGTAAGGTGGAGATGTGGCCCAGTAGAAGACATGTTCTCTGTCCCAGGCTCCTGCCAATGTGGGCATGCACACAATGCCTGTTTTGGTGTGCCTGTGGGTTTCTGTGGGTTCCCAGGGAGCTGGGTGGTGTATGACTTGGGGTGGGGGGAAATCTGGGCACTAGATCTTCATTCCAGATGCTGTGTGGCCAAGGGCCCCCATGGCCCTGGTCCTCATGTCTGACCATGTGGTTTCAACCTGACAGTCGTGTAGGACTTTGGGAACATCTAGTTCCTGTGATTGACCCCAGAAGGCAGCTCCTTTCAGTGATTCTGTAAGCCCTTAAATCCCCGTATTAAATGTCGTCATGTTTAAAATACCTAGAGAGGTTATCTATGTCCTGCACTTACTAAGCAGGAACAACTAACCCAGCAATCTACATACCAAGGGATTCTCAGATACTTGTTTTAGTCAAATTCTATTTTGAAAAGTGATGCCTTATTAAGAAGTGTGTGTCTTCAGTCACCCAAATTGTGTATGTTGCAAATGTGGGTTGTCATTTACTAAATGTTCCAGCAGTTAGAGTGCTAGGTACAAGAATGACACCAGAGGTGTCTTTACTAGGTCACAGGGTCTTTTAGTTAGCTATCTTAGAACCGGCTGAGTTTAGGAAACACATGTCAACATTAAATACTTTGTTTTAAGACAATCTTTTGATTGCTGAATCTTTTCAGATTACCTGTTGCTACCTAGAGGCTTCATTCAGTATACACAGGCGCTTGACTCAAGACATGCTTAGCAAGAGAGTGATAGACTTGAAGAATGTTTACACGTGATGTACAAGAAGAATGAGGCAAGGTAAATTTTTTTTAAATATTTCATTCATTTATTTATAGAGACAGAGAAAGATAGAGAGGAAAAGAGACAGAGACATACCTGCAGCTCTGCTTCACCACTCAGCTCCTTGAGCACTGTAGTGTGTACCTGGCCCTATAAGGTAATTTTACTTTTAAATCTTCAATCAGGTTTTAAAAGGAAAATAATGAATATGGTAAGAGACATCATGAATCAGAGATGTTTGAGATGCAGTAAGTCAAGAAGACAAATACAAAGACCTAATACAACAACGACAACGAAGATGAGGTAGTTACCAGTATTGCTTGACTTATCTACTCTCTGCCTAAATAAGGGGACAAAGAAGTGTAATGGCCAAGAGTAAGAGAGTCCAGACATTCAGCAACAAAAGCTAAGGCAAATTTATCTGTGAAGTCTTTGCATGCTCATAAATAGACATTACCATTCACACCAGTCAATCAGTTCTTCAGGAAAAAGGAGATCACTATCATATGCCCCACCCCAGTCCCTCTGCATGCCAAGTGTGGTGAAGATGATTGACTTTACCAGTAAACTACCCTCTGTCTTGGCACATCAACTGAAGTTTGTGCATTCCTGTGAATAAGCCCTTTACTCTTTAATTAGATAATTAAATAGATTTGTATTGACTGCCTACCAGGAGTAGATGTTTTTGTAGGGAAGAAATATTAACAATTGACTGACACTTCGAATTTTCATTATATGTTACAGGATGTTTGGTTTCATATTAAGGGACAAGTTGCTGATGTTGTGTTTTTCAAAATAATAATCAATATCAGTTTATGACATTTATGGGTATTTTTTGAGACCATGGAAGATTTTATTTGAAATCAGTGAGCTGTCTTGGTAATCCTTATTATTTATTTTTTTTGCTTTTTCTTGAACAGTTATGAAAAATTGTCCAAAATGTCACATAAAGACAAAGAGTTTCAGGCATGCAATGGATATCGATCTGTATATTTTTCACTAACATTTGTTGACCTTTCGGTCGATGTGATTTGAAGTTTACTTAACAAGTCAATGTAATTTATTTCAGCTTAGATTTAAGTTGCTTTAAATTGCCAGAGTTTTCCAATTTTTACAAATACAAAATTGCTGACAGACATTATTAATGCATATGTTGAAAACTAGCTTCTTGGGGATTAGGAGTGTCTTTCAGTTCTGTTTTTTCCACAATATTGGAAACAGATTTAGAGTGACACTTTGTCTTTCACCCCTGCATCTCATATGCTCTTATTTCCTTTAAAGAGCTATAATGTCAAGAAAGCTGAATAAACAATTAAGCTAGATCATTTTGTAAGCAGGTCTATGAAATGCAAGAGTGATTTTTTTCTTAAAGTCTAAATGTGTAACCCAGCTTACATGAGCATATAAGCATATTTTGCTTAAATTACATTTCCATCTGACAATATTAATTTCATCAAGGAAGCTTAGTATAAAATTAATTATAGCTATCATTTAAATTATTTCATCTTCCCCTTTCATTGAAGCTTCAATGTGAATTCATCAGCTGAAGGGCATAATTCACATTTTAACAACAATAAGAAGAAAAATAACCAAAACCACTTTTTTTCCTTTTACTAGAATTTTGTGACTAAAGACTTATCTTGCAATGACATCTGAAATGTAATAATATATTTTAAGAATCAGAGGAAGTGTTTCCAATGGGTATAATAAGAGCACAGCTAGTCATATTCTCCTGCTGACAAAGAACATTTTGGTTTCATTGACTTTGCTGAATAACCTCTTGTGATTGTTTAAGAAACAAGTTCCGAGAAAGAATCTGAGCAAATGCTATGCTGTCGAGCATGGAGACATGGTATCTGTTTTTATTCACTCAACAATTCCAGAACACTAAGATTGGTGAAGAGAATAACCTCAGCACTTCAGAAATCTTCCCAACTCAGCTCCCCATGAAAGATCACTGTTGATATTGGAGTCAGCTCCCTTAGGTATTAGCCATAGTTGTAAGAAGCTAGAGAAAAGCAGTTAACAACCTCATGTACTCCAATAGTCAACTGGGGTGAAACAATCTTGGGGCAAAGACTTCCTAAAAAGAAGTTAATGCCTTTCTAGGGTGTGTGCACACAAAGAAAGCAGCAAGGAAATCAATTTTTATATCCCACGTGTGTGGAGGGGTGTGGGGGGGAAGAATGAGATCCTGAAACTGAGCTGGCTTTCCACCTTCTGCAACCCACAACGACCCTGGCTCCATAGTCCCAGAGGGATAAAGAATGGGAAAGCTGTCAGGGGAGGGGAGGGGAAATGGAGACCGGGTGGTGGGAATTGTGTGGAGTTGTACCCCTCTTATTCTACAGTTTTGTTAATGTCTCCTTTCTTAAATAAATAAATAAATAAAATAATTTTAAAACATAGTATAAAAAAAAAAGAAACTACAAATAAATCACCTTGACTCTCCTTTCATGACTCACCCTGACTGTATACTCCTGTCACTTTAGAAATAGATGTCAGTGAAGGAGTCGAGCTGTAGCACAGTGGGTTAATTGCAGACAGTGCAAACCGCAAGGACCAGCGTAAGAATCTGAGTTCGAGCCCCTGGCTCCCCACCTGCAGGGGAGTCACTTCACAAGCGGTGAAGCAGTTCTGCAGGTGTCTATCTTTCTCTCCCCTCTCTGTCTTCCCCTCCTCTCTCCATTTCTTTCTGTCCTGTCCAACAACGACAACATCAACTACAACAATAAAAACAACAAGGGCAACAAAAGGGAATAAATTAAAAAAAAATACAAGTCGGCATGGAATCATAATAACATCTGAAACTTTGTGGCTAAAAAGCAGTTAAGATATAAAGCAAGACAAAGTGTTTAATAAACAGGAACCAAAACATAGAAATAGAGCAGATTAGAATAAGTCTCATAGGGTGGAAAGAAGCTATGTTCCTTGGGGTCCATGACTTAAGTAACTTTTGCTGGAGCTTGATAGCTAACATGCAGGTGGACTTAAAATATTTTGGGGGAACAAGGTGTCAAAGTTGAGAATAGGACTGGATTAGATCAGACAGCTGGATTAGACCAGAGAATGTCTCCCAAACTTGAGGAAAATACATAAATATAATTTACTGTTGACCCCATCGATCTGACCCAGATATTTAACATGACTTCAAATTGTTAGCAGGACTGAGCTGCACTTACCCAGAGTGGTAACTCAACTCAATATTTTCCCCTTGGATTGACTTTTTCTCCTGTCCTCCTTCCACCTACTCTCTCATTTGTACTCCTTGAGATCACTTTCAGTGATAATCTCTGTGCATGCAGATCCTTGTCTTGGGCTTTAATGCTAAATAGAATTCAGGTTAGAGTTTTTGCATTACATGTTTTGTTTGTTTCCAGTAAATTGGTTAAAAATTTCCAAGATTACCTCTGTAGAATTACTACAAATCTTTGAGTGAAAAGGGACAATATAAGTAATAGGTGAGTTAATGTTTTGTACTTTCTTATGTCATTCATGCATAAAAAGGAAATGTTTCACGAACCACTGTTAAAACATTAGAAACTATAATTTTTAATTTGGGATCAAATCTTTTACATGCTCATGTTCATTAACTACCTCTAAATGTATTTATTCCTTAGCATTTAGAGTTTGAGATTAAAATGAAAACATTATGTTAGAAATATTTGCCATACATCATATGCTTAGTAACAATAGTTAACTCATCATAATTTACTGCACCTTTTAAGTTCGTTCATCATTTGTAGACTCTATAATGAGTAGCATCCATATCATTTTATGTCAATTTTAACAAAACTGTAAATTTTCAATCTTAACAGAACATTCTCTTCCCTTACATGTATATATGAAATAAAATGTTTCCAATATAAACATTGGCACAGAGCCAGATTTTCAACTTAATGAGAACTTTGACAAGAGAAAAAAAATGAAGTCAATAAATTATTATTATTGTTATTATCCAAAGCACTGTTTGGCTGAGACAGGAGGCATGTCATCAAAGAGAGAGCCGGTTGCCTGCTTGCTAGGCATGAATGCACTGGTTATATACATCTCAATAAAAATTGGAACCTGAAGTCTCACCTTCCCAGAACCCTACTCCCCACTAGGGAAAAATAGAAACAGGCTAGGGTTATGGATCAACCTGCCAATGTCCATGCCCAGGGGTGAAGCAATTACAGAAGCTAGACCTTCCACTTTTTGCACCCCATAAAGAATATTGGTCCATACTCCTAGAGAGGGATAAAGAATAGGGAAGCTTCCAATGGAGGGGATGAGACATGGAGCTCTAGTGGTGGGAACTGTATGGAATTATATCCCTGTTATCTACAATCTTGTTAATCATTATTAAATAACTAATAAAAAATGGGTCCTGTGGGAAAACAAAGGGAAGGATTGTGTGCTAGCCATCCTGGCATCAGGGGCAGATTTCTGTCCTAGTTAATTGCCTCCCACTCCACGGCACAGTAGACACTACATTTTACACTTAACAATTAACAAATCTTAAAATACATCTATATGCTTTTGAGCAACTTAATACAACTAACAATTTTGTAACCAGTGTAGTGCATCAAAAATTGTTAACATTTACAGACTCATCACCAACTATAATGGAAACATTTTGAATTTATGGGCCTACTTTCATTGTCATAGCAGAGTGCCTCCAGGAAGGTTGTTCTAGGCATGAGATAATTAGGTCTCAGACTGATGTGGCTTTAGATTTAGAAAAGACAAAACGCAGACATTTCCAGAAAGAACCTAAAGGCACAACAATTTGTAATATACAAGAGATGAAATGAAGAGAGTTACCAAAGAATGCTCAGAAAGTTTGAGCGTGAGTACTTGGGACACTAGAGATTTGTGACATGCTTACTGCTGAGGCTACTGTTTTTAGGAGAGTGATCTTGTTTGGAAGATCAAGACCAGCAAACATTCCAAACTGCTTTAAAAATGTGGAAGGGTGAATAGGAGGGTGGCAACAGTCTGAGAGTTAAAGCATGGAGTGGCTGAACTTCAGATAACTAGAAGCTTTATATTCTTTCTCCAAACACTTAGGCACTCTTGAATAGCAGGCTAGATCTTATCTAAGCAATAGTCATATCTACTTTGCATTATTAATGCCATTAGACTCATTTTAATTTAAATGTCATTATAGTTTTATGCTTGTCTTTCACAATACTCAGTGGCTAAAAGCTTAAGTTTAATACCCAGTTTTCTCAAGAATCCTGTGGCTTCACTGTTAGTAAGAGAGAAAGCGGAGGCCAGGCGGTAGCGCGGCAGTTAAGCGCACATGGCGTGAAGCCTAAGAATTCCGGTTTGAGCCCCTGCCTTCCCACCTGCAGGGGGAGCCTTTTCATAGAGGGTGAAGCAGGTCTGCAGGTGTCTTTCTCTCCAGCTTTCTGTCTTCCCTCCTCTCTCGATTACTCTGTCCTGTCCAACAACAACAACAGCAATAACAACAATAATGATAACAACAATGTCAACGATAAACAACAAGGGCAACAAAAAGGGAAAAAATAGCCTCCAGGAGCAGTGGATTCGCCCAGGAGGAAGAGAGAGAGAGAGAGAGAGCCAATTTTTCAAATCTGTATAGCTATTTTGAGTAAAGACCTTTCCCAAGAGTTAAAATGCTAAGTCACAAGCACTTTCCTGCTTTCAGAAGTGACTCATTTTCCAACTCCAAACCTGATGTATTTTACAAACCTTAATGCTTTTCAAAGTGTGTTTTTTAATAGATGTGCATATTTCTCTAGATAATTATATACCATATGATTCAAACTGGTGATACATTTTTTCCTTTTCCTCAGTGACGTCTGCTTAAAGCTAACTTCTAAATATCACTTTATTGTCAAGCATTCATTTAGGTGACATAAAACATTTCGATTTCACTTCAAAAAGATATTACAATTGAAACAAGATGGGCTGGCATAAATTGACAATTGAGCTGTGACCATTTCATGTTATTCTGCTGTTTTTAAGAATAGTGGATTTCCATTAAAAAGATAATTGTGTCCCCATTCCCTCCATTGGAGATTGTAGTAGTTCTTCCAAGGCCACAGATATGGGTTGACTATTATTTCTATGACTATCTATATTTATATATATTTGCCCATTTTTTTCCCCTGAGGTCCTGCCTTCTCTTCCTAAGTCACACTTATACCTATTGCTACTTCCAAATGGCCTTCCTTTTTTCCTTTTCTTTCTCCCAGTCTTGATGGAACTGGCAAGGGGGAAAGCTTTGCAAGTGGTGAAGCAGTGCTGCAGAAGTTCCTTTTTCTGTCTCTCTCACCATCTCCCCTTTCCCTCTCAACTTCTCTGTCTCTAAATAAATAATAATAAAAAATAATAGTGAATTTCAAGAAAAATGTAATGGTCCTTATTTTCATCTGTTTCTAAGTCTACTTTTCCATATTTCAAGTTCCCTTTGATAGGAGGTAAATCAAGCCTCCAAAGATAATGGTTGACAGTTTTGTCGTATAAGTCACAAATGCAGTTGTGCCAGTCACTTGTCTCTACCAAGTTCCAAATCTTACAATTTTCTAAGCACATGACAGCAAGAAAAAACATTTTGCATTTTTTAAATTTTAAAGTCCTTCAAAAATCAGATTTTTATTATCATCATTTCCTTATTTTTTTCTTTCCCATTCCCTCTGATTACTTTTTGCCTTATATTGCCTTCTATTAACTTAGTTGCAAATCCATCTTTATTTCTCCTAACTTCTAATGTAAACTTATTCTTTTCCAATTTCTATATATATTCTCATCTATTATTAGTGTCCCTCACGAGAGTAGACGAAAGGGAGAAAAAAAATAAAGAGAGAAACCACCTATAACGAGCACTGTTAGGCAGTTTTCTCCATCCTTGAGCTACTCAGGGTTCATTCAGATGTATGTGATTCAAATTAGTTGTGCCAGATTTTTTTAGCATAGGGGTTTCACTTTCACACCTAAGGACTCCGCTGTTCCCCACAGACAAAGATAGCAAGGAAGAGAGAGATAGGAAATGAGAGAGGAGGGACACCACAGTATAGCTCTACCATAAGGCTTCCCCTGGTGTCAGGACTGTGTTCCCATGTGGTGCGGGGGGTTCAAACAAGGTCCTTGAGCATGATAAAGTTTGTGCTTGGCTGGGTGAGCTATCTCCTATCTGCTTCTTCTTCTAGCGTTTGCCCTTCTTCCGTAGCCAGTGCCTATCTGCTAATTGATGATAACCATCCCAATACCTCCTTAGTATTACTATTAGTTATACCTTCCATGCATTCGTCTAGAACTAACAGAAAGTATGTCCTTTGTGGAGTATAAAAGTAGGCCAAAGTCTCATGATGAAGAATAAAGCTTGAGACCAGGAGATAACTGTACAGTCTACACATCGCTAAGAATAAGGACCAGGATTTGAGTCCCTAACATCTTATGGGAGTACTGTGCACAATAGGTGCTGTGGTGTCTCTCTCTTCCCCTCAGTATCTCTTTATCTGAAATTTAAAGAGTCCATCAAAAGCAGTAGAGTCTTGCAGTTTCAAAGCCTCAGTATGACAAGTAATAACAATAATAAACTTTGTAAGGATTTACCAATTGTACAAAATGATTTCTTGCGTTTTCAAATATATTTTAGGAATGTAGAAAAAGTCAGGCTGTGTTATTGGAAGCACCTGTATTTATATAGGCTGCTGGCTTAAATACTGTGTTTAAAAACTGTGATTTCAAAAGTAATTTCCATAACAATTATTGAAAATGGTATTTGAACTTAGTCTCTGGCAAAGAAAAAACATGTTGACTTTTTTTTTTTTTTGCCTCCAGGGTTACTGCTGGGACTCAGTGACTGCACCACGAATCCACTGTTCCTGGAGGCTATTTTTTCCCTTTTGTTGCCCTGATTGTTTTATCATTATTGTGGTTATTATTATTTTTGCTGTTGTTGTTGGATAGGATAGAGAGAAATGGAGAGAGGAGGGGAAGACAGAGAGGGGGAGAGAAAGATAGACACCTGCAGACCTGCTTCACTGCTTGTGAAGCGACCCCCTGCAGGTGGGGAGCCTGGGTCTCGAGCCAGGATCCTTATGCTTGTCCTTGCGCTTAACCCACTGCACTACCTTCTGGCCCCCACCATGTTGACGGCTTAATTTACATTTCTCTTATCTTTGAAATTAAGCTAAATCATACAGTTTTTAATTTAAAATTTACAGTTTTTAATTTTAATAATTAATTTGTCAGCTTAACAGTAATAATTTTTAAAAGCATTAAATGTATTATCTATTTCCCTATTATTTTTACACTAAGAATTATGTCATGTTAAACATTCTTGATGATTAATTGTATTTATATCTTTTTGGATATCAGAATTCAGTTGTCTAGGAGATAAGGACATTCAGTAGAGCCAATGGATTTTCAATGACGCATGAATTCAACCAGGAAGAAGTAGAAAATAGTCTAGTGCATCTATTGCTTTAACTTCTTAACTTTGAACACTTTATCTAACTTAAAAGTGCCTTCCCCCACCCCCCCATGTCAACACCCATGCTCATGCCCTGTTATAAGAGCCTCTTGGAAGTGTATCTGAATTCCCTTTCAAGCATATCAGTTGCTTTCAAGGTATGAACATGGGGCAGGGGCTGCCCCAATTGAAGTGAAAGTTAATGTTTGAGATAATAGAACTCTAGGGAGTCAGCGGGTTAAGCACAGATGACACCAAGAGCAAAGACCAATATAAGGATCCTTGTTCGAGCCCCCAGCTCCCCACCTACAGGGGAGTTGCTTCACTGGCAGTGAAGCAGGTCTGCAGGTGTCTTTCTCTCCCCCTCTCTGTCTTCCCTTCCTCTCTCCATTTCTCTCTGTCCTAACAATGACAACGTCAATAATAACTACAACAATAAAACAAGGGCAACAAAAGGAAATAAGTATTTTTAAAATATTTTTTAAAAAAGATAGAACTCTAGTCATTAGTATTTCAGGTGAGCACATGGAATGAGATATTTTAGAGTGGAGGACATTTCCATCCTTAAAGTCAACTTCTATTTTCTAGGTCATTAGACAAGCTGCAGGCTAGTCTATCATGCATGGGAGCCTGCCACTTGTCTGGAACAAGACCCAGCCTTGTGCCTACTTACAAAACTGCTGCCATCCACCATCAATTTAGACTTAAATTGTGAAAGAATGGCTTATGAGGTTTTCTCTCTTTTTATTTATCCCCTCACTAAAAAAATTGATAGCCACCTACCACATAGATACTAAGTGCTACAATTACAACTGTGAGCATAAATATTCTCTGATCTTATAAGTGATAAATCTAATGTGGAAAGCTAATTAAAATACAATGAAATTAAGATAGGGTCATTAGTATCCTCTGGAAGAATTTTCAGTAAGGTCAAGGAAAGTTTCTTAAAGGAGCTTAGACAAGTTTCCCCAAACCAGTCAGGGAAAAAGAGACAGAAAAAGGAGGAAGGGGGATATACTGAGAAAAATGGAGCAGCCAGATCTCTGAGATTAAAAGTGATTGTGTGATGACCTTGGGTCCATACTCCCAGAGGGCTAGAGAATGGGAAAGCTATCAGGGGAGGGGAGAGGATATAGAGATCTGGTGGTGGGAACTGTGTGGAGTTGTACCTCTCCTATCCTACAGTTTCGTTAATATCTCCTTTTTTAAATAAATAAATAAATGTGATTGTGTGTTGTCTGAAGCACTATTTCCTAAAACAGAGTGAAGAGGTTTAGGGATGGGAGCAGAGGAGGAACAAAAAGGGAGATGGAAACTTGGGAGGGAAATCAAGGCTCTTTCTTAAGGGACAATGTAACTCATCTGAAGGGAGTTGAACATAACTTTGAGGCAGTGGGAAACAATTGTAGGGTTTTCAGCAGAGAAATAGCATAATCATATACATGCTCTAAAATGTTTGTTCTGGTAGCAGCATGGTGCTGCTACCAGAACAAACTAATGGGCCAAACTAATATCAAATAGACAAAATAGAGAATTATTGCAGTGGTATAGGTTATCAATATGGAGGACTTGAGCTGAAACAAGAATGACTAGTATGGAGATAAGCAAGAGATCACAGTTTTTATTAGGCAGTAGAGTTCATAAGGTTGGATTAAAAAGCAGATGAAGGGGTGATCAGGAAAAGAAAAGCCAGTGGCGATGCATGAAAGATGGATCTACCTTGGTATGAAAAATCCAAGAAAGAAACTATTTTCAGTGGGTCAGTAATAAGTTGTTATGTCTGATATTCCTAAAAAAAAAAAAAGTTAATATATATTGCTATCTTCACGTAAAAACCAAACAGCATGGGGTATCAATCACATGAACTATTATAATAATATTGATTTGCCATGGAAAGATAGTGTCCAAACTATTCAAATGTATATAGTAACCCTTCTTGGAGCTCAGAGGGAGAGAGAGAGAGACAGAGAGACAGACAGAGAGACTCTACTTAGAGATAGACACTTGAAGGTCATTAACATGGAGATAGAATTAGAAACTTAAGAAAGTAACCACCATCAACAAAAAGTGTGCGTAGAATAAGAGGACCATAAGCCCAAAGAAACCCTGATATTTACTGAACAGGTAAAAGAAGAGAAACCTAGAAAAGAAATCAAGAAAGAGGAACCATTAAAAAACAAAGCAACGACAGCGGGTTAAGCACACATGGCACGAAGCTCAAGGACCAGCATAACGATCCCGGTTCGAGCCCCCAGCTCCCACCTGCAGGGAAGTCGCTTCACAGGCGGTGAAGCAGGTCTGCAGGTGTCTATCTTTCTCTCCCCTTCTCTGTCTTCCCCTCCTCTCTCCATTTCTCTCTGTCCTACCTAACAACAACAACAACAATAATAACTACAACAACAATAAAAACAAGGGCAACAAAAAGGGAAAATAAATAAATAAATGAATTTTTTAAGTTAAAAAAAAAACAGCAATAACAACAAGAAAAAAAAAAAAACAGAATGATCACCAAAGACAGGGAAAAGGTATTTATAGTTTAGGTAAATTGCCAGCAGGTGGTATATAGCCTCTGATTCTCAAGTACTAAGCAAAAACAAAGAAAAAAAAACATAGATTAGGATTCAGTGTCACTGAATTCACGACGGTTTTCAGATCTGCAGAGTGTGGAGGAGTAGGAACGTTTCAGAATAATGTAGAGAAGAAGAACCAATGAAGAAGAAAAGAAACGAGGCTCTGGTAGGAAGCCCTAACCTCAGTTATCTGCCTAACCTCAGTTTCTGTGAATTCAAATATAAGGAGGTTGCACTAGGATTTTTTTTAAAAAGGATATTTTTTATCTTTATTTATTTGCTGGATAGAGACAGTCAGAAATTGAGAGGGAAGGGGGTGATAGAGAGGGAGAGAGACAGAGAGACACCTGCAGCCCTGCTTCACCACTTGTGAAGCTTTCCCCCTGCAGGTGGGGACCGGGGGCTCAAATCTGGGTCCTTGCACCCTATAACATGTGTGCTCAACCAGGTGCACCACCACCTGGCCCCCTGCACTAGGATTTTAAGACCCCTCTAATTGTAATGTTATACTCAGAGAAAATGACAAGCATGTACTACTCAGAACATATCTAGATCTCATATTGCAATGTGTTAGAAATACCAAAAAGAAGAAGGAGGAAGAGGAGAAGAAGGGGGAGGACGAGAAGGAGGAGAAGGAGGAGGAGAAGAAGGAGAAGGAGGAGAAGGAGAAGAAGGAAAAGAAGGAAGAGGAAGAGGAAGAGGAGGAGGAGGAGGAGGAAAATAAGAAGACCAAGGAGAAGGAGAAGTAAAATTAATAGAGCCAATCACTGCTTGAGGACCCAGTGCTTTACTAGGTTAGATCTTTTTGTAAATAAACAGTTATAACAATGTGGCAGGGCCATCATGGATATGGGGACAGTTACGGAAGGACAGAGAAGAAGCTCTTTGCTTTCAGTCTTCACAGATGAGATTATCCTGAGTGAATTTTACAGTAAAAGTAGGAGTATCCAGGATATTCTGGTGAAAGAAAATTTCTGCAGAAAATGTAGTAAGTACAAAATGTGCAAAATTCCTATAGGATATGAGATCACCAAGTTTTACTTCAGTATGGTTTAAGTCCATGCTCATGGAGGGAAATAAATGCAATTAGAGAAGTCACTGTAGCCCAGAGAGATAGCTACAGGTCTTAGACACTGTCATAAAAATGTTTGTAATCTCATTTAGTGAACAAACACTTTCACAGAGATTGCTATTTACTAGATACTGTTTTAAGTGCATTACATGGATTAACTCATTTAATTCCAGCAAATATCCTAGGCAATAGATACTACCATCACAACCACCCTTCCCATTTTACAAGAATGGAAACTGCCAAAGAGAAAATTAGCAACTTGCCAACCCTTGAACCATGTAAACATGTCCAGGGTAGAGCTAGAGTTCACACTGAAGTCCTCTGTATTCCAAATTTCTGTTCTTAACCATGCCTTCTGCTTTAAGAGAGTTGAGTCAGTGAAGAGATTCTCAACTTGGATTTATAACAAATTTGGGGGGGTCAGGCAGTATCTCACTGAGTTAAGTGCACATAGCATAAGGAGGGGGGTGGCTTTACAAGCGGTGAAGCAGGTCTTTAGGAGACTATCTTTATCTCCCCTTCTCTGTCTTCTCCTCCTCTCTCAGTTTCTCTCTGTCCTGTCCAACAACAACAGCAATGGCAATGATAACAACAACAAGGGCAATAACAAGGACAACAAAATGGGGGAAATGGCCTCCAGGAGCAGTGGATTGGTAATGCAGGCAAAAAAAAAAAAAGTGAAGGCATTTAACTCTATGCCAAAAATAAATAAATAAATAGAAAAAAAAGATGGTCACCAGGAGCTGATGATTCATAGTATAGGCACCAAGCCCCAGCAATAACCATTGGAGGCAAAAAAAAAAAAAAAAAAAGGATTTTAGAAATTTCCTCTGATGAAGCCAGGCAGTGATGCACCTGGTTGAGCATTCGTATTACAATGTTCAAGGACCCAGGTTCAAGCCCCCAGTCCCTACCTGCAGGGGGAAATTTTCAAGAGTGGTAAATTGATGCTACAGGTTTCACTGTTTCTCTCCCTCTCTAGCTCCCCCTTCCTTCTCAATTTCTCTGTCTCCATCTAATAAAGTAAGTGAGCAAGTAAATAAATAAATAAATAAATAAATAAATAAATAAATAAATACAACTTGAGGAAACAGGAGAAAAAAATGTCTTTGGTAAAGGTGAAAAGTTTCCGTTGAGGACATGGCACTGGAGGAAGAAGCATTAGAGTACTTCAGGTAAAAGATGGCAGGCACTGAGGTTATACTATAGGAATTTTTGAAAAGGGCAAGACTGAAGTAATTAAAATAGTTCACAAGTATCTTTCTAAGATTGGTGACCAACTGAATGTGAAAGTGAAGGACAAAAGAAATCTAAGAGGATGTCCAGATGTCTGGTGTACATATTTGAATGGATGATCCTTTGGAGATTTAACTAAAATTAAGAAGTATTCAGAGTCTGTTGAGTTAGAAACATCACAGGTTGGGGTGGAGGAGCCAAGACGGTGATAGACCAGCAGGAATCTGTTTTCCTTCACCTCCACCAGAACACAGCAATATAAATGGAAAACATCACCCAGAAAGGGGTTCAGGCCACAGGCAAGCATTCACAACAAAGAACAGCAACACTGAGAAGCAAACATAATAGAAACACAGAGAAAATCACCCACAATATTGTACCAAAACAGCAGCTTAAAGAAAACCCCAAATTCAATGTCATGAGGATGCTCACTGAAATGCAAAGTCTTATGGAATAAAACTTCAACAAAGCCAGTAAAAATATCAAAGATGTCAAAGCAGAAATCAGAGGAGTAAAGAATACAGGAACTTGTTCTCTGGGCAGACAACCTCACCTATGTGTCCTGGACCCTCAAGTCTCCAGAGCTCTGCTCCACTAGGGAAAGATAGAAACAGACTGGGGGTATGGATCAGCCTATCAATGCCCACGTTCAGTAGAGAAGCAATTGCAGAAGCCAGAACTCCTACCTTCTGCTCCCCCAAAACAACCTTGATCCATTCTCCCAGCAGGGAGCAGTGATAGGATGAAGATGAGAGGGTTCTGCACTCCAGCTCCATCAGCACCCAGAGAGAGAGAAGGAAAAGGAGAGAGACATATGGAGGTAGCTATGATGTCATGAATGGCTTAGAGGAAAAAAGAGGATTGAATTAGAAAAAGAAGGGGCAACTATGTATAAATGTGGACAGATAGTTATAGAGAAGATAGTTGGTCCATGTCTAAAACTTTAGGGGGACAGGATTGCAGTGGGGAGAGTGAAGATTCAAAACTCTGGTGATGGGAATGGTGTGGATTCAAACCCCTGTCCACATGTAATTCAGTAATAAAAAAATATACAGTAACTTGTATTTTACGGTTGACTATAAACCATTAACCCTCCAATAAATAAAATAAATAAATAAATAAATAGCCATGTCTCAAACAAACAAAAAAAGAATGCTATAACTAATCTCCAAACTACAGTAAAAGGGATCCACCTACAGAAAGACAAAAGCTGTTGAGAAAAATTATTAACAGAAGTTAAGGACAGAGAAAACCATTTAAAAAAAACGGCAACAAGGAAAATAAATAAATAAAATGAAGAGAGGGGCCACGTGATGGTACACCTGGTTAAGTGCATGTGTTATTATGCATAAGGACCCAGGTTCAAGCCCCTGGTCCCCACTGCAGGGCGAAAGCTATGCAAGCAGTGAAGCAGTCTCTCTTTCCTTCTCTACCTCTCCTCCCTCCCTCTCAATTTCCCTCTGTCCTATCAAATTAAATAAATACATTTTTAAAAAATCCAATGAAGAGAAACCAAGAGAGCTATGGGACATATTAAGAGGAACGACATTTGCATCATCGAGGTGACAGAACAGCCTTTGTTAGTCTAATGCCTTGTCAGGGACTGAACCCAGTAATTCATACATGGAAGACTCTACTGCTGAATCACCTCTTGGGATTCTGAAAATGTTAATTCTTTAAATGTTTAAAAGTGAGCACATCAATCCACAAGCGAATTTAGTGAGTCTAAACTTGGACACACAAATCAGTTTAGTGGATCTCAATTCAGGATCATCCCCCAAAAGTCAGTGAGCATCTCACTAGCCTCTGCTGTATGGATCACAGGCAGTACAACTGGAAAGAGTACATTCTCCCAGATTCAGCATAGGCAATGTCAACCCAAGCTCTCTGACCTTGGGAAAGTGACTTCACCTTTGTATGCCTCAATTTCCTCATCGGAAAATTATTATTATTATATCCAGGTTAAGATCCACAGTTTCTGCAGTAATGGCTTTCCCAGTGTAGCTGCTTAGGAAGTAGTAGGTCTTGGCATTATTTCAACTGCCACAGTCACTTTTCCTTAAAAGGACTTGCACATGCAGGAAGTGCACTGCCAGGAGTTCAAGGCTTCCTCTGAACTTGTGGACCTGCAATATCATTATGGGCCACCAGGTGGTGGTGGTGCCTCTTAGGGGAACCCTAGGTCAGGGGTTCTTTGCGCCAGGGTAGATATTTAACTTAGTGCTAAGCACCAAGTTTGGTTTCCAGTATGCTTCTCTCCACAGCGTTATAACCTTACTAAAATAACAATCTCTACAGATTAAACACGAGCCATTCCACATATGCATATAAATATATCTGTAATTTGAAGCACGACTTAATGAAAAAGGAGCTACTGAAGTACACATCACATAACTTCCTGATTTCCTTAAACTGTTTTTAATTATTTCTTAACTTAATCTAACCTTTGTTTTTAATTCCCCTCACATGAATTTTGATTCATTCTCATATTGGCAGAAGGCTAATAGCCTCTGGACTGCACTTACCCTTAGAATTTGCCAAAGCATTGCATAGAATAAGCCCTCAGTCCCTTTCACCTGCTGGGGGATTAAATCCCCTAATTAAGAGGCTTAGGCAAGGCACTTCAGCCAGTACTTACAAGAAAATCTTGGCCTCTAGACGCCGTTTCAGAACTTGGCCCCCTTCCTGCTGACCATCTTTATCCACACTGAATGAACAAGCACTTGCTGGCTTCCCCAAGCCCAGTGACTCTTGACTTCTAATCAAAACCCAGCTACCAAAGCCCCCCTGGTACTTTTTATTCTTACTCAGTGTCTGATTTCCTGTGCTTGCTACCAGCACCTCTGTGAAAGATGGTTCTCCTTTTTTTTTTTTTTTTTTAGAAATGCACACAGAGGGCCAGATTTGAGGTGCTTTTGCTGTCCCACAGTTTCTGACATCCATTTAAGGCCTCTGCTAATCGAGATTAATCATGTTTTCTTCATTCCAGACTTTCAAATCATTTTTATACTAAAAGCAAAGGTTTTCTTTGCCACATAAGCAGCTGAGAGCAGCATGGGATACTTTCATATCTTTAAATTGGGGCCATGCTTTTAGGGCAGTAAAATGACTCTGTGTGACACCACAGTGATGTAGATACATGTCAGTGTACATGTATCTAGCCCTTAAAATATACTTCAAGGCTGAGTCCTTAAGTAAACTCTGTGCTTTGGGTGGTTATGTTGTATCTGCGTGTCATCACTGTATGTATGCCCTCTTAGGTGAAGAGGGATGATGATGGGGAGAGTTGTGTCTGTGTAAGAATAGAATAGAGGCTGCATGGAAACTCTCCATACTCAGTTTGCTCAGTTTTGCTGTGAACCAGAAAAAAAAAAAAATTCTAAAACTTACAAGACTTTTTTAAAGGTGTGCCGACAGTTTCTATCCTGCAATGCAGGTCTCTAAAGCAAGTACAAAGAAGGAAATATCAGACACAGGTTTGTGAGTAAGTACCAGGTGGTTAAAAAAAAGCACTTATTTTGTGCTAGTGACTGTGGTGGAGGGATTATCTGTGGACTAGACAGATTTCATCCCTGACCTTACAGATCTGGCTACTGAATCACAGCAAAAAAAAAAAAAAAAAAAAAGGGACCAAACGTACTATGGTGGTGCAAGATGTAAATTGGTGGCCGTTGTGATATGCAGAGAGATAAGAAATTTCCTGAGGGACCAGGAGGTGGCACACCTGTTTGAGCACATGATACAGTGCCCAAGGACCAGAGTTCAAGTCTCTGTCCCCACCTGCAAGAGGAAAGCTTCACAAGTGGTGAAGCTGTGCTTCAGCTGTCTCTCTGTCTCCTTCTCTCTCTATCTCCCCCTTCCTCTCAATTTCTGGCTGTCTCTATCAAATAAATAAAGATTAAAAAACTAAAAAAGAAAAAGAAATTACCTGACAACTGTCTTGTAAAGCACTGCTTATCCTAACAATGTGATTCCTAAAGCTTAAACTAATTCACCCCTGGTGAGAGCTAAGAAGGTGCCCCAGAAAAACTTCCTTGAAAGGCTAGGCGGTGGCACACCCAGTTAAGCACACACAGTACTAAGTGTAAGGACACGTGCAAGGATACATGTTCGAGCCCCCAGCTCCCCACCTACAGGGCAGGAAGCTTCACAAGTGGTAAAGCTGATCCGATGGTGTCTAACATTCTCTCTCCCTCTCTACCTCCCCTTCCTCTCTCAGTTTCTCTCTGAACTCACAGTTCATAGTCACAAGTGGGAACATTCTGGGTTGCACTCATTTCAGGGCCAATTTCCTCGAGTGGCAGAGTAGGCTGACCCAGCCTCCCTTTGGAGGCTCCCTTTAGTTCATAGTGAGGGCAAGGTCCTGAAAAGGCCCTCAAACACCAGAGGGGAAAGAATTATCAAGGAATGACAATAATACTGACACTGACAGAAGAGATTAAGCGATATATATCTTATTTACTTTCTTTTGTATAGTTAATTGAGTAGATAAAGTTTTTGAGGGAGGTGAAGTACAGTAGCTTGACAATATATATGTAGTAGATCTGGATGGTGATACACCCAGTTGAGTGCACATGTTACCAAGCACAAGGAACTGAATTCAAGACCCTGGTCCCTACCTGTAGGAGAGAGGCTTCACAAGAGGTAAAGCAGGGCTGAAGTTATCTCTCTTTTTCTCCCTCCCTCTCTATCTCCCTTCCTGCTCAATTTCTCTCTGTCCTATCAAATAAAAAAGAATTTAAAAAAAACCAATATGCATGTTTAATACCTCAAAATTGTATAAATAAAAGTGCTTAAGATAGTAGATTTTGCATTATACTACCACAGTAAAAATGGGGACAGGTGTCCAGAAGACAAGACATAACAGCCTCCTTTAGCTTCCCATAAGCTTCTAATTTACTTGTAGGTCAGTGATAGTTTACAGAGACATTAGGAACACGGTGGTGCCTAGATGCTTTTCTTTCTTTCTTTTTTTTTTCTTTGTGATTAACAGTGGGATACAAGATTATAAGATTACAATGTATAGTTAGCTCCACACCACATCCACCACCAAAGTTCTGTATCCCCACCCTGCCACCTCCCAAACAAGTCTTAGAAACACTTTGCTTGCTTCTTTCTTCTTAATTTTATTATATTTATTCATTCATTTTCCCTTTTTGTTGCCATTGTTTTATTGTTGTAGTTGTTGTTGTTATTGTTATTGATGTCATCATTGTTAGATAAGACAGAGAGAAATGGAGAGACCTGGGGAAGACAGAGAGGGAGAGAGAAAGATAGACACCTGCAGACCTGCTTCACCGCCTGTGAAGCAACTCCCCTGCAGGTGGAGAGCTGGAGGCTCGAACCGAGATCTTTATGCCAGTCCTTGCGCCTTGCACCATGTGTGCTTAACCTGCTGCATTAGTGCCTCACTCCCGCTTGCTTCTTTTAAGATCATTTGTATCCGTTCTCTAGAGTTCACATAGGAGTGAATTCATCTAGTAGTTGTCAGATACTTTATCCAAGTGTCTCTTCCACTTGTTCTGTCTGTCCTTCCTGCCTGCCTTTCCAGAAGTCATTTTTAATGAAATTGGATGCTCAGCAATTTGTTTGGCTTTGTATGTTAACTCTCTTTTTAGTCACCAGGTTGCAGATGCCATCAAGATGCCAGCCAGGCTTCCCTGGACTGAAGACCCCACCAATGTGTCCTGGAGCTCCGCTTCCCCAGAGACCCACCCTACTAGGGAAAGAGAGAGGCAGACTGGGAGTATGGACCGACCAGTCAACTCCCATGTTCAGCGGGGAAGCAATTACAGAAGCCAGACCTTCTACCTTCTGCAACCCACAATGACCCTGGGTCCATGCTCCCAGAGGGATAGAGAATGGGAAAGCTATCAGGGGAGGGGATGGGATATGGAGATTGGGTGGTGGGAATTGTGTGGAGTTGTACCCCCTCCTACCCTATGGTTTTATAAATTTGTCCTTTCTTAAATAAAAAATAAATAAATAAAATAAAATTGGAGTGTAAGACAAAGGTTAAATACCTACAAGTACATAAAACAACAGGACACTGTACCATGAAAGTGTTTACATCAGTCTCAGCATTCTGTACATCCTGAGGGGACAACAGCATGGGGAAGTGGTCAGCCAAGGAGGTGGCTCACACCTGTAGGAGACTCCAGATCACATGAGCAGCTTTCTCTCTCTCAATCCCTCACAGTAGCCTTCTCTCCCCTCCCCTTTTCTTTCTTCCCCCCACCCTCAAAATTAATAAGACTGAAAAATCAATAGTTTTGAAAAAGTGTGTGGAAGGGGGGCTGGGCAGTAGTGTACCAGGTTAAGCAAACACAAGCGATGAAGGTCTGCAGGTGTCTTTCTCTCCTCTTCTCTATCTTCCTCTACCCTCTCAGTTTCTCTCTGTCTTGTCAAAAAAAAAAAAAAATTGAAGAAATGGCCATAGGAGCAGTGGATCTATAGTGCAGGCACTGAGTCCCAGTTATAACCCTAGAGGCAAAAAGAAAGAAAGAAAGAAAGAAAGAAAGAAAGAAAGAAAGAAAGAAGAAAGAAAAAAGAAAGAAAAAAGGAAAGGAAAGGAAAGGAAAGGAAAGGAAAGGAAAGGAAAGGAAAGGAAAGGAAAGGAAAGGAAAGGAAAGGAAAAGTGTGTGGAAGTGGATACATACATCCATGTTCATTGATGGATATTTTTAAAAACATTATCTGCAAACTTGTAGTAAAATTATCCATAACTCTTGGCAAAGTCACTCTATTTCTGAAGCATTTCTTTCAGGAATTCAAGTGGGCAAAGTGGCATCTATAAAGATGTCAACTGCAGCACTTTTCAATATAATGAAGAGAATAGATAGCCCAAATGCCTATTAATTGGAGCGTGCTTAAATTAATTATGACTCATATATACAATGGAGTATTATAAACTTGTCAAAAGAGAATGATATAGAATTACATAAACTGAATGGAAAAAGTTAATGATAAAGTAAAAAAATTATGTAGCAAAACACTGTTTAGAAATGATCTCATATAATTCAAACTCAAAATGTTCAGTATGGGAAGATATCACGGTGGTGCAGCACCAAACCCGCATGCCTGAGTCCCCAGGTTCAAACCCAGCGCCATTATATGCCAGATCTGAGCAGTGCTCTGCCTCTATCCTCTCTCCCACCCCTTTCTCCACTTCTCTCTTCATCCTCTCTCATTCTCTGTGTTTAAAAAAAAATTAAAAGAGACAGCTGAGCAGTGCCCTCGTCTCCCTGTCTCTCACACATGGAAAAAAGATCCTTTCCTAAAAAAAATTTTTTTTATTTATTTTATTTATTTATTCCCTTTGTTGTTTGATTGTTGTAGTTATTATTGTTGTTGTTATTGATGTCGTCATGGAGAGAGGAGGGGAAGACAGAGAGGGGGAGAGAAAGATAGACACCTGCAGACCTGCTTCACCGCCTGTGAAGCAACTCCCCTGCAGGTGGGGAGCCGGGGCTCGAACCGGGATCCTTATGCCGGTCTTTGTGCTTTGCTCCACCTGCGCTTAACCCGCTGTACTACAGCCCGACTCCCAAAAAAATATATTTTTTAATTTATCTTGTACAGAGATAGAGAGATGAGGAGATAGCATAACAGTTATGCAAAAATATCCTCATTCTTGAGGCACTGAGGTTCCAGTTCAACCCCCACCATAAACCGGAGCTGTGTAGTGCTCTGGTGAAATAAATAAATTTTTGAAAAGTTAGCTTACTTTACCATGTAAAAGATCATACTTTAATATACTTCTATCACTATCCAACATTTCACACTCCCAAGATATCAGTAAAAGTACCAATCAAAGGACCAGGCAGTGGTAGCACACCAGTAAGGCACATATGTTACCATGTTCAAGGACCTGGGTTCAAGCTCCAGTGGGGGATGGGGGGACTTCACATGCAGTGAAGCAGAGCTACAGGTATTTCTTTCTCTCCATCTCTATTCCTCAATATTTCTGCCTTGGAAGGAAGGAAGGAAGGAAGGAAGGAAGGGAGGGAGGAAGGGAGGAAGGGAGGGAGGGAGGAAGGAAGGAAGGAAGGAAGGAAGGAAGGAGGAAAGGTAAAAGAAAAGAAAGAAAAGAAAAGAAAAAAAGAACAAAGGGAAAGGAAAAGTAACCACTGAGAGCACTGAAATCCTCATTCAGGCATTGAACACCAGCATTAACCCTGGCAGCAAAATTAATTAATTAACTAATTAAAAAGTACAGGTCATAGTACAATGTGTATGTGTGTCTGTTTAACACTCCTTTCAAAAGGTTGAATGCCTTAATTCTGCGAAAGCCATTAAGTTTAGAGACTTTCCTTCTCTTTGCAAAATGACAGCTTGAAGAGTGTATTATTTTCACAGGAATACAATATGGGAGAGAAAAATACCAACAATTTCGTCTGTGACTCCCAGAGACATTACCTAATAATGCTCACCGGAAGTTTTCAGAACCTCAGTATAAGAACTCGGAACATAATGTTGAGAGGTCTTTTTGTCTTTCACTTGGATTATTTAATTTTTTATTTTTAACCAGAACATTGTTCAGCTCTGAATTATGACAGTGCTGGCAATTAAACTGGAGCACACGCATGAAAATTTTGTGCATAATCGTTATGCTATCTCCCCAGCTCAAGAGGTTTTACATTTTATTAGTAAAATGCACTTGAAAACCATAGGCATTTAACAAAATTAATCATAGCCCTTCAAAACCTTTGCTTTGGACTTACTGAATTTCTTTTGGCAGGAGAGCAATCACACCCTCTGTTTTCTGGTGAGAATTGATGTTGACCTACTTTTCTTGATTTGGTTTGTTTACTAACAGTCAGCAGCTGTGAAATCTCCCTCTATAATTTCTTGTAATGTGTTATACAGGGTAGAGCCTCAAAGGCAGGGTTTCACTATAAGGTCTCAAATTCTCCATAAAGTGCAAATATTTTGGTACCTAGGTATTCCAAGGAGGGGTGTGAACTGAGTGCATTCTGACCATAAGCCTTGAATGCTCTCATCCTGTCCTTGAAATTCAGGTTTGTCTGCAAGTGACACACATCTGTGAGGAAATATATTGGTTGTTTTCTAACTTTGAGATTTGCATGAAACAAACCAGAAACTGCATGGATTCTTTTCAAAAGCTTTTTTTTTTTTAAAGTAGCTTTTGGTTTCTAACCACATGCTTTAGTACTTCCCCGCTGCATTGTATAAATATTCCTATCTACAGTATCACTGAAGATCTGTAGGCATATATGGTTTGAATAATGTTCCTTTATCTGAGATCAGAAGCACCAGTTCATTTTGTCTAAATTTATTCTATTACTAGAGTTCAACATATCTATTTGACTTTGCTTTAATGTTTTAAATAGAAGTCCAAAAAGGAAACCTTGTATTGATTGTGAGTCATGAACTTCATATAAATATAGCATGTTTTATCTTTCCATAACAATAAGGTGATTTTTATAGGTGAGGAAACTGAGCTCAAAAAAAAAAAAAAAAGATGCATTTTGTACAGGTTGAGCCCACACTGTCATTAAACTGTAGAGTCAATCTTCAAAACTATTCAAACACAAAGCTCAAAATTTTCTTGTTCTACAGTTTCTTGCAATTTAATTCAGGAAAAGAAACTAACATTTATTGACTATTTATAAAATGCCAGATATGTTATAGGTATTAGCACATCTCTTCCTTATTAAAATTTATTCCAACAGGAACAGCTATCCTTACTGTCATAAAATAACTGAGATTCAGAGAAGTTAAATACGTAACATCACCACATGGTTTGCTGGAGCCAGATCCAAGATTTAATCTCAAAAGCTCTTTTCTTTCTTTCTTTCTTTTCTTCTTTTTTTTTTTTTTTTCTAGAGCAATTTTCAGCTCTGTTTTATTGTGGTGCAGGGATTGAACCTGGGCATTGGGAGTCTCAGGCATGAGAGTCTCTTTGCATAACCATTGTACTATCTACCACACTACCACCACCCCCATTGTTTCTTTCTTCTTAATTGCCACCAGGGTTATCACTGGTGCTCAGTGCTGGCACTTCAAATCCCACTCCCACTACCCAGTGAAGCAGGCCTGCAGGTGTCTATCTCTCCTCTCTCTGTCCTATCCAACAACAGCAGCAGCAGCAACAACAACACTAACAACCACAACAATGAGAAAAAGATGGCCACCAGGAGGAGTAGATTCATAGTGCAGGCACTGAGCCCCAGCAATAACCCTGGAGGCAAAAAAAAAAAAAAGAAAAAAGAAAAAGAAAAAAAAAGCGACCATTAGCACAGTGTCTCATTCTCTCTGTTGTACTAGAGAAACCTTGCAGTTTCAGAGAAGAGGGAGGAGGACTGTGGAGTTGTATAAATAAGGAAATTATGCAATGAACTATGTGGGTGGTGGGAAGGTCACTAGTATGTAGGCCTCCTGAGTGTCAGGATAAGCTTACTCATCCTTGGTGTTCCGGGTCAGGGGAAAACTCTGCCAAATGAAGCAATGAGACATCCTTCACACTCAAGGCTGTGCCCACTGACCCACCATCAGGAGAGCATGACATTTAAATTACCAGTTCAGTCCTGGTGATGGATTTGTTCAGATCTCTGCATGTGTTCACAGGTTCCTCTGGCCTATTGTGAACAGTGAATGACACGGTAACCTCTGGGGACACCAGGATTCCAGGGGGCAGCTCTGTCATGATACATGAGATTAGCAATGACCTGGCAAACGCTAGAAGAAGAAGCAATGACCTCAGCTACCTCAGAGCCCATGACAAAGGAAGAGAGCCATCTCGCCTGTAAACTTCAGCCTTGTGAATGTGTGACCCAATTTCTCTTTAGTTGTGTGTGTGCCATTAAGGGAAGAGATAAGAAACTATTATAAGAAGCTCTGTGTCTAATGTCAGCAACAGCTCTTGTTTCCAGGAATAGGCTAAAACAGAGAGCTCAAGCAGAGTGCCCTGAGCAAAGTCAGAGCCAGGTTCTTTTTGTGGAGACGGGTTAGATTTATATGCTTCCAACTTCTGTGCTCTATAGCAAGGCCATCTACCCTGAACGCCCTTACAGTGAGACAGATGCAATATTTCCTTCTGGTGGGAGGTAAAGAGGCAGAAAGAGGGAGAGATGGGCTTATTATGCAAAGAAGCTTAGATAAAGGCTGCTCTCCCACTGCAAGAGGGCTTTTCAGAAGATGAGTGGTGAAGGAGCTCCTGTAAAGGGCCTAGTTGCCCATCTATCTAATAAAGCCTGATTACGAGCAACAGGTGCACTGGCATATAAACTACCTTGAAGTCATCAAGACATTCTAAAGAAAGCTGCATCAGATTGCAAATGATATGACTCTCATCTAATGATAGATATTAATTATACAGAGAAGATTGCAATAGGCCCATAAAAAGGGTGTTTGTGGCCTCATTATTCAATGCTTTATGCCATGATGATAAAGCAATAATGACAGAATAATAAGCAAGCTTTTTATTTATTTACTTCCCTCTCTGAAAATTAGACTTTGAAAGTCAAATTGCCAAGTTTGGGGAAAGTGGGCAAAGGACTTTTAAAAACAGCTACAAAGTGCAAGCGGAGATGCCAAGGGTCAGGGAGTAAGGAAGAAATCAACCTATAAATAGATGTTTTTCCCCATTTTATTCCCCTGATTATCGCTATTATTACTGTTGCCATTGATGTTGTTGTTGCTGGATAGGACAGAGAGAAATGGATAGAGGAAAGGAGACAGAGGGGGAGAGAAAGCTAGACACCTGCAGACCTGTTTCACCACTTGTGAAACGAACTCCCTGCAGGTGGGGAGCCAGGGGCTCAAACCTTTCGCCGGTCCTTGTGCTTCAAGCCATGTGCACTTAACCCGCGGCGTTACCACCTGACCCCCAATAGATTTTTTAAAATCTTTTTTTAATATTTATTTATTTATTCCCTTTTTGTTGCCCTTGTTTTATTGTTGTAGTTATTATTGTTCTTGTTTTTGATGTCGTCGTTGTTGGATAGGACAGAGAGAAATGGAGAGAGATGGGGAAGACAGAGAAGGGGGAGAGAAGATAGAACCTGCAGACCTGCTTCACCGCTTGTGAAGTGACCCCCCTGCAGGTGGGAAGCCTGGGCCTGGAACCGGGATTCTTACGCGGGTCCTTGCACTTTGCGCCACCTGCACTTAACCCGCTGCTCTGCCGCTTGACTCCCAATAGATTTTTTTATTTATTATTATTATTTATTTTCCCTTTTGTTGCCCTTGTTGTTTTGTTGTTGTAGTTATTGTTGATGTCGTCGTTGTTGGATAGGACAGAGAAAAATCGAGAGAGGAGGAGAAGATAAAGAGGGGGAGAGAAAGATAGACACCTGCAGACCTGCCCGCTTCACTTCCTGTGAAGCGAATTCCCCTGTAGGTGGGGAGCTGGGGGCTCGAACCGGGATCCTTACGCCGGTCCTTGGGCTTTGCGCGACATGCATTTAACCCGCTGCACTACCGCCCGACTCCCCCACCCCCCATAGATTTTTTAAATGTGTTTTTTTCTCTAAGATCAACACTCTGAAATATCCCTTACTGGTGATAGCAGCATTTGATTGTCACGTTTTCACACACTGCAGTGTGAGTGCGCAACAGAATCAAAGACCCTAGTCCCCTACCTGCAGGGGAAAAGCTTCACAAGTGGTGGAGCAAGGCTGCAGGTGTCTCTCTGTCTCTCTCCCTCTCCTCCTTTAATTCCTCTCTGTCTCTAATAGTAAACATATAAAAATATTTTAAAAGGTGAGGGGCAGGTGGTGGCACGCCTGGTTAAGCACACACATTGATTGTCACGTTTTCCAGTGCTAAAATCCTCTGCTAGAACAGTTCCCTTAGATGGTGTGGTGGGGAGAATACATATTGAGATGGAGCACCTGAGGCATTCTGTCATGTACAAAGCAACACCTGTGAGGCCAGGTGGTGTCGCACAGGGTTCACCGCACACAGGACAGTGCTCAGAGACCCAGGTTCAAGCCCCTGTTCCCCACCTACAGGGGGAAAGCTTCACAAGCAGTGAAGCAGGACTGTAGGTGTCTCTCCGTCTCCCTCCTTCTATCTTCCCCCCTCTCCTATCAGTTTCTCTCTTGAAAAAGAAAAAAGCAGCACCTGCCACTTCTAACACAGCTAAAGGCCCCACCCACTCATGAGTCCCCTAGAAAAGTAGAGCCAGGCTGTGGGATAGAAATAGCGGTGGTGGGAAAGAAAGCTGAAAGGACTGAGCTTGCCAGCATTGAGAGAATCGAGGGCAGGAAGTGGTGGGTGGAAGAGAGAAGGGAGTGGCACAGAAGAGAGTGCAGGGAACAAACAAGCTCGCAAGCAGTGTGAGTGTGCCAAGAGACAGTGAAGGTTCCTATCACAATCACTTAGTAAATAACACAGGATGGAGAATGCAGTGAGCTGGGGAAGTAGCAAAGGCTGAGTTACCTGGACTCCTCAAACAATGTTCTGAGATGACAAGCAGCCCCGAGGACTCTAATTTCATCCACTAGCCCCAGTCAGCTACCAACCCACCAGCTACCACCCTGCTTCCTGCTTCATCAGCATTTCCATAATGCTTTGAACTCTGCTCAGTTTAGTGTTTTTGATGGATATATATTTCAGGACACTGCAAAGTCTTAAATGTTACCATTCAATTTTTCTCCTTCCTTTCTTCCTTCCTTCTCTTCCTTTTTCTTTATCTTTCTCTCTTTCTGTGTAGAAAGAAAGGGTGAAGTAAATGCTGTTTGCAATTTCAAAAAAAAAATTAAGATGTTATTTATCCTTCTCTCCTTTTCTGTGGATACTGTCTCTAAAGACAAAGGTATAAATGCAATTTTGGGTATTTGTAATTTTTACTATTTGCTTACAGATCAGACCTCATCTAGTTCACTATGTGGTTAGTGATGTGAACGCGAATAAATAGGTTGGGAAGGTTCATTTTGGGTAAGGCTGAAAACTCTTTAGGTTAAATCCTACTGATTCATAAATGACCTTGGAAAGATGGTTCTCTCGTTTATCTTCATACAAATTTATAGGCAAATTTCAATGTAAAAATCTTTTTGAAAAAGAAAAAAATCATTTGACCTAATGAAAGAAACCATAATGCCTCGATAACTCTTAAGTTTCAATAGAAGAAATTCCAGATTATTTTTTCATAAACTTGGTCATGAAATGACCAGTGGTAGGACTTTTTGGTGAATCTATGGTGGACTTTTTTCTTTTTTTTAAATTTAGACTGTAGAGCCTTTGTTTATAAGGAAAGTTAAAATAAATTTTAAATGAATTTAATTTTAAACTAGCAAAAATCCAATTCTTTGCTAATTTGAAAAACACTTTTAATTTATATATGATATATGTTGAAGTTTTCTTAAAGTAGATTTGTACTTGATTTGGAGTCACCTTATTCTGGAACCAGTGACACTGTATCATCCCAAGGAAAACCCTCACTTAACTCAGGAGACCCCTGAGTTCCCAGATCTTCAGTTATGTGAGTGCAGATTAAAACACTTAAATCATTCTCTGGAGTATTAACTTTTCCATCCAAGTCACATGTTCACAAAAAAAAAAGAGGGGTGGGAAACAGGTACCAAGATGATTCAGGATGATTCTAACTCTTTTTTTTTCCCCAGACATTCAAACAGATGTTTATTGACAAATATACTTTTCTCTATGTGAATTTATTGTTCTTTTTTTTAAATTTTCTTTATTGGGAAATTAATGTTTGACATTCGACAGTAAATACAATGGTTTGTACATGCATAACATTCCCCAGTTTTCCATATAACTATACAACCCCCACTAGGTCCTCTGTCATCCTTCTTGGATCTGTCTTCTCCCCACCCACCCACCCCAGAGTCTTTTACTTTGGTACCAATTCCAGTTCAGGTTCTACTTGTGTTTTCTTTTCTGATCTTGTTTTTCAACTTCAGCCTGAGAGTGAGATCATCCCATATAGGATGATTCTAACTCTTAAGAAGGAGAACAACCAGGACAGAGGAGTGGTACTGTGACATTCCTGGATTCATCTGCACACCTTAAATATCCAAGCAACAAACTCCTCCACTACTGATAAAATTTGTTACTCACCTACTTCCTCTACACTTTATTATTCTTGATGATGATGTTTTTCAACATGGTAGCCTAGACTCCCACAACCGAAACCATAAAAAACAGGGTGTCACTTATTTCTGTAGTCAAAGATTATTTAAAAAAAAAAAAAAAAAAAGCCTACCCTGTTCCAGGCTTGAGAAAATGAAGGTGAAAGAACCAAGTTCCTGTCTTCAATGAGTTTATAGTCTAGTATACATGTTTCTGAAGTAGGACAATGATACAAAAATATAAAAAGAAGTAGGAATAGAGTGACAGATTATATTTTGAAGATTTTAAGAAAGACAAAGTAAAGAAGTGGCATAAGCTTTGATTTTTGGTCTCAAGGACTTGAAGGTAGAAGTTGGGGTCACCCCAGATTTCAGTTTGATGACAAAGAATCTATGACCTGTGAATACAGTGCCGGCTCACCAGGAAGGAGCAGGATTTATGCATTTATTCATCCATTCAATAAACATTTGCTAATCACTTAGTGTATCACAAACACTACAGAGAGACAATGTCTATCATGAACTCATGCACAGGCTTAGAATCATGAAGATAAACACTAGTAAGTCAGCTGGCACTTATTGAGCAATCATTGAAAAATTAACTGTGCTGCAAGCATGGTATGATTTTTAATTATTTTCCCAATTTAAGAGACTTTAATGAAATCTAATTAATTTAACATTAGTTTACAATACAGCAATGCATTCCATATATACAACCTCACACCCCTATATATGTATGTCTCCCTACATACCCACCAGTGTTTGAGTGTCATTCTCATCAGATTTATCCTTTCCTCCTTCCCCTTCCAGAAGGATTCTCTGCTAATTATACTTTTTCACAGTCTAAGAGTTATTTTGTGATTTGTTAGTTCATGTGTTTTGACTAATTATGTCCCAGAAATAAGGAAAACTATGAGGACATAAAAATAACTATTTTACTTTCAATATATGTATTTAATTTATTTTCCCTTTTCTTGCCCTTGTTGACTATTTTACTTTCTAACTTGTTTTGATTAGTATAATTACCTCAAGTTCCATCTATGTGAACACGATTAGTGTTTTAGACATGACCTATCTTGCATTTCACACAATAATACAATGACATAGAATAGTTGGCTATATTTCACATAAAAGAAAACTAAGGTGGGTGGGCAGTGGTGTACTCATTAAAGCACACATGTTACAATGCAGAAGAACCCAGGTTCAAACCCCTCATTCCCTACCTGCAGGGGGAAAGCTTCACAAGTGGTGAAGCAATGCTGCAGATGCTTCTTTCTCTCTCCCTATCTTCCCTTTCTCAATTTCTCTTTCTCTTCCACAATAGCTAACTAAATAAATAATACATATAACTGAGACTCAATGTTGTAAGTAAATAGATGCTCACATGTTCCTAGTTGTGACTGTACTTATTTCAGGCAATTAGTCAACTAAATTTTAATTGAATCTTACATATAAATTAAGTTGAAGGATTGACTTATGCCTCCATTAGAAACAGCCCTGTCTATATGTTTCTGTATTTTTTTTATTTTTTATTTTTTTTGTATTTATTTAAAAAAGGAGACATTAACAAAACCATAGGATAAGAGGGGTACAACTCCACACAATTCCCACTACCAGATCTCCGTATCCCATCCCCTCCCCTGATAGCTTTCCTATTCTTTAACCCTCTGGGAGCATGGACCCAAGGTCATTGTGGGATGCAGAAGGTGGAAGGTCTGGCTTATGTAATTGCTTCCCTGCTGAACATGGGCGTTGACAGGTTGATCCATACTCCCAGCCTGCCTCTCTCTTTGCCTAGTAGGGTGGGGCTCTGGGGAAGCAGAGCTCCAGGACATATTGGTGGGGTCATGTTTCTGCATTTTAAAGAGGAACATATTCAGACACAGAGTTTCAGAGTTTGATAATTTTGTCAAAGAGATCATGTAGATTGGAGGATCTAGCCAGTGCTCCTCAAATAATCCCATCGACGATCACCCAGAAGTGTTAACTGTCCAATCCACGTGCCCATAGAACTGATCTCTGCTCCATAGTCTCAGTTACCATAAATACAATAGGTACAAGTATCTTCTGTTACTGACTACTCTAAAATTTTCATTTCTAACAAGGGTAACAACAAGGGCAACAAAATGGAAAAGATGGCCTCCAGGAGCAGTGGATTCATAGTGCAGGCACCAAGCCCTAGCAATAACCCGGGAGGCAAAAAAAAAAAAAAAAAAAAAAAAAAGAATATATCAGATGATATTTGGGGTCTCCATTTTGGAAAAAGCTAGGAAGTCTATAGCTAACATGCAAATATCCTAAAGGTATTGTATGGGGAGATGGTATCAGAATTGAAAATAGGACTAGAAAGCTGGATCAGGGCAGACAGTAACTCCTAAACATGGGAAAAGTATAAAAATACTGTTAACTGGGAGTCGGGTGGTAACGCAGCGGGTTAAGTGCACGTGGTGCAAAGCTTAAGGACCAGCCTAAGGATCCTGGTTCGAGCCCCCGGCTCCCCACCTGCAGGGGAGTCGCTTCACAGGCAGTGAAGCAGGTCTGCAGGTGTCTTTCTCTCCCCCTCTCTGTCTTCCCCTCCTCTCTCCATTTCTCTCTGTCCTATCCAACAACAACGACAACAATAGTAACTACAACAATAAAGAGAAACAACAAGGGCAACAAAAGGGAATAAATAAATATTTTTTTTAAATACTGTTAACTGTAGACCCCATCAATCTAATCTGGGTCCCATATCTATTCATATTCAGCACAGGAGCCTATGTAACTTCTCTGTCAGTCTGAGTTCGCATTTCATGATCATAGCTAGGAACATTCTAGGCTGCACTCATTTTAGGACCAGTCTTCCTCAAGTGGCAGAGTATGTTGACCCAGCCTCCCTTTGGAAAGTGGGGCAGTCCCTTCCATTGTTGTTCTGTATTGAGGGCAAGCTCCTGTAGAGGCTCACAAGAGGATTTATGATGTTGTTCCTGATGGAGATGACCAGTGATGGTGGCAAGAGGGATCTGTTAGAGGTCCAGGCCCATCATATCTATGTGGGAATCCCAGGATTCTCTGACTAGGGCCCCAGATGATGGAGTGACCTAGTAGTGACCAAAAGGGCCATCATTAAAGTGTGCTGGTCTCTTGTTCTTATTCAGTTTTTGTAGTCCTTACTTAATCTGACATGGTTGGACTTAGAGTGATTGAGGGAAGTGAAATAGGAAGTTGAAATAGGTGAGGAGGGTATCTAGTTCTAGGAAGAAACTTTTTGATTAAGTACTTTATGGTGTCTTTTTTTAGGTTTTTCTACTTGCTTGCTGCACTTATTGAGTCACTGCAAACCATTGTGCACTTTTACATTAAGGTGTATATTTTCCCCTGACTTATGGATACATATACCCATGGACCCTGCCTTTCTCATGGTCCCTGGTCTATATCTAGATACTGTAGCTTTGTTTGGAAGTGCACCAGTTGAAATGGAATTAAGGAGTCCTATGAGCTAGGAAAGTTCTCCCCAGAGTGACAGAGCTGGAAGGTTGACATCCCACACCTTGCACCTCCGGATACAGTCTGAAGGGAAACATGTTAAAGTGGTACTGATTACACTGATTTGTTTGAGCTCAGCAGATGCAGTATCCAATGGTCTGGATCAAGAGAAGCATGAAGGAAAACAAGCAAATCCCCAGAGGTTCCGGGACTGGGAGAAGTATGGCTTTTATAGAGAATGTGGAAGGTTCCTTGCTGTCTTAGAGTTTAAGAAGGCACTAGATAGTTATTATTATAACCACGTTATTTGGAAATCTGGTGTACTTTGAAAATCCCATGGTTAGGATTTACTGTACTATACAAGACTTTAGCATGATTTATGTCATTTATTGATTTTTATAAATAACTATATCTTATATATTGACAAAAATCATTTGCTTCTACTCTCCCTGGTCTAAGATTATAGGTGATTTAATATTTCAAAAAATATTCATTATTAGACAATGTAAGCCCAGTGTTAAAATGCAGTCAGGTTACTAATTTGTTATGCCTTAAGTATAACAGCATTTTAAAATGACTTATTAACATTTATTTTTATGAAGAAGAGAGACGGCTAGCTAGCATCCATTCATTTCATGTGGTTCCTGGGATCTAATCCTGGGCCTTGCACATGCAAATAATAAACTCTACCCACTGAGCAACCACCCAGCCATTTTGACAACAATTCATAATTCATTCACTCAATTACTTCAATGAATTCATAAATTCACTGAGTTTACTGACTGCCTTCCCTCTTCTAGGTACTGTTTTTTATGTTATCTTCTGGAAAATTGCAGCTGTGAATGGATCAGATTAATTTATTTATATATTTTCATTTTATTTCATTGTTTTGCCACAGCATGGCTCAGCTTTGGCTTATGGTAGTGCTGGGAACTGAACCTGGGACTTTGGAACCTCAGAAACAAAAGTTTCTCTACGTAGCCATTATGTTATAAACCGCTGCCCCAAAATGTCTTTACTTGTATTGAACTGAGGAACTAAGAATAAATAATTAAATGATAAGGAATATCATTTATATATTGTGGAAAAAAATAAGCAGAGAAGAAACTCACTACTGGGAACAGGCTGTAAATTTAAATAGTGTGGACTGAGTAGATTCTTGCTGACTACATCAAGCACAACTAAACTCAGAGAACATTCACTGAATTTCTTCCTACCATGTTTCAGACTGAACGCACAGACATTGAAAATACAGAAACACATGGTTCTCCCCAGAGTTTACAACCAGTAAACCCAGTAGATGAATGGTTATTGCCTAATGTTTGCTCAGCTGTGCCCATCTTCCAGTTGTCAAGATCAAGATGTAATAGCAAATAACACACCATTCCTCGAGAATAAGCTTAGGGGCCATGGGGGTGGGGGAGATAGCTGAGGAAAACTTGTCTCTGTTCTCATTTGGGTGCCAGTGTCTTCCCAAGTTTGAAAAAAAGTTAAGAGATAGAAGAACTAATAACATTTCTTACATTATCATTTGATGTTTGAACAAGAGTGTCTTCTTTCATTGTTAAAAGTTCTTCTACATTGTTTTAGGGGGTAAAGAGAGAGAGAGAGAGAGAGAGAGAGAGGGAGAGAGAGAGAAACCAAAAGAATAAACACAACTCTGCAACTCCCAACTGAATGCTACTTACTCTTCCACAAGTGGATGCAAATTGTTTATATCCTGAGGGTATCTTGAGGAAGGAGTTAAAAAGACGCTACAGAATAATATGCAGATTTTTTGTATGTTTCAAAAATGTAACACTGTAGCTAGTTAGGCTGTTTGGGAGATGCACCCCTTCTCAAGGCGGCCTCAAGAACTGACTTGTCTGTCTGCACACGTGATTAATGCTGCACACAGGGCACCCTTGTCTGACTACACAATGAGTCTGACTCAATAAAGCAATTCATGGTTTCCCTTCTAAGTAGCCACATGATTAGAAAGACGGAAACTTCTTTTGACACACTAGTATGATATAACCACCATACTAAAAAATGTCGTGGAGATCAAAGCAAGCATTCACTTTTTTATGTATTCCCATTTTTAATATTTGTTCTTTTCCCCTAAACTACTTAGAGAACGTTAGTTCTCAGACGTTAGTCTGCAGAATCAGCTGAACTTCATCGGCTGCTAATACAAGTCAGAGTAAGCCCCAAGAATGCATCTTCCACTGAAACTCAAAGGAGAAGGAAGATACGGAAGAGTTCCACAATTTTTGCAAATGCTGTTCTAAATCAAATTGAAAGAAGTAATTAAAATCTCTCTTGTTGACCATTATTATAGGCAACACAGTTGAAGATGATTAGTAAGCATCTTGATTTTTCATCCAGGGATATAACCCAATCAGAATTAATCTTCCAAATCTTCCAGTTGATAGCCCTTTTATCAATTCTACTGTCCTCCCTTAAGTTTCCTAGCTCGAAAAAAAAAAACCCTGAAAATATGCAAATAAAATTAGACACCATCAATTAATAAGATCCTAATAGACAGTGAGTTAACTATTAATAATCTTTCCTAGTGCTTCCAAAGATCCTAGTAATTTTATTTTGTTTTTACTTTTATCTATTATTATTATTACTATTATTATTATTATTTTGCCTCCAGGGTTATCACTGGGTCTCGGTGCCAGCACTAAGAATCCACTGCTCCTAGAGGCTATTTCTCTCTTTTTTTGGTTGTTGCCTTTGTTGTGGTTATTGTTGCTGTTGTTGGATAGGACAGAGAGAAATCGAGAGAGAGATGGGCAATAACAGAGAGGAGGAGAGAAAGATAGACACCTGCAGACCTGCTTCACTGCTTGCAAAGCGACCCCCTGCAGATGCGGAGCTAGGGGCTTGAGCTGGGATCCTTATGCCTTGCGCTTTGCGCCATGTGCGCTAATCCGCTGCGCTACTGCCCAGCCCCCTATCCTAGTAATTTTATAAATGCTCAAGTATCATTCTAGTTTTTTAATCAGGTACCATATTGCTTGTGGCAGACCTCACTAGGCTACTCACTTTATCATGAAAAAGAGCCATTGTTCACATTTTGTTTCTTTAAAAACATATAGGCAAGTAGTCAAATTTCCGTTGATGTTTATATTAGAACAATTAAGTTTAAAACCTATTTTCTCAAGCCACATTAAAAATAAGGGTTAACATTTTATAAAAGGAAAACAGAATGTTTTTATAAGTGATAAACTAAAATGAAACAGGATTCTTATAGCAACTAATAAAGCATGTCTTTTAACATTTGTAAATTCAGTAGATGCTACTTTAATACAATGTCGAAGTGTATATTGGTCCTCAGTTCATTAGTTTTAGTATGCCCTGTTAAAATATCTTACTTGCATTTTTGTATCTGCCAAGATGTCAGTTCTGACATGACTCTCTTCAGGAGAAATGTAGTTGGCCTTTCCTCATTTTTCGCTGACACAGAAAATGAACGATTTCTTAACATCATTTAGGATAATACTATCTGAATCATAGCAAGTTCAAGTATAAATGAGGTGCACATGTGAAGTCATCTGCAGAAAGGTACAATTTTACGACTGGTTGGATTAGTTCAGGGCATGAAAATTTTGCAGCCAGACCAACCAATTCAAGTAATGCATCTGCCTGTAGAGAAATTTCCAAATGAAGATGACCAGCCTTTAATGTCTTCATTTCCACTTGCGTATAACATTTTACTCTAATGTATATGCAAGTTGCATCTTGTAATGTTGAGCCTTAACTGTAATGCACCCTTATCTAGAATATATTTGATGATTTGGGTTAGGCACTAAAATATTTAAATTGAGCACTTAAGTACAGTTTAGACAATTATATTTTCTACATTTGAAATAACCATAAATAAAACTCTCTTTAAATTATTACGGAAGAATGATGCTGAGTGAAAAAACAGAATACAAAATAGAATACACTGTGACTGCAACTCTATAAAATTGGTTGTGCATGCAAACAAGATTGGGAAAAAGATGAAAAATGTAAGTGATTTGTTAAGAAAGTAGATTAGAGAGGAGTGACTTTTTTAAATCTACCTTTCTCATAAAGTTGCTTGTACAATTTTTTAAATACTAAAACTATTTTACTGAAGAAATTGTGTATTCTCCTCTTGGACTGAATGTTGTCTTATCATTGTTGGTAATTTAAATTAAATTAGTTTGGATGTTAGGGAAATAGTTTCCCTAACATATTTCCTTCAAATAGATTTATTTTTAAAGCCTATGATATTATTGTAGATATATTAATGGATGATCTTTACATAGACATTATTATTGTCATTCATCACAAATATTATAATTTTCAAAAATATTAGTCTTTCAACCAGAAATAATCATGGAATCATAATAAAGACAAATGAACTAAATTACTGATGAAGTTGAAAGTTGCAGTATTTTGATTAAACAGCCAGCAGGAATTGTTAGACTAATTAACTCAGGGTCAAGCTACTGCTGAACTAAATGCCAGAACTATCAAAATCCAATACAAGCTATGCCCCGTTACTTCACTAAGACTATATATTTGTACTTAAGAGTAATGATCTGATTTGTTAAGAAAGTTCAACTCAGTAAAATAACTGCTGTTGAAAACTATTTGTGTCAGGGCTGTTGTCAGCAGATCACTCAAGTTCTGATAGTCAAGCTAGATGCTCTGTTTTGAAACTGGAAAGACCTAGCTTCTTCTTTTTTTTTGCCTCCAGGGTTGTTGCTGGGGCTCGACAAATCCACTGCTCCTGGAGACTATTTTAAAAAAATATTTTATTTACTTATTCCCTTTTGTTGCCCTTACTTTATTGTTGTAGTTATTATTGTTGTTGTTATTGATGTTGTCATTGTTAGATAGGACAGAGAGAAATGGAGAGAGGAGGCCCTTATAATGCCAAAAATAAATGTTTTATAAAATATTCCATTTTGTTTTAAACATCAATATTTATATATAATAAATGGAGAGAGGAGAAAGGAGGCCCTTATAATGCCAAAAGTAAATGTCTTATAAAACAATCCATTTTGTTTTAAACATCAATATTTGGCTTTGGAATTCATCATCATTTGGTTTGGAATTTTTTTTGAACAGTTAATGATTGACGTAGGCAGGATCTTGATGCAGCCAGTGCTAGTACAGGGCCCAGTTTCTAAGTGTTAGAGACATGCTCCCTCTTCTAGAATTAGAGGGGAGAAAATGAGTCACTTATAAGTAGGATGCAGCTAATGCTTGCAACATAATTATTTCTCTGAGCTTGGCTTCCTTTCTCTCTTTTTAGTACATTTAAAAATATTAGATTCTAATTAGATATGTTAAACTTTAAAGACTAAGATGTTTTCTGATTCATTTCCTTGATGAGCTCTTTGCTTATGTACTTCCCTTTGATAACCTAAGTACTAGTGACTCAGTCTGTGGTAAGAATACTCTTAACAACTGGATATTTATAAACATCATAATATAAATTGAACACCCCCTCTTCCCTCTCAGGTTTGGGCTTACCTTTGAGTAGGGACATCTGACTCTAGGTATTCAATCACTAGTCTCTAGCTTCACATCCAAGGAGTTAACCTCTCGACCACAGCCATCAGCCATGCCGGGGAAAGGTTTCTAGTAATCTTAGCTTCTATCCATAATCATGAAAACCTGCAAGCACCTACTTTCTACTTCCAATCACACCTTTCACATGTATTTATAATTTGTAGTGTATTTATAAGCATTAAATATTTATTGAATGCCTGGCAATGCCTTACCTCAAAGAGTGTGTTTGAGCCTCAGCATCACATGAGATTATCAGGGATGGCTGTGGGGAAGATCTACAGATGGTGAAGCTTGCTGTCATTTCTCCGCTTTCTCTTATTTTTTTTCTCTCTCTCTCACTTTTCCATCTCTGTCTGTTGACTTCTCTATCAGAAATTTAAAAATAAATAAATAAATAAATAAAGATCAGGGAGTCGGGCTGTAGTACAGCGGGTTAAGCGCAGGTGGCGCAAAGCACAAGGACCGGCATAAGGATCCTGGTTCGAACCCCGGCTCCCCACCTGCAGGGGAGTCGCTTCACAGGCGGTGAAGCAGGTCTGCAGGTGTCTATCTTTCTCTCCTCCTCTCTGTCTTCCCCTCCTCTCTCCATTTCTCTCTGTCCTATCCAACAACGACAACAACAATAATAACTACAACAATAAAACAACAAGGGCAACAAAAGGGAATAAATAAATAAAATAAATATTTTAAAAATAAATAAATAAATAAAAATAAAGATTAAAAAAAGCAGTGGAATCAAACATCTACAGAGGTTCAGTGCCACACAAAATCGTCAAGTATTGGTTTGTGTTCAGAATTAGCAGAGTTTTTAATATTACTCCTTCTACTTTTCTTCTCTTCTATCAACCACACACTCACATCACATACACACATCTCTGAAGCCTAGAAAGCCTGAAATTCTCACCAGAACCCAGTCAGGCAGGCACACACATCTCGGGCTTTTTTTTTTTTTTTTTAGTTTTCTGAGGAAGGGTGGTTATCACCTGTAAGACTTTATAAAACTGTACCTTGCAACTTGGGTTAGTAACTTTCAGTAAGTTTCTAATGATTTATTACAGGGAATTAAGGAAATCAAGAAAATAAGGAGTATTCATTGTTAATTTATTTGTTTAGCATTGTGGCGATATGGTGTGGAAAGGGAAAAAAGAGGGCCAGAGTGAGATGGAGAAGGGAAAACACCTGAAAGGTGTGATTGGAAGCAGGACATGGGTCCTTACAGGTGTTCATGATTATAGATAGAAGCTAAGATTACTAGAAACCTTCTCTAAGCCTGGCTGACTGCCGTGGTCGAGAGGTTAAGTAACTGGATGTGAAGCTAGAGGCCTGAGATCGCAATTGGAGGGGCAAGGGCAGGATCTTAACCTGTATATTTCTATAATAATAAAAGAAGGCTTCTAATAATAATATTTGTTTCTCTAATAATATTAATAAGCTAATAATAATATTTCTTTCTCTAGAGTAAGAGCAAGAGTCAGAGTAGAATTTACTATGAATTATTTATTTTTATTTTTTAATTATCTTTATTTATTTCATAGAGACATCCAGAAATTGAGAGGGTAAGGGGAGATAAGGAGAGACAAAGAGATACTTGCAGCACTACTTCACCACTCTCAAAGCTTTCTCCCTACAAGTGGGGTTCAGGTAATTGAACCTCTTAGAAAGTTATACTCTTTCTTAGGAATACCTTCCCTAGGAAGATAAACAATTTCAGTGTCTTCAATTTAGGAAATTTAAAAATCAAAACAAAAAGAGCCAGGAAATATAGTACAAAATAATGAGCACATATGTTACCATGTGTAAGAACACAGGCTCTTGCCCTTCTAGCACCCAAGCTCCCAAGCTCCCTTCTTATGGGGGTGGGGGAAGCTTTACCAGTGCTGAAGCATGTCTACAGGTATCTATCTGTCTCATTTCCTCTCTGTTTCCCCTACCCTTTCAATTTCTCTCTGTCCTATCAAATGGGGGGGGGGAAGGATAATTTAATTCACTGCCCAAGAACAGTGAATTCTTAGCTCTGGCACTGAGATCCAGCAATAACCCTGATGGCATTAATAATAATAATAAAAAAAGATAATGATAATAGTAAAAAATTGTAGTATAAATAAAAATAAAGTCAGTGAATAATAAAAACTGATAAATTATGATATGTGTATATTTTGTTTTCCTCTGTTCTTAAAGTTCAGTTACACTCCTAACCTTTTTGGAAAACTTAGTTATTGACTTTTTCATGCAGTCACCTAATGTATTCTTGTCTCATAATTGGGGAGTAAAAACTTACAACTAAGTAGACTAATCCGGACATATTTATTAAAACAAATGATGATGATAAAATAGGTTAGATGAATGCATAAGTGAAAAAGACAGTCAGAACTAGAAGAAAACAATGAATTGAGGCATGCACTGAAATGAAATCAGATTCGTTAAAAGTGGGCATAAGGGTAAATACTGAGTAGATAGTAACGGGCGTTTGTCTTATTAGGGAAAACCCCAGCTTGTTTCTTTAATAATATTTAAATTGATTACAGAAAGGATATCCAAAAAAGATTCATTATTTCTGAAAAAAGTAAGGTAATCATGAGTAGTTTGTTATATTTATATAGATTTAAAATAATATAGACAAAATGTAAAGTCTAACTTTTTATTATATTACTCATACATTAGGGCAAGCAAATCAACTGACTGTCTTTAGAGATAAGGATATGGAATTTGGAGAACATAACAAAGAAGCTTATTAAATTTCCTGAGATTGTAAGGATATTAAAGAATTGGAAACAATAAAGTTCATGAAAAAACTTTCTGAGAAACTAGTTCAACAGATTAAGAAATTTACAAGTCATGGGGGAGGGAAGATTTTGTAAGATGCCTTTCTCAGACTTTACAAACCTTTTGGATGTGGGAGGTATATCTGATACTTATCACCATGTGATAGCTTCTATAACCTGTATTTCTTTATCTAAGAGACAGAGAATAGTTAAATTGGTGCCAAGTGACCCTGAATTCCAAAAAAATAAGAGCTAAGGCATCTGAGGAGCATACCCTAAATGAAAATTTTGACTTGCACCAATTACCTTATTAAACACCCCTAGGTCATTGCAACACAAGAGACACTAGATGGAGGGCAGTACGCCTTTAGAGAACCGTTGCAAGGTTAAATATTTTCATAGAAAGCACATCTATGAGTTAAAGAAATTATCTCTTTACCTTACAACAAGTATATGTATGGTAGTGTGAGGGCCAGTGTTACCCCATATTGTCTAAAGCAGCCAAGAAAAACCTCATAATCCAACTGCTGCAGTACAGCTGCACTTTACCCTTGAAAAACTAGTCTCAACGTTTCTACCTATCAGCAGTTGTTCTGTAAACGGAGGTCATGATAGCCCCAATACCCAGAACTTGCTAACTGACAAAAACTGCCGGGGACTGTGGTCAAATTCCTTGACAAACAGGTCTGAACTTTAAGTGACCCCCCTTAACCCCCCCCACCCCACCCTCAATGTGGATAAAAAGAATCTGTCTGCATCTCTTCAGGGCTCACAAGCCACTATTGGGAAAGTGCTTGTAGCCCAGGCTTAAGCTTGCTTCAGTAAAGGCTCTTGTTTTTGCATGTGACTCTGGCCTCCTCTCTGCAGGAACTGGACCTAAAACTCCAGGCATAACAGTAAAGTGTGGTGACACGCATGCAGATCACACAGAGAACTCAACATAATTTAGGAAACATGAAGTTACTGCTAACAGGAAAGATTTCTGGCAGGATTGTCTCTTTCTAGCCACTGGAAAAAAAAAATGACAAAATTGTATTAGGAGTTACTACAGATCATTCCAGATTTGGGTGAGAAAAGAATTCACGTGGCACGGAAGTGTGTGTGTGTGTGTGTGTGTGTGTGTGTGTGTTCCAAGAGAAAATGAATAATATGAGGGTCAGAAGATAGCTTGCCCAGTAAAAGACATGCTTTGTTGTTCAGGCACCACCGTTGAACACCATGTGTGGCATCAGGGTGAACTTAACTGACAGTGTACCATTACTGAGAGGTTGTCTCTCACCTTTTTTTTTTTGTACTCTCTCCTGTATTTTTATTTCTAAAAAGTCAAGATTTGAATGTTGAGCTAGGTAGACCGCTCAGCAGTCTCCTTCATGTGCAAAGCCACACTTTCCTTCCTAGTGCCTCATCAGTGATGGGTGCTCTATACACACACCGATACCTGGGAAGTAAGATGATATACTTGTGTGACAACAATGGTTCTCAAGAATTCTTATTTTCCCCAATAAAGCATCTCAAAAAAATTAAAACTAAAGAAGAATGGAAATTTAAGAAGAAACATTATCCTACATTGGCCCAAGATGTAAGAAACAATGAATCTGACATGATTCACCTAGAGTCAATCTTTTTTACAAGTACAGAAGACAAGGAAATAGAAACTGATACCAAGAAATGGAAAGACATCCCATGCTCATGGACTGGAAGAATAAATATCATCAAAATGAATATTCTCCCCAGAACCATATACAAATTTAATGCATTACCCATCAAAGTTCCACCAAGCTTCTTTAAGAGAATAGAACAAAAATTATAATCATTTATCTGGAACCAGAAAACACCTAGAATTGCCAAAACCATCTTGAGGAAAAGAAAAAGAAATGGAGGCATCACACTCCCAGATCTCAAATTATATTATAAGGCCATCATCATCAAAACAGCCAGGTACTGGAACAAAAATAGGCACACAGACCGGTGGAACAGAATTGAAAGCCCAGAACTAAACCCCCACACCTATGGACATCTAATCTTTGATAAGGGGGCCCAAAGTATTAAATGGAAGAAGGAGGCCCTCTTCAATAAATGGTTCTGGGAAAACTGGGTTGTAACATGTAGAAGAATGAAACTGAACCACCTTATCTCACCAGAAACAAAAATCAACTCCAAATGGATCAAGGACCTGGATGTTAGACTGGAAACTATCAAATACTTAGAGGGAAACATTGGTAGAACACTTTCCCCCCTAAATCTCAAGGGCATCTTTGATGAAGCAAACCCAACTGCAAGGAAGACTAAAGCAGAAACAAACCAATGGGAACTACATCAAATTGAAAAGCTTCTGCACAGCCAAAGAAACTATCACACAAACAGAGATTCCTCACAGAATGGGAGAAGATCTTCACATGCCATACATCAGACAAGAGACTAATCACCAAAATATACAAAGAGCTCAGCAAGCTTAGCAACAAAAAAGCAAATGACCAGGGGAGGGGATGGGATATGGAGATCCGGTGGTGGAAATTGTGTGGAGTTGTACCCTTCCTATCCTACGGTTTTGTTTTTTGTTAATGTCTCCTTTCATAAATAAATAAATAAATAACAATGAATCTGACACGATTCACCTAGAGTCAATCTTTTTTACAAGTGCAGAAGACATTTATTGCCTTGCCGATGTGCATTTAATCTGAAATATGTGACCTATATTGTTAGAACATGTCTGAGGGGGAGTCCGGTGGTAGCGCAGCGGTTAAGCGCAGGTGGCACAAAGTGCAAGGACTGGCATAAGGATCCCGGTTCAAGCTCCTGGCTCCCCACCTGCAAGGGAATCACTTCACAGGCGGTGAAGCAGGTCTGCAGGTGTCTGTCTTTCTCACCCCTCTGTCTTCCCCTCCTCTCTCCATTTCTCTCTGTCCTATCCAACAAGGACAACATGAATGGCAACAACAACATCAATGGCAACAACAACAATGAGTATACTCAACAATAAAACAACAAGGGCAACACAAAGGGAAAATGAATAAATAAATATTTTAAAAAAACATGTCTGAGGAATAATAATGTGCTGATAATGGGATGTGACCCTGAAGTCCCGTTTTGAATCACTTTACTCCTTTCCCATTTATGCTTATCATGGATAGTATATGTTCCAGATAGTAAAAGTATATGAGTCACCCTTTATCAAAACGTAAAATTAACTTGTGAGTGAAAAGTAGATAAATGTTACCTGTAAAATCATTAATAGTAAAATATACAAATGCTCATATAAATATTTATTTATAGTTCATAGGCTTAATAATAACAAAATCAAAACTTCTTGCATTAAATAGCATATAATCAGAGTATTGAATCTGCTGTAAATTTTTTCAAGTTTCTTCACTTTTTTTTAAATAAAGTAATACAAAATAACTTTATTTGAGTATTTTTTATGTAGAATTTAGTAATTCTAAAAATAACAGTAAGTTTGGAGTATATTATTTCAATAAGAAGGTTTAAAACAGGGGGGCGAGTGGTGGCACAGTGGGTTAAGTGCACATGGCACAAAGCAGAAGGACTGACACAAGGATCCTGGTTTGAGACCCCAGCTCCCCACCTGCAAGGGGGGTCACTTTACAGGCAGTGAAGCAGGTCTGAAGGTGTTTCTCTTTCTCTCCCCCTCTCAGTCTTCCCCTTCTCTCTCCATTTTCTCTTTGTCCTATCCAACAACAATGACAGCAACAATAAACAGAAAAGACAACAAAAAGAAAAAAAAAGGTTCCAGGAGTAGTGGATTCATAGTGCAGGCACCAAGCCCCAGTGATAACCCTGGAGGCCAAAAAAAAGGTTTAAAACAGTAGGGGACTTAGAAAAAAATTACAAATGGCCAATAGACACATGAAAAGATGTTATTTATCTCTTATTATTAGGGAAATGCAAATAAGGACAACAATGAGTTATCACTTCATACATGAGAATGGTCATCTTTTTTTAAATTTTTTATCTTTATTTTTTTTGGATAGAAGCAACCAGAAATTGAGAAGGGGAGAGAGAGAGAGAGAGAGACCTGTAACCCTGCTTCACCACTTGTGAAGCTTTCCCCCTGCAGGTGGGATCCGGGGGCTCAAACCTGGGTCCTTGCACACTGTAACATGTGTGCTCAACAAAGTGCGCTACCACCTGGCCCCAGGATGGTTATTATCCAAAGACAGGAAGCACCAAGCTCTGTACTAGAGGATGGTTTCGCCTTCAAACTATGTGCACGTAACTCCATGGCCATCGCCCTGCTTTGCCTTCCAGTGCAAGAATTCCATGAGTGAGGTTCCTTATCAAATCCAGCAAGGCACAACCCTATGCCAGAACTTAGTGGTTTTCTGCTTTTTCACTTTCTCCCTTTCTCTTTGAAAAAAATAAAGTGGAATAAATGGTTTTTTTTCAACCTCCTTATCACTTTATTGAGGGGATGTTAATTTATAAGACTGTTGTAATCACATGGGTATATTTTCACATTTCCCCTACTGCACAGAGGACACTTCACTGCATACTATTCATCAGCACTTTTTTTCCTTCAGTCTCCAGATCTGCTTTGTTAGACTGCAGTCTTTCCTGATTCCACCGATTTTTCCCCCTTTGCTTACTTTCTTAGATTCCATCTATGAGTTTAGATTGCTAGGGTGTGTCCTCTTTCTGACTTATTTCACTTAACGTTGCTATCCACATCGTCACAAAAGATATTCCATCATTTCTTATAGCTGAATAGCATACTTTTATGTCTATGTACCATAATTTTCTTTTCTTCTTCTTCTTTTTTACCTCCAGGCTTATTGCTGGGGTTGGGTGCCTGCCCTATGAATCCATTGCTCCTGGAGGCCATTTTCTCCATTTTGTTGCTCTTGTTGTTATTGTCATTTTTGTTGGATAGGACAGAGAGAAATTGAGAGAGGAAGGGAAGACAGAGAGGGGGAGAGAAAAATAGACACTTGCATATCTGTTTCACCACTTGTGAAACAACCCCCGCCCCTGTAGGTGGGGTGCAGGGGCTGGGACCAGGATCCTTACGCAGGTCCTTGCACTTTGCCATTTGTACTTAACCCACTGTGTTACTGCCTCCCTACCACCACCAAAATTTTCTGAGCGAATTGTCTCTCTCTGAAAATTTGGGTTGCCTCTCTATTTTGACTATTTACAAAGACCACAGCTATGAATATAGATCTTTTCAGATGAATGTTGCTATTTGAATAGATGCTTAGTAGAGGAATTATAAGTAATTTTGAGATAGTTTTTTCACAGAGACTGGACCAATTTACATCTTCAGGGGCAAGGGCAGGGGCAGGGGCATTATAAATATTTAACCTGCGTATTTTTGTTTTTATTGGATATTATTGAAAATTGAGAGAGAAATATTTTATGGTCTCATATTCTTTGAAGAATCTCTATAATGTTTTCTACACTGATCACAACAATTTTCCTTCCTGTCATAAGTTAGCAAAGATTCCCTTCATTTCCTTATAGACACTTGTGAACTTTTTTCTGTATTTTGCAGTAGTTTTTTAATTACTACTTTGTACTGAGGAACTTCAAGCTGACGTGACTGTTGACTAACAGTTGCCACTAGCTTCAGTGGCCAGCAACATTAACAGCAAATAAATATAGCAAAGAAACCGGTTTGGGGCCCAGATAAACTAGCAACAGCTCAGAATCCAGATGGCAAGGGATTAAAGTCTGAATTAAGGTATAAATGAAGATATAAACTCCTTGCCGTTTCAGTCTCCTGTCACCAGGTCAAAAATCATTGAGGGACAGCATGATCTGCCCTGCAGTGTTAGCTACTATTGTCAGGAAGGGCAAATAAGGAACTACCTGATGCTTTGGATCACAGATCTGCTGCATTTCCTCCTGGGTCCTGGCCACATCCACTATGCTGGCATCCAGCTGGACTTGACATTCAGCTGTGAGAATTCAGAACAATGAGATTCCACCCAAAGTATATTATCTTGTGCTCAAGACTGTGGCCTGCCCTTCAGATAGGTAGCTCCCCTGCTACCGACTCAGACTGGAACTGGTTCAGCTCACACACTGCTCAGCCTCCTGTGTCTTACTATATATACTTTAATGACTTCAGACAAGAGCTTAGCTGTTGGGGTACTGGAACAAAAATAAAACAATGGATTGAAGTTAAGAGTTGATAAATAAGCCTTTAGATATGGGCAATTGATTTATGACAAAGGGGTCCAGAACATTAAATGGAGGAAAAAAACATAAGAAAAACTGTACCTAAGACTGTGAGAACTATGGTGGTTATCATTGGGGGCGTAGGGGCACAGAAATTGGTCATATGTGCCATGTGGAACTATACCTCATAATCTTAGAATAAAAATGGCATGTAAGACAACAAGAACAAATGATGCTGAAAGCCTGAGTAACTATATGCAGAAGGATGAAATAGAAACTGAGCTCTCTAGGGTGGTAATATGCTGCTTTGCTATGTACCACTTGGGATAAAGCTAGTCCCCCACTATATTGAAGGAAGCTTTTGTGTTATGTCTTTCTCTCTTCTCCTCTCTTATCTTTATATATATATGACCAATAATTCAAAATGGAACAAAGTCCTAGATATTATACGAGAAACCATAAACTATACACAAGACAACATCAGCAGGATTGTACATAATGCTAGCCGAAAGGAAAATAAAAGCCAAATAAGTAAACCAATGACATTACATCAACTGCGAATGATCTGCCAAAACAAAACAAAAAACTACTGAGTGAGAGAAGATGATTATATATCGTATATCAAAGAGCTTATAGACAAAATATGTAAAAGCAGACAGCAATTTGGCTCATGTGTATAGTTTACCTGCTTTGCTGTGCACATGACCCAGTTTTGAGCCCAGCTTCCTCTCTATAGGAAGGCATATGGTACTGTGATATCTTTCCCTATCTCCCTCTGCCTCTCTGTCTATTTCTGTCTGAAAATTTCTATTTCTGTTTCTATTTCCATCATCCAGCACGACGAAGCCCCAGTAATGCCAAAATAAAAATAAACATAAGAACAAGAATTGAGCAGACTCTCCACCAAAGAAAATATTTAGATGGTCAACAGGTCTATGAAAAAAATGCTCAAAGCTACTGATTATCATAGGACTGCGAATACCCCTGCTCAAAGCTACTGATTATCATAGGACTGCGAATGCCCCTGCTCAAAGCTACTGATTATTACAGGACTGCCCCAGCCCCCCTGCCCCCCTGATTTTGATCTTAGGCCTCTAGCTTCACATCCAGTTACTTAACCTCTCGACCACGGCAGTCAGCCGTGCTTAGGGAAGGTTTCTAGTAATCTTAGCTTCTATCTATAATCATGAACACCTGTAAGGACCCACGTCCTGCTTCCAATCATACTTTTCAGGTGTTTTCCCTTCTCCATCTCACTCTGGCCCTCTTTTTTCCCTTTCCACACCATATCTCCACAATGCTAAACAAATAAATTAACAATGAGTACTCCTTATTTTCTTGATTTCCTTAATTCCCTGTAATAAATCATTAGAAACTTACTGAAAGTTACTAACCCAAGTTGCAAGGTACAGTTTTATAAAGTCTTACAGGTGATAACCACGCTTCCTCAGAAAACTACCAAATTAAAGTAGACCTACTTGCTTCAATTTAAGTGAGCGGTGGAATTGGCAAAGAAACATGTTGTTGTTGTGCATATTAAATGGGAAAAGTTGTGGTGGGACCATGATATAGAAGTTTAAGGCAGTGTAAATGGGAAAAGTTGTGGTGGGACCATGATATTGAAGTTTAAGGCAGTGTAAATAGGAAAAGTTGTGATGGGATCATGATATGGAAGTTTAAGGCAGTGTAAATGGGAAAAGTTGTGGTGGGATCATGATATGGAAGTTTAAGGCAGTGTAAATGGGAAAAGTTGTGGTGGGACCATGATATTGAAGTTTAAGGCAGTGGTCCTCGATTACAGTGGTGTTTCTAGTTCCCACAAGTGATTAAGGGAATTGACTCAACAGAGGAGGGAGTGGAGTAGGTTTTTGTGGCAGTTATTGGGCAGAGAACAGGGATGCTACTAAAAGATTTACAAGTGCACAGAAAAACCCTCTACATATGGGGAAAGAAAAAAAAAATCCAATCCACAGTTGAGAAATCTTCAGAATTCAGACATTTTATTATTGTTTACAACTATCATGTCTAATTCTTAGTCATCTTGGTTCAATAAAACAGACACTTATTTAGGTACAATCAATATTTTATTTTAATAGACTTCAGTTTTAAAATTATACAGAAAATTTAATTGTTCAGAATTTGGAAAGTCTTATAAAACTGTCCAAATAATCACCACAGACACAATATATTCTCATTAGAGTAGGTAAGTAATCAAGCAAATGTATCCAGGCTCCTTCCAAATATTCCTCTTCCCCATTCACACAGAAGAAAGAAGAAAATAAAACATCTGAGGTTCGGGAATCGGGCGGTAGCACAGCAGGTTAAGCACATGCGGCGCGAAGCGCAAGGACAAGCGCAAGGACCAGTGTAAGGATCCTGGTTCGAGCCCCCAGCTCCCCACCTGCAGGGGAGTCGTTTCACAGGTGGTGAAGCAGGTCTGCAGTTGTCTATCTTTCTCTCCCTCTCTCTGTCTTCCCTTCCTTTCTCCATTTCTCTCTGTCCTATCAAACAACAATGACAACATCAACAATAATAATAAAAACAACATGGGCAACAAAAGGGGAAAAAAAAACATCTGAGGTTCATTCTTTCATCTTTCCTACCCTTTGCCTTCTCTCAGTCCTTTCCCAAATTTAAGGAATCTATTGAGATCTCTGATGTACTGAACTCATATTTCGTGTATACCTCAGCTCCGAAATAAGGAAAGCCCACTCAGCGTCCTAACTCTCTTGACCTCCTCAGCTCTAGTGACCTCATCTTGACTTTAGTCACATAATCACATAAACACTCTCTAGCACATCATCACACAAACTTTTGACACTCCTACCCTTCCTCTGACTCCCCTAGTAAACAAACACTTGAATTATCCTTCTATGGACAAAGAAGGGACATCTTGCCTTGGTTATTTCCCCTCTGAACCTTGAGATATTTTCAGGTAAACATGTTCTATTATATTTGTATCCATCACACTGTGCCTGGTACAGAGAATGTTCACTAAATATTCTAACTCAGTTAACGGACAGTATTATTGTCAGATAGTGTCAGCATACACTCATAGTTTTGATCGCTCTGTATATGCATCAGCTTTCTACCTTACTCAAGGTATATAAAAAGTTACCTGATAGATACTTTCATCCTCCACAGAAGCACCTGTTTTATGGGGGGAAGAAATGTGACCTTTGCAAATATTTAGTGCAGGACTATTTTATTACAGTTAAAATAAAACTTAAAATATTCCCCTACAATCAGCTGTGCATTAGCATGCACTGGCCTAATTAAAAAGCAAGAACTGTAACAGAAGAAAGGAGATGGGCCATACATGAATTGCAAAGAAACAAAAAGAACTAAATCGTACGATAAAGAGGAGACATTCTGTACTATAGAGGTCAAGTTAAAATTGCCAAACTGGTTTTTCCACTTTGGTCCCTTGCTGGAAAACTAGAAATGCAACATTTTCAAACCACATGTAAATATATTTTCTCTTGATAAAGAAGAAAATGTCATTTAAAATAAAAACAGAATCTTTTCTCAAATTGTAGCCTCCAAATAGGCCAAGTTCATAAATCTATTAGGTCTACATATATCTTTGGTTGATATAAATATAATAGCAATACCTAGAATGGATTTGCTCAAAGGCTCTTATTCAGAGTTGCTCTCGTTAAGCGCATGTGGCGCAAAGCATAAAGACCAGCTTAAGGATCCCAGTTTGAGCCCACAGCTCCCCACCTGTAGAGGAGTCGCTTCACAGGTAGTGAAGCTGGTCTTTCTCTCCTCCTCTCTGTCTTCCCCTCCGCTCTCCATTTCTCTCTGTCCTATCTAAGAACGATGACATCAATAACAACAACAATAATAACTACAACAACAATAAAAAAACAAGGGCAAGAGTTGCTCTCGGGCCAACAAAATAGCTCCCATGCATAGTACACCTACTTAGTTATGCATGTGACCAGCCCAACCCCCACAGCCTCACCATGCTGAAGCAGCTTTGATGCTGAGTTGTCTTTCTTGTTTTATTTTTCTCTATTTATTTATTGCCTCTAGGGTTATCTCTGGAGCTCGGTGCCAGTACTAAAATCCACTGCTTCCTGGTGGCCATTTTTTCCATTTTATTGGATAGGACAGAGAGAAATTGAGAGAGGAGGGGGAGACAGAGAGAGACAGAGAAAGATAGACACCTGCAGATATGCTTCACCGCCTGTGAAGTGCCCACTCTGCAGGTGGGGAGCAGGGACTCAAACCCAGATCCTTGCTCATGGTGATGTGTGCCCTTAACCAGATGCACCACTGCCTGTCCCCATCTTTCTCTTTCTTCCTCAGTATCTCTCTTTCTATCTGAAAAAGGTCAGCCTGCAGTGGGAAGCCCTGAAAATAAAGAAAAAGAAGGGGAGGGGAAGGGGAGAAACAAGGGAGGAGGAGAAGCAGGAGAAAAAGAAGATGAGAAGGAGGAGGAGAAAAAGAAGATGAGGAGAAGGAGAATGAGAAGGATGAAGATGACAAAGAAGAGAATTTTAAAAAATGAAATGAAATGTTCTGGAAGAGACAGGGTAATTCACTTGGTAGAGCACAAAATTAACCACACATAAGGATCTGGGTTCGAACCCCTCCATGAAATGAGAAGTCCACATATGGCAGTCTCATTAACAGCTGAGCGGTACTATGGATTGTGTCTTTTTTTATCCCAGCATCTCTTCCTCTTGCTCTTCCTTCCTGTGTCTTTCTGAAATTAAATGGGAAAAGTGTCCACTTGGAACAGGGCCCCAAGTCCTAGTGCCAAAAAGAAAAAAGAATATTCTGGATCTGATGGGAGACGCTGTAACACCAAAGGTGGTTCTAATACATTTTTTTTCTTTCTCCCCCCATGCCCCCCCACCTCTTGCCAAAAGAAAAAGTGACCTGAGGAGATGAAATCACACTTCTGCAATTCCTCAGCTCCACTAAAATTTAAGAAAAGAAAAAAGAAAGACAAAAAAAATTGCTCTCTCGTTTTGTTCTTTACAAATTAGGTCATTTCTGGAGAAAGAGTGGGGTATGTCCAGTCCATGAAATCATCTGCTGTGGCCCTGCCAAGGCAATCAGCTTTTCTCATAGCAACACTAAGTGCTGATCTTTAAGCTGATGATTCTGTATGGCCTGTGAATGATGTTATAAATGTCCAAATGGCCTTTCGCATAAAATAAATTCAGAACCCCCTGTTCTGGGGCATAAGAGAACTGGAGATTTCTTTTCCAGATGAACTAGGATAAAAAGTGAGAGTTATTTATTATTATTATTTTAAGATTTTATTTATTTATTAATGAGAAAGATAGGAGGAGAGAGAGAAGGAACCAGACATCACTCTGGTACATGCGCTGCCGGGGATTGAACTCAAAACCTCATGCTGGAGAGTACAGTGCTTTATCCACTGCGCCACCTCCCAGACCACACAGAATTATTTATTATTATTATTGATTGATTAATTTAATAATAATCAGCAAGACTATAGGATAAGAGGGGTACAACAGTTCCCACCACCAGATTTCTGCATCTCATCCCCTCCATTGGAAGCTTTCCTATTCTTTATCCCTCTGGGAGTATGGACCCAGGATCATTATGGGGTGCAGAAGGTGGAAGGTCTGGCTTCTGTAATTGCTCCTCTGCTGATGTGGGTTTTGGCAGGTCAATCCACACCCCCAGGATGTTTCTATCTTTCCCTAGTGGGGCAGGGCCCTAGACTAGTGGGATTCCAGGACACATTGGTGAGGTCATCTTCAGAGAAGTCATGTTGGCATCATGATAGCATTTGCAACTTGGTGGCTGAAAAATCATTAAGATATAAAGCAGAACAGATTGTTTAATAATCCGGAACCTAAAGGTAAGATTATATCAGATGAGATCTGAGGTCTCCATTTTGGAAAAAGCTAGGAAGTCTTTAAGAAATAAAATGAGAGAATATAAAAGTATTTAAGACTTCATTCCAAATTCAAAAATTAAGTTAGTGTCAAGTTGTGAATCTATGCTAAGAATCATGGCTTTGATCTTTATATCTATAAAAAACCTAGTATACTGCCTAGTGCAAACGAAGAGTTAAGTTTAATTGTCATATCTCTATTAAATTCTCTGGGGGCCAGATGATGACACACCTGGTTAAACACACACATTACAGTGTGCAAGGATTCAGGTTCAAGCCCCTGGTCCCCACCTGCAGGGGGGAAAGCATCATGAGTGGTGAAGCAGGAGAGCAGGTGTCTCTCTGTCTCCTTCTCCTCTCAATTTCCCTCTGGCTCTATCCAGTGTTGGTATGCATGAGACCCCTTCTGTTTCATTTGGTTTAAATCCCCCCTGATTAACACTATTCTATTTACATAACCACTTCATTCTATTTACATAACCGCTGTTAACAAGTTCCACCGTCCCTCCAGGGCATTTGTGGTTCAGTGATAGGATTCTCGCCTAATCTGCCCCCTCTTTGTCACACTCTGATTTTCACCAGTCACTTTTCTCTCCACCCTCTCTATGTCACATCCTGTTTCCACCCTACTTGGGAAGTATATATAAAGACAGCATTGTGAGTTTTAGAGTACTTTACCTTGAGTTCAGTTTAGCTCATCTTAGATTGTGCTGTGTCCTGCATGAATAAAGAGATACTGCGTACAACCCAGCCATGAGTCCCTGGTCGTCTGTTACCCGCCCGTGAAGCCAGCCCGGCGAAAACAACATAACCTGTCGAAAACAACAATCCAGTAACAAATAAATAAAATATTTTAAAATTTTCTTTCTACTTAAAGCCATCTTGATTTTTAATATGTGTTTATTAGTGAAGAGAGAGAGGGAGGAAGAGAGAGAACCAGATTACCATTCTGGCACAAGTGATACCAGGATTAAACTCAGAAATTCATAGTTGAGTGGTCCGGAAGGTGGCACAGTGAATAAGTAAAGAAAGCACTGTACTCTCAAGCATGAGGTCATGACTTCAGTCCCCAGCAGTACATGTACCGGAATATGCCTGGTTTGTTTTTTGTTTTTCTTTTTTCTTTCTCTGTCCTATCTCTGCTAATTATTGATGAAATCTTCCTGTGATTAAAGTACTCAGTTCTATCTTAAGCTGTATCTCAAAAAGACTATTTTCTCATTCTCATGTCTCCATTTTGTCATCTGTTTGTCAGCACTTATTTTGCTCCCATGGTACTTTTGTAAACGCTCTTGATAGCTGTGAAGAATTTGCAGCAGTGGGTGGGTTCAAGATGGTAAAATAGGAAGCAAGTGTACTTACCCTATTTCCCCACAAATCTCCAGCTAAATGTGGAGTAAGATGCACAAAAGCATACCTGGAACCTGAATGAATAAATAGAGCCACTACAAAAAAATAAAAAAATAATAATAAGGGGGGAATATCCAAGCAAATAAAATAGATGCCCTCACCAAGAAAACAATCCCATAGCAAGGGGATAATGTGGAACAATCAGGAAGAGGTCTCTGGAGTGTGGAACTATTTCACAGAGAGTGAGGGAAGAAAGTTTGGACCTAGCACTCAGCACCCCCAGCTAGTCAGTCCAGTAGTGGAGATTAGCTCCTGAGACTCCTGCCTTGAAGGTCAGAAGGAAATAAGCACAGGAGAGTCAAGAAAAGTTAAAGACTAACAATCCACACTCAATACGCCATGTGCATATTAATTTACAACATAAAAACACAAAATGAGACGACAAAACTGAAATGCATGATATTAATGTGTTCTTGCATAACGAGCTACCAATTCAACTAGATTAATGCATATATTGAGTCTTATATTTGAATCTTACAATAACCATAAAGTTAAGACCTGTAGTAAAAATGCAAAATTAGAAGTAAAAGGAGCTTAAACATACCACAAAGTACACTTAAAATGAATGAGAATAAAAAGAGAGAGAGGAACAGAAAACTATGAAAACAACCAGAAATAAACTCACAAAATGACAATAAGTAAATACATACCATATTACCTTAAATGTAAATGAAGTAAATTCTACAATCAAAAGTATGGAGTGCCCAACAGTTTAAAAAGACTGTATCATGTCCTTTGAGAAAAATGGATGGAACTAGTGGTGATTATGCTTAGTGAAATAAGAAAGTGAAGGGCAACTATGGAATGATTTCACTCAGATGTGGACTTGAAACATATGAACTTGAAAAAAAAAAAAAGGAAAAAACATCTGTATATTATCAATCCATATCCATGACATTGGGAAAACTATGGTGGTTACCTTTGTAAGGGCTATGGGCACAGAACTTTGGTGGTGGGAGTGGTGTAGAATTATACCCCTATTATCTTTTAATCTTGTAAATCACTAATAAAAACATAATAAAAATTATGGAGTGTTTGAATGGATTTGAAATTTTAAAAAACCGATACCAAAATTAAAAAACCAATGTATGCTTCTACGAAGTCTTGACTTCAGCTATGACGGCCACAGACTAAATTAAAGGGTGGAACTATTTCATGCAAGTTAAACTGAAGAGGAAGGTGATACTCCTATTTTCATATCAGAGAAAATATACATTAAGATAAAATTATAATTAAAGTCAAAGATAGAAATTATATAAGATACTATGTAATTGTAGACAATATGTGGATACTGTATTGGACTATCAGGATACTGGCTTTTGCATATAATGTTATAATAAACAAGTCATTCAAAAGATACAATTATCAATAAACATGCCTCAATCCAAGGAGCACTAATATATGTAAAACAAATATAAGTGGACTTAATTGAGAAACGGACAACAACAATATATTAATAGCTGTAGAAAACTTTAATCTTCCAGATAGTTGATTAATAAGAAAACACTAGTCTTAAATAATAGATGAGAACTGATGGACACAATAGATGTATACATAAAACATGGAGAAGAATGTACAGCCTCCAGTGCACATGGAACATTCCCAGGGATATAGCATATGTATCAAATCTTAATAATTTCAGAAGGTTGAAATCATACCAAACATTTTTTTAACCACAATGATATGTGGTTAGAAATGAACTATTGGGAGTCGGGCAGTTGCTCAGCAGGTTAAGCAAAGTGCAAGGACTGGAATAAGGATCCCAGTTCGAGCCCCAGTCCCCACCCCGCTCCCCATCTGCAGGGGAGTCTTCACAGGCAGTGAAGCAGGTCTGCAGGTGTCTATTTTTCTCTCCCCCTCTCTGTCTTCCCCTCCTCTCTCCATTTCTCTCTGTCCTATCCAACAATGATGACAACAATAATAACTACAACAATAAAACAAGGACAACAAAAGGAAATATATAAATAAGAAATTAACTATAAGAAGAAAACTAGAGGGAGTTGGGTGGTAGCACAGCGGTTTAAGTGCATGTGGCACAAACTGGGAGTAAGGATCCGGGTTCGAGACCCTGGCTCCCTATCAGCAGGGGTATCACTTCACAGGCGGTGAAGCAGGTCTGCAGGTGTCTGTCTTTCTCTCCCCCTCTCTGTCTTCCCCTCCTCTCTCCATTTATCTCTGTCCTATCCAACAACAACATCATCAATATTAACTACAACAATAAAACAACAAGGGCAACAAAAGGGAATAAATAAATAACCACAACAATAAAAAAAAAGAAGAAAACTAGAAAACCACAAATATATGGAGATTAAACAGCATGCTACTGAATAACTGTTCGATTGCCTAAGCAATCAAAGGAAAAATGAAAATGTATCTGGAGATACAAAAGAATGAAAATATTACATACCCAAGTCATTGGGATGCAGTGCATGGGACACTAAAATGATATTTACAGCAATACAGGGTTATTTCAAGTAAAAGTCTGTACTAGCACCTACATTATCTAGAATAGACAAAGTGTAAAGCTAGTAGAAAGAAGAAAGTGATAAAAGTAATAAAAGAAATAAATAATAAAAAACAAAGCAAAATTATTAAGAATGATATCTTCTTCACCTCATCTTGGGTAGAGCTTAAAGGAATCATGTTAAGTGAGATAAACCAGAAAGTGAAGGATGAGTATGGAATTATGTCACTCATAGAGAGAAGTTGAGAAATAAGAACAGAAAGGGAAACACAAAGTAGAACTTGGACTGGATTTAGTGTATTGCACCAAAGTAAAGAATTCTAAGGGGTTCGGGTTGGGAGAGACTTTCGGGTCCTGGTGCATGATGGTGGAGGAGGACCTAGGCTGGAGTGTTTTGTAGGAAATTGTAAGTAATAGAGTTTTTAATAGCCAGTTACAATAATTACCAACATTGAATGACAGTTTACTATAAGCCAATTACAATGTTAAGAACTTTACAAGCAAGATACTATCTCATTTAATCCTTCAAACAATGCTCGAGCAAGCCATCATCCTCATTGTACAGATGAAGAAACAGGCTTAACAAAGTTCATTGTGAAGTAGCTAGCAATTGTGTTTTATTAATGCCTTCTTTCATGGTATTGTAAAGCCTACAAATTAATTTTAACTATAGCCTTTTTAAAAATAGAACCTCAAATTGTTCTATAGTGTTTGATAGTAAGGACGTATGTTTTCTAAAATTACTACTTCCATTCTTTAAGAAATTCAAAATTCCCATTAAAAAGTAAAAGCTATTGAGTTTTCTTATTAATAGGACTGTCATTACTTAATGGTTTAATTAGTGTGTGGTTTTTAATTTTTTTGAGTCTGTAAAAATGAGTGATTGATTTGAATTAATAAACATCTTTTTTCTTCTTTAAGTTATGGGATCATATAATCTTGAAGTAATGAACTGTATCTTCAATACCTCTATCAGCTAAGTAGTAGTTAAGCCATCAGTATGGAATGGATCTCAGAGCAGTGATCGTCTCCAAGGTGCTTCCACCCTAGTAATGTGGTTGACATTTGCTCTGAAATTTGATTTTATGAACAAATTGTTTTCTCTTTGTTTAGATTTAATATTTAGCAATTGATAATTCATTACCCTGTCCTTGAAACTTCCAAAGATGTTTTTCTATATAGTTGTCAAGCACATAATCTAAATTACATTGCATAACAGTCATAGAGGCATCATGATATTAGAAGATACAGGTATTTCCTGAAAAATCTTGCACTGTCTAAAAACTGTACAGTAAATATAATGCTGTGTGTGGGGAAATGAAAGTGGGAAGAGATCCCTCAAAACCCTATTCAGAAAATGAATGAGGGAGTCCGGTGGTAGCGCAGCAGCGGGTTAAGTGCACGTGGCACAAAGCGCAAGGACGGCATAAGGATCCGGGTTCCAGCCCTGGCTAAGCACCTGCCAGAGAGTCGCTTCACAAGCGGTGAAGTAGGTCTGCAGGTGTCTATCTTTCTCTCTCCCTCTCTGTCTTCCCCTTCTCTCCCCATTTCTCTCTGTCCTATCTAACAACGATGACATCAGTAACAACAACAATAATAACTACAACAATAATGAAAAACAACAAGGGCAACAAAAGGGAAAATAAATAAGTATTAAGAAAAATGTAAAAAAAGAAAAATGAAACCAACAATCTTTTTTTTTTCAAGTCAGTGTGTGTGTGTGTGTGTGTGTGTGTGTGTGTGTGTGTGTGTGTGTGACTAATAATAGTTTAGAAGATTATAAGCTTACAAAGTATAGTTTCATACCACAACCACCACTAACATTTTGTGCCCCAACAATAATAGCCACCATTACACAAGAGGTTGGGGAGATATCTCAGCATATTAGAATACAAGATTTGCATACTTAATGCCCCTAGAGGCTGCAATCCCCAGCACCACCTATGCCAGAACTGAACAGTGTTCTGACTCTCTGTCACTCATTCTCTCTGTCATAATAAAGAAATCAATAAAACTTTTCTTTAATTATACATTTGGAAAGACATGGACATAGGCGGTGGCACACCAGGTTGAGAGCACACATTACAATGTACAAGGACCCAGTTCGAGCACCCTGGTCACTACCTGCAGGAAGAAAGCTTTGCAATTGGTAAAGTAGTGCTGCAGGGGTCTCTCTGTATTCTATTTCTCTATCTCCCCCTTCCCTCTTGATTTCTGGTTGTCTCTATACAGTAAATAAATAAATATAATATTGTTTTAGAAGAAGACATGCCAATTTTTTAACAAATAAAACAATGCTACTGGATTGACATTACCATTGCACCAACCTCAAAAAGAACTTTACTCATACACCCTGAGGGGTAAAGGATAGGAGAAAAAGACCAAAGGGCTCTGAATCTCAGTTCCACCAGGACCCAAAGCGTTTGTCATTGGGAATCTTGTTTTCGTACCATCACAAAATCTGGAAAATGCCAGAGGAAGCTAGGCACTGTTTCTCTTATCTGAGAGAGAAGAAGAAAAAGGAAAGACACTGAGAAGCAGTAGTAAGTATAGGGGTGATTTAGAAAGAAAGTGAAGGTAGAAATATAGAAAGAATGGGAAATAATACACAGATATAGATGATATAGATAATTATAGAAAGTCAGCCCATATCTGTGACCATGGGAGAATTATGGCAGTTTCCGAAGGAGGGGATGAGGACACAAAACTCTGGAGGTGGGAATGTTGTGGAAATACACTCCAATTACCTTATAATTTCATAAATCAACATTAAATCAGTAATTATTTTTAAATGCCATAAGGTTTTGTAAAGATCAAATTAGCTAAAGTATATAAAGAATTTTTTGGCCGTCTGTATACATTATGTGTTAGTATGTTCTCTTAAATTATTTGAAGATAGAGAATAAAATGTGGAGTGGGCTATAATTCTTTTTCTTTTTTATTAGTGATTTAATAATGATTAACAAGATTTTAAGATAATGGATACAATTCCATACAGTTTCCACCACCAGAGTTTTGTGTCCCATCTCCTCCATTGGAAACTTCCCTATTCTTTATTCCTCTGGGAGTAGGGAGCAAAATTCTTTATGGGGAGCAGAATGTGGAAAGTCTGGCTTCCGTAATTGCTTTTCAATTGAACATGGGTGTTGGCAGGTCAATTCATACCCCCAGCCTGTTTCTACTTTTCCCTTAGTGGTTTAGGGATCTGGAGAGGTGGAGTTGCAGGACATATTGATGAGGTTGTCTGACTAGAGAAGCCAGGATGATATCATGGTAGCATCTGCAATTTAGTGGCTAAAAGGTGATAAGATATAAAGCAGGACAAATTAATAAATAGGTACCCAAAGGTAAGAACAGAGCAGATGAAACTAGGGTTCTTTATGTGAGAAGAAACTGGGAAGCCTATTTTAGGTATGTTCTGTATGGCCCATAACTTTAATAATTTTTGGCAGAGCCTAATAGCTAACATGCAGGTGGACTAAGAGTATTGTTTGACAAGATGGTGTCAGAGTTGTGAATAGGACTAGAAAGCTGAATTAGAGCAGAGCGTAACTCCCAAATATGAGGAAGTACATAAATACTGTGAACCATAAACCCCATTGATCTGACCTAGGGCCTGTATCTATTCATATTCAGCACAGGAGCCTGTGTCATCTCTGCATCTCTGTCAGTCTGAGCTCAGAGTCCATGGTCATAGCTAGGAACAGTCTAGGCTACACTCATTTCAGAACCAATTTTCTTTGAGTGTCATAATAGGTTGACTCACCTCCCTTCAGAGAGAAGGTAGGCCCTATCATACTGCTGTTCTACACTGAGGGGAAGGTCCTGTAGAGGCCCACAAGAGGGACCATGATGATATTCCTGATGGAAGTGACTAATGATGGTGGAGAGAAGGATCTATTAGAGGTCTAGGCCCAGTATATCTATGTGTGAATCCATGGATTCCCTGATGAGAGCCCCAGAAGATGGAGTGGCCTGGATTTGGAGTATTGTACCAAAGTAAAAGACTCTGGGATGGAAGGGCAGATTTTCAGATCCACTATAGGGAATGAGAGTAGGGACGCAGATCCTTGGTGGTGGGAATGGTGTTACTTTATAGTCCTATTAACTTATAGTCTTATAAATCACTATTTATTCAATCAGACAGGGGGAGATAGATTGAATGACTCAGGTTCTTTAAATGCATAGATTTCAATTTTGAGTATGTATTTCTTTATTTAGCCTAAGCATTTAATGTTTTAACTTTGTAACCTGATTGAATTCTGATACTGGGCTTAAATTGTTAATGCATTTCTAATAATAACCTTTTTTGAAATATTAAATCACCTTTAATCTTAGGCCAGAAGCAATCAGTCCTGTCAGTATCTAAAATATAGTTATTTGTACATACCATTAAGTGATATAAATCATGGTGAGGTCAGGTACAGTAAATCCTAACCATGGGATTTTCAACCAAGCTCCCAAATAACTATAATAATAATGACCTACTGCCTTCTTAAACTCTAAGACACCAAGGAACCTTCCTCATTCTCTTTAAAATCTGTGTTTCTCCTAGCCCTGGAAACTCTAGGGCTTTGCTTGTTTTTCTTCATGCTTCTCTTGATCCTTTACCCTGATACTTCCTCTACTGACATCAACAAAAATCAGTGCAACCAGGGCCACCATACCTGTTACCAGTCATCTCTATCAGGAACAACAAAATAGACCCCCATAGGACTTTGCCCTCAACTTGGATCAACAATGGTAGAGAATATTCCATCCTCCGAAGGGAGGATGGACAACATACTCTATGCTACACCTGGGGAAGATGGGTCAATATTGGGGCAGCTTGGAATGTTCCTACTCATGACCACAGAATGTGAGCTCAGATCTATAGGGATGCAGAGGTCACATAGGCTCCTAAGCTGAATATGGGCCCCAGATCACATCATATCAATGGGGTTTACAGTCAACAATATCTATACCCCTTTCCCAAATTTGGGAGCTACTCTCTTCCCTGATCCAGCCATCTGGCCCTTTTTCCAGCCATGACATTATATCACCAGACAATAACTTGGATCCACCTGCATTTCAGATTTCAGGCTCAGGGGAAAAAAAAACTTGTATAGCCACAGGCCCTCTGGAATATAACTAAAATATGCCTACTAGCTATCTACAAAACAGAGACAACCCCCCCCCCCAACTCTTCATCTGCACTATTCTAGCCTTTAGGTTCATGATTAGTCAACAATTTGTTTGGCTTTATATGTTAACTCTCTTTTCAGCCACCAGGTTCCAGATGCTAGCATGATGTCAACTGATTTCCCTGGACAGACAACTCCACCAGTGTGTCCTGGAGCTCTGCTTCCCCAGAGCCCTTCCCCACTAGGGAAAGAGAGAGAGTCAGGCTGGAAGTATGGATTGACCTGACGACACCCATATTCAGCAGGGAAGCAGGTACAGAAGCCAGACCATCTACCTTCTGCATCCCATAATAACCCTGGGTCCATGCTCCCAGAGGGCTAAAGAACAGGAAAGCTATCAGGGGAGGGGATGGGATACAGAGTTCTGGTGGTGGGAATTGTATGAAGTTGTACCCCTCTTATCCTATGGTTTTGTCAATGTTTTCTCTTTATAAAGAAAAAAAAAGAGGAAAAGAAAAAGAAAAGAGTGAGAAAAAAAACAAAACAAACAAACAAAAAAAACAGAAGAGCAAAGGGAGAGTGTTCAACACACAAACCTTGTCCTGAATCTAGGAATGTGAATGAGGGTGGCTCAGTTTGGTGGGTGGAAAGTACTTTAGCAGACAGCATAAAGGAAAAACCACAGTAGTGTGAAAAGGGGAGGAAAAATCTATGTCATATTAGTAAAATTGCAGTGTGGGCAGCAAGGTATAAAACAAAGCAGAAGTCAGAATACGGAGGGCTAGAGCATTTGAACCATATCCTATATAGCCAGTAACAACCTATGCCTCCAAATGACAAAAGTCTGTTGCGTGAGGCCAGGTCTTGGCACTCCCATTAGAGCACACATGTTACAATGTTCAAGGACCTGGGTTCAAGCCCCTAGTCTCCACCTACAGGGAAGAAGCTTTACGTGCAGTGAAGCAGGTGTGTCTCTCTATCTCCCCTTTTCCTCTCAATTTCTCTCTACCTCTACCCAATAAATAAATAAAATAAATAAGAAAGAATCTATGGTTAATTAAGTTGAATGCATGTATGTGTATGACTGAGAGCAAATCATATTGAGAAAATAGCTAGGACAGAAAGAAATGGAGAGAGGAGGGGAATACAGAGAGGGGGAGAGATAGACACTTGCAGACCTGCTTGTGAAGCGACTCCCCTGCAGGTGGGGAGCTGGGGGCTCAAGCCAGGATCTTTACGCTAGTCCTTGCGGTTTACGCCACCTGCACTTAACCTGCACTACCGCCCAACTCCCTGAAACCAGTAAATTAATGTGTAGCAAATATGTAGTGAAATACAAAAATGCATTTTTTGCTTTAAAACTGTTAAGAATATGTAAACTCTGAAATTGGACAAAACTTTTAATCAGTCTTTTGCATATGAAATAAGTGTTATCAATGGACTATCACTAAGCTATAAAGAAAGATGGAGTCCTGCCATTTTAGCAACATGGATGGACCTGGAACATATCAAGTTTAAGGAAATGAGACAGAGAAAGATAAACACTGTATGATTTCCCTCTTAAGTGATAAAGGTTTGAGTCCTCGCTCCCCACATGCAATAGGGATGCTTCACGAGTAGTGAAACAGGTGTCTGTCTTTCTCTCTCCTTCTCTATATCTCCACCTCTCAATTTCTCTCTGTCCTATCCAAAACGGGGGGGGTGGGGTGGCTAGAGAAAATATGGCTGCCAGGAGCAATGGATTCATAGTGCCAGCACTGAACCTCAGTGATAACCCTGGAGGGAAGAAAAAGGAAATAAAATAAAATAACAAATAAGCTTTTAGACTGACTTATTAAACTAGGGAAGGAATTTGGTATGTGTGCTGGGGCAGGGGTGAATGAAGAGAAAGGGGTCAACTGTATGGTAAAGAACAGAACTGAAAAAGTAGTGGTTAACTTAAGGTAATCTATGCACATACTGATGATCTACAATGATACACAACTTAAATATATGATATTGTAATGCATTGTTACTTCAATAAAACAAGTTTAAATGTGTGGTTTTAAAAAAAATGCCAACCTGGTCATTTATTTATGCAGAGTTTTCCTGGGGAGTTAATTGAAGTAATTTGATGGAACTGTTAAGTTAGTACAAGTCTCTAAATTACATTGACAGTGTGGGAATTCAGAAAAGTGTTCAGTTGTCAGAGAGATTGTCTATAGGTAAAAAGAAGCTTTAAAAATCAGAAGGTTAACATACAAAGCCAAACAAATTGTTGAACAATCATGGACCCAAAGGTTGGAATAGTGGAGATGAAGTGTTGGGGGTTACTCACTGCAGACTCCAATGTACTTCTGCTTTCAGGTATATATTTTGCCCTAGTTTATGGATACATGTGAACCTATGCTCTATTTTACGGAACCTGGTCTATATCTAGGTTATTGGACTTTGTTAGGAAGTGAACCACCTGGGATGGAATTAGAAAATACTATGAAGGGAAAGGTCTCAACCGAGTAATGAAGCTGAAGGGTTATCATTCCACACCTGTGTTGTAGAGCCAGATGTTGTAGTGCGCGGGCAGCAGAGAAGAGAGAGAGAGGGTCCGGAGCGAAGAGGAAACACAAATCTTTATTCGCGCTGGCACCTCAGAGTTGGGTGTTAGAGAAGCAGGTTGGGCCACGTGGAGGTAGAGAAAATGGCCGCCTCGCGTAGTAACCTTTCCTGCGTCTGAACACCAGAGTGGAGCAACGGCAAGAGAGTGAGGTGCGGAAAACGAAGGGTTTTTATAGGAGTAGCTTTCGCGAGAATGGGAAGGGGGAGGAGTAACCATAGCACTCCAGGATAGGATGATAACTCTCATGAGAATGGGAGGGGGGAAGAGTAACCAGAGCACTCCAGATATCGCGGGGATATAGACAATGTCCTGAGGGCACAACATGGCTGAACAGGCACTCCGAGAATGTCCCAACTCTCGCAGGAACTAGCAGTAGCCTGAGGGGACAACATGGCAGATGTGACTGCATTGGCACAATTTCCCAGCAACCTGAAGTCTCTGGACACAGTCTGAGGTGAAGCATGTTGAGGTGGCACTCCTTGGGTTGATTATCCACTATTCCAACCTTTGGGTCCATGATTGTTCAACAATTTGTTTGGCTTTGTATGTTAACTCTCTTTTCAGCCACCAGGTGCAAGATGCCATCAGGATGCCGGCCAGGCTTCCCTGGACTGAAGACCCCACCAATGTGTCCTGGAGCTCCGCTTCCCCAGAGACCCACCCTACTAGGGAAAGAGAGAAGCAGATTGGGAGTATGGACTGACCAGTCAACACCCATGTTCAATGGAGATGCAATTACAGAAGCCAGACCTTCCACCTTCTGCAACCCACAACGACCCTGGTTCCATGTTCCCAGAGGGATGGAGAATGGGAAAGCTACCAGGGGAGGGGCGGGGATTTGGAGATTGGGTGGCAGGAATTGTGTGGAGTTGTACCCCTCCTATCCTACAGTTTTGTTTTTGTTAATGTCTCCTTCCTTAAATAAAAAATATATACATATATTTTTAAAAAATCAGAGGGACAGTAGCAATGAAGACTCAGTTCCATTTGGTGAGCCTTAGGGGATCCTCTCCTCCCTTCATCAGTCTTTTTGCTGATAAAACTCAAACCAGAAGAGGCACCTCAACTGGAAAACTGCCAGGCTGTTGCCAGTCACTCCCAAGTAGATAGGGGCTTTTAGCCCCAGGAATCTCACCCTAGGAATTTTAGCCCCAGGAATCTCACATGTGTTTCCACTCCCCCATGACTTGGTGGATTCCCAAAGTGGTCCTAGTCTTGTTCTGGTGTGTTCTCAGGTGATCCTCTTTGCTATTCCTAGTTGACCCAGAGAGTAAAAAACAGCCACTCATGCCTCTGGTTCAAATCTACACACACACTACGTACATTGTTTCTGTGCTGTAGTGTCCTCTCCCTCTCCCTCTCCCTCTCCCTCTCCCTCTCTCTCTCTCTCTCTTTTCCTTATTGATAGTTTTTGTTTTGTTTTTAAGAAAAAGACAAAGATTCCTTCAGTGCACTGGGGGGCTGGACTCAAACACATGGCACACCTGGCAAAGGAACACACTGTCTAAAATTGTTCTTAATTTTTTTAAATGAAATGTGTCCAAAATTCTATAGGAACAAAGAGGAGCATGCTGGAAAGGCTGTAGAGAGGAAATGACACTTATTCTTTTAAATAATAGCCTTTTAAAGAAATGTTCTGGAGGTATAATTGACATATAACATTTCACGACTTTCTGTTGTACCATAGTGATTGGTCATTTGCATAGATTGTGAAGTCTGGTAACTGTCACCTTAACAAGCTAGCTTCTAGATTTTGCTCTCTAAAACTTTCAAGTATGCTCCTCAGTATTATTTTATTTTATTTTATTTTATTTTATTTATTTATTTTCCCTTTTGTTGCCCTTGTTTTGTTATTGTTGTTGTAGTTATTATTGTTGTTGTTACTGATGTCATTGTTGTTGGATAGGACAGAGAGAAATGGAGAGAGGAGGGGAAGACAGAGAGGGGGAGAGAAAGATAGACACCTGCAGACCTGCTTTACCACTTGTGAAGTGACTCCCCTCCAGGGGCTTGATCCGAGATCTTTAGGCTGGTCCTTGAGTTTCGTGCCACCTGCGAGTATTATTGACGACAGTCACCATCCTGAACATTAAATTCCTGTGGTCTGTTGAATTTAGAACTATATGTTTGAGCTGAGTCTTCAAAGCAGGACACAGTTTGTGAGGCACAGAAAAGAGCCTGTTGTTTGTGCCAAGAGTCTCCTACAAAACACTGCAGAAAGTGCCAAAATAAAAGCAGTGTCAGAATAGGCAGGAAAGTGGTCCTTAGGGAGAACAGATTTACATTCTGGGAATACCACCTGGAGCAACACAGTGGCTTGATTAAAAGGGAATCTGGAAACGTGTCACTAAATGACATGTGATGGTCACAGATGATATTGACTGGAATATCCACTGCTAAATGCTCGCTATTAAGATATAACTCAAAAGTGTCTAGAGTTGGGCTCATAGGACTCAAAATATATTTTTTAATTTCTTTATTGGGGGATTAATGTTTTACATTCGACATTAAATACAATAGTTTGTACATAACAGTTCTCAGTTTTCCACATAACAGTACAACCCCCACTAGATCCTCTGTCATCCTTTTTGGACCTGTACTCCCCCCCCATCCACCCCAGAGTCTTTTACTTTGGTGCATCAAAATATTTTTTTAAAGGAGGAATTTTATCAATCAAAGTTGTGACAGAAAACAGAGAACACACATAAAAGATGATTTAAAGAAAGTTTAGCAAAAACGCTGCTTAAAAAGTCTTGGGTGGGGGCCCGGTGGTGAAGTCACCACTTTTAATAGCTGAGTAGTATTCCATTGTGTATATATACCACAACTTGCTCAGCCACTCATCTGCTGTTGGACACCTGGGTTGCTTCCAGGTTTTGGCTATTACAAATTGTGCTGCTAAGAACATATGTGTACACAGATCTTTTTGGATGGGTGTGTTGTGTTCCTTAGGATATATCCCCAGGAGAGGAATTGCAGGATCATAGGGCAGGTCCATTTCTAGCCTTCTGAGAGTTCTCCAGACTGTACTCCACAGAGGCTGGACCAATTTACATTCCCACCAGCAGTACAGGAAGGTTCCTTTGACCCCACAACCTCTCCAGCATTTATTGCTGTTACCTTTTCTGATGTATGACATTCTCACAGGAGTGAAGTGGTATCTCACTGTTGTCTTTATTTGCATTTCTCTGACAATCAAAGACTTGGAGCATTTTTTTCATGTGTTTCTTGGCCTTCTGGATCTTTTCTGTGGTGAATATTCTGTCCATGTCTTCTCTCCCTTTTTGGGATGGAGTTATTAGCCTTTTGTCTAATGTATGGCATATAAAGATTTCCCATTCTGTGAGGGGTATCTTGGTTTGGGTAATAGTTTCTTTTGCTGTGCAGAAGCTTTTTAATTTTATGTAGTCCCATAGGTTTATGTTTACCTTAGTCTTCTTTGTAATTGGGTTTGTTTCACTGAAGATGTCTTTAAAATTTATGTGGAAAAGAGTTCTGCCAATATTTTCCTCTTAGTATCTGATAGTTTGTGGTCTAACATCCAAGTCCTTGATCCACTTGGAATGTACTTTTGTATTTGGTGAAATATAGTGGTTCAGTTTCATTCTTCTGCATGTTTCAACCCAATTTTTCCAACACTATTTGTTAAAGAGACTCTGCTTTCTCCATTTAATAGTCTGGGCCCCTTTTGTCAAAGATTACATGTCCATAGGTGTGGAACATCTTTCAATTCTATTCCACTGGTCACTATGTCTATTCATGTCCCAGTACCAAGCAGTTTTGATGACAATGGCCTATAATACAATTTGAGATGTGTGATGTGTGATTCCACCAGTTCTCTTCTTTCTTCTCAAGATAGTTTTGGCAAATCTAGGTCTTTTCTGGTTGAAGATAAACATTTGTAGCATTTGCTCTATTCTCCTAAAACAATGTGGTTGAGATCTTGATGGGGATAGCATTAAATTTGTATATGGCTCCGGATAGTATATTCATTTTGATGATGTTAATTCTTCCAACCCATTAACATGGAATATTTTTTCACTTCTCTGTGTCTTTTTCAATTTCCTTTAGCAGTGACTCATAATTTTCAGTATACAAGTCTTTTACTTATTTGGTTAGGTTTACTCCTAGATATTTTATTGTTTTTGTTGCTATAGTCAAAGGAATTGATTTCTGGATTTCAATTTCTTCTAACTTAGTGTTTGCATAGAGGAATGCCACTGACTTTTGATTGTTAATTTCGTAGCCTGACACCTTACTATACTGCCTGATGATATCCAAAAGCTTCTTGCTGGATTCCTTAGGTTTTTCTATGTATATTATCCTGTCATCTGAAAATAGGGAGAGTTTGACTTCTTCTCTTCCAGTCTGTATCCCTTTAATTACTTGCTCCTGCCTGATTGCTATGGCAAGAACTTCCAACACTATGTTGAATAGTAATGATGATAGTGGACAGCCTGTCTAGTACCTGATCTGAAGGGAAATGCTTCCAGTTTTTTACCATTGAGTATGATGTTGGCTGTAGGTTTGCTATATAGAGACTCCATTATCTTCAGGAATTTTCCATCTATTCCCATTTTTTGTAGTGTTTTGATCATAAAGGGATGTTGGATTTTGTCGAATGCTCTCTCTGCATCTATTGATATGACAATGTGGTTTTTGGTCTTGCTTTTGTTGATGTGGTGGATCATGTTGATCGATTTATATATATTAAACCAAACTTGCATGCCTGGTATAAACCTCAGTTGGTCATGATGAACAATCTTTTGAATATACTGCTGTATCTGGTTGGCCAGAATTTTCTTCAATATTTTAACATCTACGTTCATCAGAGATACTGGTCTGTAGTTTTCTTTTTTGGTTGCGTCCCTATTTGCTTTTGGTATCAAAGTGATGTTGGCTTCATAGAAGCTGGAAGGGAGTATTCCAGTGTATTCAATCTTCTGGAAGACTTTTAAAAGTAGAGGTATTAGTTCTTCTTTGAAGGTTTTATAGAATTCATTGGTAAAACCATCTGGTCTAGGACTTTTATTCTTGGGAATTTTTTTGACTGTTTCAATCTCATTAGCTGTGATGGGCCTGTTCATGTTATCTAGTTCCTCTTTACTTAATTTTGGAAGTTTGTAGGTATCTAGGTAATCATCCATTTCTTCCAGGTTCTCTAGTTTGGTGGCATATAGTTGTTCATAGAAGTCTCGCAAGATGTGCTGAATTTCTGTGCTGTCTATTGTAATATCTCCTCTTTCATTTATGATATGATTTATTTGGGTCTTCTCCCTTTTTTGTTTTGTGAGTCTGGCTAAATGTTTGTTGATTTTGTTCATTCTTTCAAAGAACCAACATTTACTTTCTTTGATCTTTTGCATGGTTTTCTTATTTTTAATGTTATAGATTTCTGTTCTAACTTTAGTTATTTCTGTCCTTCTGGTTTCTTTAGGGTTCCTTTGCTCTTCTTTTTCTAGGCCTTTAAGATGTGCGATCAGGCTGTTTATTTGTGCTTTTTCTTGTTTCCTAATGTGTGCTTGTATGGCTTTGAACTTCCCTCTCAGTACTGCCTTAGCTATGTCCCAAATATTTTGATAGCTTGTGTCTTCATTTTCATTGACCTCTTGAAACATTTTGATTTGTTTCTTGATTTCCTCTTTGACCCAGTAGTTGTTAAGTAGTGTACTGTAAAGCTTCCACATTTTGGGACTATTACAAATCTTTTGTTGATTGTAAAGTGTTAGTTTAATTCCACTGTGGTCTGAGAAGATGCTTGGTATGATTTCAATACTCTTGAATTTGCTGATGCTTTCTTTGTGGCCTAACATATGGTCTATCCTTGAGAATAACCCATGTGGACTTGAGTAAAATGTGTATTCCATTTTCTTGGGGTGAATGACTTTGAAAATGTCCAATAGTTTTAGTTTATCTCCTCATTTAGCTCCCTCATGTCTTTATTGATTTTCTGCCTGGATGATCTGTCAAGTTGAGAGAGTGGGGGTGTTGAAGTCCCCTACTATTAGTGTGTTCATGTTAAAATATTGCTGTAGCTCTTTCAGTAGATGTTTGGTGTATTTATATGGCTTCTCATTGGGTGAATAGATGTTAATAATTGTTAAGTTCTCTTAATTGACTGGTCCACTGAGCACTAAGTAATATCCACCCCTATCTTTTTAAATTTTATTTATTTTAAAGTCTATCATGTCAGATATGAGAATAGCTGTTCCTGCCCTTTCTTGTGGGCCATTACCTTGTATAATAGTTTTCCGTCCTTTCACTTTGAGTCTGTGTTTGTCTTGTTAGTTATGTAGGTTTCCTGTAGACAGCATATTGTTGGGTTGTGTTTTCTGATCCATCTTCCTACTCCGTACCTTTTAATAGGTGAATTCAGGCCACTGATATTTATTGATATAAAGACTGAAGATATTTTAACACCATTCTTGTAGATTTTTAGAGTGTTCTGATATATGGCATATTTATGGTGGTCTGACTGTTTATAGGAGAACTTTCAGAACTTCTTTCAGGACGGGCTTGGTGATAGTTGATTCTTTCAACTGTTGCTTGTCTGAGAAGGTTTTTATGCCTCCATGTAGTCTGAATGACAGTCTAGCAGGATACAGTAGTCTTGGCTGAAAGCCTTTCTCATTGAGTACTCAGTAGATATCTTGCCATTCTCTTCTGGCCTGTAGTGTTTGTGTGGAGAAGTCTGCTGCTAATCTTATGGGTTTTCCTCTGTAGGTAACTCTGCTTTTCTCTTGCAGCCTTAAAGATCCTTTCTTTATCCTTATTCCTTTCCATAGGATGTGTCTTGGTGTCTTTAAATCTGGGTTCATTCTGCTTGGGACCCTCTGGGTTTCTTAAACCTTTATGTCTTTGTTGTTGTCTAGACTAGAGAAGTTCTCAGCTATTATGTCCTGAAGAATGCTTTCTTCCCCTCCCTCTCTTTCTTCCTCTGGTAAGCAAATAATGTGTATATTATTTCTTTTGAAGTCATCCCATAGGACTCTGTGGTTGTTTTCAGATCTCTTACTTCTTTTTTATTTGTCTCTAATTCATCCTCGATTTTGCTAATTCTGTCTTCAGCCTCTTTTATTCTATTCTTTCTCCCCTCTACTGTTTTCTGGAGTTCATCTATTTTGTTACTCATTTCTGATGCTGTTTTAGCTAGTTCAACTAGTTGTGTTCTTAGCTCAGCTATTTCAGCTTTCGACTCTCTAATAACCTTGAGATAACTAGTGTTTTATTCCAGAGTCTCATTTGTTGTTTCTGCGTTTATGATGACAATTCTCTTTTTTTTTTAACAAAGTATGCAGATACCATTTATTTGGTCCATAAGTACAGAATAAGTGTTTTTGAGTTTTACAAAACATCAAATATAAATAACCTGAAACTGTAACAATACACAAAAACTGGCTTCTTACACAGACATACCAGGCAGTACAAGCTGAAAACTTGAGTAAATTAACAATGTTTTACATTAATATACATAGTGCCAGTTAACATTTAAAAACAAGTTCCAATGCATAGCATTTGATACTTACTTGAGTTTGTTTTCAGTCAGTTAAAAGTATGAAAATGGTTAGATCTAGGCTAAAAATAATTCTTCTTCTAACCAAAAATAAAGGCATAATATTTATAACCAGGTATCAACTTTACTAAACCACAATATTTTTAAATGATTAAATGGTACCTAGAGGTATTTACATAAGAAAGATAACATGCATTGTGTTCTTTCATCTCATGAATGGTACTTTGTTCAAAGGTTTTTTAAAAACTATATTACTACTTCCAAATATACCAACTGTTCCTAATAGTTCTAACAAAACGAATGCTTTCAAAGAGAGTAGAGAATCATTTCAAATCAGTGGCATCAATTTTTCCCCTTTGCGACAAAGGACAAAACAAAGAACCTGGTTCTGCCCAGATAGCCGAATGTGGTAAGGGGGGTGATTGTGTTTCGAGGCCTTTCTCTTCAGTCTAATGCTATGACATCATCAAGCTCTTCTGTTTGTTCTGTGCGTGACCTCTTTGCACTGGCATTCTCTTTCTCATCTAATTTTTTTAAATAAATATTTATTTATTTATTCCCTTTTTGCTGCCCTTGTTGTTTTGTTTTGTTTTTAATTTATTTTTTATTTAAGAAACGATAAATTAACAAAACCATAGGGTAGGAGGGGCACAACTCCACACAATTCCTGCCACCCAATCTCCATATCCCATCCCCTCCCCTGATAGCTTTCCCATTCTCTATCCCTCTGGGAACATGGAACCAGGGTCGTTGTGGGTTGCAGAAGGTGGAAGGTCTGGCTTCTGTAATTGCTTCCCCACTGAACATGGGCGTTGACTGGTTGGTCCATACTCCCAGTCTGCTTCTCTCTTTCCCTAGTAGGGTGGGTCTCTGGGGAAGTGGAGCTCCAGGATACATTGGTGGGGACTTCAGTCCAGGGAAGCTGGCCAGCATCCTAATGGCATCTTGCACCTGGTGGCTGAAAAGAGAGTTAACATACAAAGCCAAACATATTGTTGAGCAATCATGGACCCAAAGGTTGGAATAGTGGAGAGAAAGTATTGGGGGGGGGTACTCACTGCAAACTCTAGTGTACTTCTGCTTTCAGGTATATATTTTGCAGTAGTTTATGGATATGTGTGAACATATATTCTCTCTCACAGAACCTGGTCTATATCTAGGTTTTGGGACTTTGTTAGAAAGTGAACCACCTGGGATGGAATTAGAGAATACTATGAAAGGAAAGGTCTCACCCGAGTAATGAAGCTGAAGGATTGTCATTCCACACCTGTAGTCTCTGGACACAGTCTGAGCTGAAGCATGTTGAGGTGGCAATCATTGCGTTGATTAGGTTGCGATTGGCAGATGCAATATTATTTGATATGGATTGGGAGAGGCATGTGGTGGGAAAGTGGGCCCTATCCTAAGGCTCCAGGACTGGGGGAAATATAGGCTTTATAGTGGAGATGTGAGGTTCCTGCTGTCTTAGGATTCAAAAAGACAATGAATAGTTAATGTTATCATCACATTATTTGGTAATTGGGTTAACTTTTAAAAGTCCTTTTGTTAGGGTTTGCTGTATAGTACCCAGTATCTTTCTTATATAGAGGTGCCACTGGTTGTTTCTGATCTACTTGGTCTAGGCTTTTGAGAGAGTCTGCATATCGAATACACAGCCTATATATTTAAAAGACTCAGTCTGTGTTTTAAAAACTTCGAGACATATAATTAATTTTCCCCCTCTCATATTAATTAGCTAGTGGTTTATATGACTACACTTTACTAGGAGTATACATAAACACCATTCCCACCACCAAAAGACTGTGTCCCATCCCACCCACCCACCCCCACCAGCCCAGGAAGCCACATGTCCACCCTCCCCCTCACCACAGGGTTTTTACTTTGGTACCCTACTCTGAATTTAGTCAGAACCTACTTTTAGTTTCCCTTTCAAATCTTCTTTCTCAACTTCTGTTGATGAGTGAGATCATCCCATACTCATCTTTATCTTTCTGACTTAGCTGACTTAACATAATTCCTTCTAGCTCTGTCCAAGATGGGTCAGAGAAGGTGGGTTCATTGTTCTTGACAGCTGTATAGTTCATCTAATTTTCTCTTGCGATTTCTTTCACTGCTGATGTCAGCATTATTTGAAGGACCGTCTTCATCTGAATCAACTATGAGCACATCATCTTGCTCTTGTGCTGTGGATGTGGAAGGTTGAGCTCCGTCATCACTGCCATTGGTTATGCTCTTGGCAGCATCTTCAACTTGCTTGGGTCCCACTTTTTCTGGAGCATCACCAACAACTTCAAATTCAACATCCTTTCCTAGGTCTTCACTATGAAGGATGTTGATCAATAAAGTGTAGTCCTGAAGGAAGTCATCTGCTTGAAGCTGGCTCCTATTTCTAATCCCAAATTCTGACAACTTCTTGTGATTATTAGCTTCTGTCTCCCCCTCTTCTGAAGATATCAGTATTGTTCCTTTCCCGTCTTCAATTTGGACATCTGGTGTTATCATGGCAAACTTTTCTTTCACTATGTTGTCTTCAAAATATGCTTCATGAATTTACGTGTCATCCTTGTGCAGGGGCCATGCTAATCTTCTCTGTATTGTTCGAATTTTAGTATATGTGCTGCCGAAGAGAGCACATGATGACAATTCTTTCAAACTCTTTTCTCACTCCTGTGATTATTTCCTTAACTAGTGTTTGGATGTTGACCTCATTATTTTGTGCTTCCACCTTTGGGGGACTTTTAGCTGGACTCTTGTTCTGGTTCATTTCTCCAATATTTCTTCTTATTGGTTTAACCATTCTATATATTATGTTATGAGGTCCCTCTCTTGCCTGGATTGTCTAAGCAAGGTAATTAAAGGGTTCACAGTTGTGGGAGTTAACAATTGTTTCAATATTATTTTAATACCTGAGTTGGAGCACAGTGCCTTAAAACCTCTTTTGTTCTTTTTCTTCCCTGTAGGCTATGGCAGCCTGAAGGCTTTTAAACTATAAGTAGGCTTCTTAGCTTAATCACTGACTCCTGACCAAGAGATAAAGCAGGGTGGGGCAGAGATAATCCAGTGGTTATGCAAAAAGACTCTCACAGCCCTACAGAGGTATAGATCTTCTCCTGAGTTTCCTTGTTAGTTCTCTGTCCCCTGGCATCAGCACAGAGCCTTCCCCTCCCCCCCCCCCAGATTCAGAGGGCTATAGCAAAGGAGACTCACAGATGCAACTGGTGAGTCTTAGGAGAGTCCTCTTCTCCTTTCAGCCATCTTTTTGTTGGTGAAACAGATAGGAGGTGGTGTCTCAACTGGTAAACTGCTGGACTGTTATCAGCCTCTTAATCTCTCCCTAGGCTCCTCTCTGTCCAGGAGCCACACATGTTTGTACTCGCCAGTGATTTGGTGGGTTCCTGAAGTCATTCTAGTCCTGTCTTGTTGCAGTCCCAGGTGGTCTCCTTTGGTATTCCTTATTAAGAGTACTATTGAAATTAATGCTGCCACTGGCATCTAGCCACCTTAGGCCTTTTGTACCAGTAGAGCAGTAGGCACGAAAGGAGTCTTAAGGAGTCATTTATTGGGGTCAGTTGTAACTATAACAAGTATATAGAGGTGCTACAATTTACTTTGGCATATAGGAAAACATTTTTAAGTTAAATGATCATACTCATTCATTTCCATTTGGTTCATGTCCTGGTGTGCAGCACAACAGCAGAGCTGCATATCTGCAACAAAAGCCATATGGCCTACAAAGCCTAAAATATTTACTATCTGGCCCTTTATAGATAAAATTTGCTGACCCCTGATACATACAACTTCCATTTTTTTAATAGGATGCACTGTGCACATCCAATTTTATGGTTCAATGAATCAGAAAGCACAAGTTTGGCAATTTGGATACCCTATGGTCAAGGATTCAATCTTTTCTGAGATCAGTAGCCAGTCAGGATTTTCTTTTCAAAGGAACAGTTGTTGGCAAGTAGGTCATCACCTTAATCCAAAAACTCTAGGGTGTCTGTTGTGACTCTCCTAGTGGGGTTTGCTAGAAATGGTACAGTGTCTCTGTCTGCTGCTGACAGATAGAGCAAACCAGTGGTTTTACTTGGCCAGAGGGTTTCAGTGGTGAGGCAGGCTGACCTGTTTCAGAACCCTATCCTATTCCAAGTCTCACTGAAAGCTGTCAGCTTATGGATTTGCAAAATTAATGGATAGGTACGTACAACTTGTCTAATTGTGCTACATAGTGCTTTGGAAACCCAAAGAAGACCACAAAGCACAATGAATGGTAAAAGATTCTCTTTCACTTCAGAAATGGTAGGTACCTCCATATGCTTCAGACCACTGTGTACATGCACATATCACTGATATTGTAGGCCCTTGCTCTCTTACAAAATCCCTTTCTCTCTCTTGGATGTGCATATAGCTTATCTGTTTCACAGGTGCTGGTTCCTAGTAAATATTCTGAACATCCAATTCCTTCTCAGAGTGATTCACAGGAAGAACTCAACTTAGGACTCCTTCCTGGAACAAGATGGTAATGGTGTTCAATTGTATCTGCGATGTAAATGCAAGCTATTTCTGGTTGTGCTTACTTAACAAGATAGAATAAAGAGGGGTTTTTGTACCAAGTTGCAGATGTTCTACTGGTTTGTTCCATTAAAAATACTATTTCTATGGGGACCCCACATCTCATCTGCTATATTCATACCATTAGGGTTTTGATTATTAAATAATTTGTTCTGCTTTATATCTTAGTGATTTTTCACCCACCAAGTTGCAGATGCTACCATGATGCCAACCTGACTTCGCCGGGCAGATGACTTCACTAATGTACTCTGGAACTCCCGTCTCCCCAGAGCTCTCTCCCTAGGGAAAGATAGAAACAGGGAAACTAGGGAAAGATAGAAACTAGGGAAAGATAGAAACAGGCTGGGAATATGGATCTGCCTGCCAATGCCCATGTCCAGCAGAGAAGCAATCAGAGAAGCCAGATCTTCCACCTTCTGCACCCCATAATGATCCTGGGTCCATGCTCCCAGGGGGGTAAAGAGTAGGAAAACTTTCAATGGTAGGTATGAGATATGAAACTCTGGTGGTGGGAATTGTATGGAATTGCACCCCTCTTATTCTATTGTCTTGTCGATCATTATTAAATCATTGAAAAGGTGGGCTGGGAGGTAGCACAGCTGGTTAGGCACACATGACACAAAGCAAAAGGACCAGCATAAGGATACTGGTTCAAGCCCCTGGCTCCCCACCTACAGGAGAGTCGCTTCACAAGCAGTGAAGTAGGTCTACAGGTGTCTATCTTTCTCTCCCCCTTTCTATCTTCCCCTCCTCTCTCCATTTCTTTCTGTCCTATCCAACAACAAAGACTGCAATAAGAACAATGATAAACAACCAGGGCAACAAAGGGGAAAAAATAGCCTCCAGGAGCAGTGGGTTCATAGTGCAGGCACTGAGCTCCAGCAATAACCCTAGAGGTAAAATTAAAAAAAAAAAAGTCAGTGAAAAGAAATTAAAATACCTTTTCTAGAGATAGTGATCACCAAATAACTGAGCTGACAATAATCTTCTGTCATTCTCCAGGGCCTACCTTGCTTTTGCCCCAGCTATCTGGTGAGATGTTTGACAAATTAGAAGAAATATCAACCTCTGCATCATTCAAATCTTCTAAAAATAATATTTTAGCCCCAGATCAGATCAAATCACTGGGGTTTACAGTTAACAATATTTATACCCCTTTCCCATATTAGGGAGCTACCCTCTTCCCTGATCCAGCTTTCTGGCTCTTTTTTTTTTTAATTTTTTATTTAAGAAAGGATTAATGAACAAAAACATAAGGTAGGAGGGGTACAACTCCACACAATTCCCACCACCCAATCCCCATAACCCACCCCCTCCCATGATAGCTTTCCCATTCTCTAGCCCTCTGGGAGCATGGACCCAGGGTCGTTGAGGGTTGCAGAAGGTAGAAGGTCTGGCTTCTGTAATTGCTTCCCCGCTGAACATGGGCGTTGACTGGTCGGTCCATACTCCCAGTCTGCCTCTCTCTTTCCCTAGTAAGGTGTGTCTCTGGGGAAGCTGAGCTCCAGGACACATTGGTGGGGTCTTCAATCCAGGGAAGCCTGGCCAGCATCCTGGTGGCATCTGGAACCCGGTGATTGAAAAGAGAGTTAACATATGAAGCCAAACAATTTGTTGAGCAATCATGGATCCCAAGCTTGGAATAGTGGAGAGGAAGTGTTAGGGAGGTACTCACTGCAAACTCTAGTGTACTTCTGCTTTCAGGTATATATTTGGCAGTAGTTTATGGATGCGTGTGAACATAAGCTCTCTCTCACAGAAACGGGTCTATATCTAGGTTATTGGACTTTGTTAGAAAGTGAACCACCTGAGATGAAATTAGAGTGTACTATAAAAGGAAAGGTCTCACCCAAGTAATGAAGCTAAGGGTTGTCATTCCACACGTGAAGTCTCTGGACACAGTCTGAGGTGAAGCATGTTGAGGTGGCAATCATTGCGTTGCTTAGGTTGTGATCGGCGGATGCAATATTATTTGGTTTGGATTGGGAGATGCATACGGGAAAGTGGGCCCTATCCAAGGGTTCCAGGACTGGGGGAAGTAGGGGCTCTATAGTGGAGATGTGAGGTTCCTGCTGTCTTAGGGTTCAAAAAGACAATCGATAGTTAATATTATCATCACATTATTTGTTAATTGGGTTAACTTTGAAAAGTCCCTTTGTTATGGTTTGCTGTACAGTATCCAGTATCTTGTATATAGCTGTGCTATTGGATGCTTCTAATCTACTTGGTCTAGGCTTTTGAGAGAGTCTGCATATCAAATACATAGCCTATATATTAAAAAGATTCAGTTTGTGTTTTGAGAAACTTTGAGACATACAATTGATTTCCCCCCTCTCATATTAATTAACTACTGATTTATATGTCTACATTTTGCTAGGAGTGTACATAAACACCATTCCCACCACCAAAGGACTGTGACCCATCCCTCCCACCCACTCCCACCCCCCACTGGCCCAGGAAGCTGCATGTCTACCCCTCACCACAGGGTTTTTACTTTGGTGCCCTACTTACAATTTGATCAGGTCCTGATTTTAGTTTCCCTTTCAGATCTTCTTAGTCAGCTTCTGTTGATGAGTGGGATCATCCCATACTCATCTTTATCTTTCTGACTTAGCTCGCTTAACATAATTCCTTCTAGCTCTGTCCAAGATGGGTCAGAGAAGGTGGGTTCATTGTTTTTGATAGCTGCATAATATTCTATTGTGTATATATACCACAGCTTTCTCAGCCACTCATCTGTTGTTGGGCACCTGGGTTGCTTCCAGGTTTTAGCTATTATGAATTGTGCTGCTATGAACATAGGAGTACACACCTCTTTTTGGTTGGGTGTTATGGAGTCCTTGGAGTATAACCCCAGGAGAGGAATTACTGGATCATATGGAAGGTCCATGTCTAGCCTTCTGAAAGTTTTCCAGACTGCTCTCCACAGAGGCTGTACCAATTTACATTCCCACCAGCAATGTAAAAGGGTTCCTCTGTCCCCACATCCTCTCCAGCATTTGTTGCTGCTGTCTCTGGCTCTTTTTCTAGCTGTGACATCATCTCCCCAGACAATAACTTGGATCCACCTGCATATCAGATTTCAGACTCAGAGAAAAAAAAAAAAATATATATATAGTATAGCCACAGGCCCTTTGGATTATAACTAAAATATGCCTACTAGCTATCTAGAAAATAGAGACACCCCCCCCCAACTCTTCATCTGCACTATTCTAGCCGTTAGGTTCATGATTAATCAACGATTTATTTGGCTTTGTATGTTAACTCTCTTTTCAGCCACCAGGTTCCAGATGCTAGCATGATGCCAACCAGACTTCCCTGGACAGACGACCCCATCAATGTGTCCTGGAGCTCCAATTCCCCAGTGCCCCGCCTCGCTAGGGAAAGAGAGAGGCAGGCTTGGAGTATGAATTGACCAGTCAATGCCCATGTTCAGCTGGGAAGCAATTACAGAAGCCAAACCTTCCACCTTCTGCATCCCACAATGACCTTGGGTCCATACTCCCAGAGGGATAAAGAATAGGAAAGCTATCAGAGGAGGGTATAGGATACAGAGTTCTGGTGGTGGGAATTGTGTGGAGTTCCACCCCTCTTATCCTATGGTTTTGTCAATGTTTCCTTTTTATAAATAAATCAAAATAATAATAATAATTTGAAATTCCCTTTTTAATTTATTTTAATTAATTAAATTAATTTATTGATAGATTTTTATGGACAGAGATAAAGAGAAATTGAGAGGCAAAGGAGAGAGAGGGGTGAGAGAGAAAAAGAGAGACACCTGCAGCACTGCTTCACGGCTTGTGAAGCTTCCTTCCCTGAAAGTGGGGACCTGGCACATTGTAACATGTGTGGTCTACCAGCTGTGTCAACACACACACACACACACACACACACACACACAAACACACAGTCTCCATTGAAGTCTTTTATGATAAAACCAGTGTCTAGAATTTTTTCAGCAAACATCACTACTTTAAATATAACATCTTATTTATCACTTTTCCAAAAATAAAAGTCCTTCCTCAATAAAGTAATTGAAATAAATAAATGAAAGCTCTTATTTCATGGGTTAGAGAATCAATATGGACGTCTGCCATTTATTTATGAGATGAAACTACAGTCCCACTGGATATTCTCTTAAATAATTTTGAACTAAAATTCCATCTATGCTTATGTTCCATTTTATCAGTGGATCATGGTTGCATTTTGAATCTCCAGAGATTAGTGGTTGTATTCCAGTTTCTAAATGTCATCTACATTCAAATATTTCCATTTCTTGTTTGAAGGCTTCATTTTCTCCCTATCATAGACTTTAAGAGCTAATTCTGTCATCATATCTGTAAGTAACACAGATTAAATCTTGACAGAAGATTCATAATATAGGCCTCTGATCACAAGTAAAATTCTTCTCTTTTTATTTTGCCTCCAAGGTTATTGCTGGGACTCAGTGCCTGCTCCACAATTCCACTGCTAGTGGAAGCTATTTTCCCCCTTTTATTGCACTTGTTTATTTATTTATTATTTTATTGTAACACTTTTTATTGTTTTTGTGGTTTTTATTATTATTGCTGTTACTATGTCATTATTGTTGGATAGGACAGAGAGAAATGGAGAGAGGAGGGAAAGACAGAAAGGAGGAGACAAAGACATACACCTGCGACCGCCCTGCAGGTGGGGAGCCGGGGGGCTCAAACCAGGATACTTATGCTGGTCCTTGCACTTTGCGCCATGTGCACCTAACCTGCTGCGCTACCACCCGACCCTGATAAAATTCTTCTCTTAAAGGAAACTGGCCTCAGCATTTTAGTTTTGAGTATATGAACTGTATTAGGTATAGGAAGTTAACAAGTGGCTACAAAGCTCTACAGCAGATTTCTGATTAGTAAGTAGTCTTGGAATTTTCTACCTAAATATGTCCAACATGATCTGTATACTTGTTTTATTTCTAAACCTATCCTCTGATCAATTAACTAGACATTGCAGCAAACCTCTGCAGTTGAAAACACAAAGTAATGTTCTGTACCTTTATTTTATTTTTGTTGTTGTTTTTTTCTTTTTTTAAAAATTTTTATTTATAAAATGGAAATATTGACAAGACTATAAGATAAGAGGGGTACAATTCCACACAATTTCCACCCCCAGAACTCTGTATTCATTCCCCTCCCTTGAAACATTCCCTATTGTTTTTTTTTATTTAAGAAAGGATTAATTAACAAAACCATAAGGTAGGAGGGGTATAACTCCACACAATTCCCACCACCCAATCTCCATAACCTACCCACTCCCCTGATAGTTTTCCCATTCTCTATCCCTCTGGGAGCAGGGTCATTGAGGGTTGAAGAAGGTAGAAGGTCTGGCTTCTGTAATTGCTTCCCCGCTGAATATGGGCATTGACTGGTCTGTCCATACTCCCAGCCTGCCTCTCTCTTTCCCTAGTAGGGTGGGTCTCTGGGGAAGCTGAGCTCCAGGACACATTGGTGGGATCTTCAATCAAGGGAAGCCTGGCCAGCATCCTGGTGGCATCTGGAACCTGGTGATTGAAAAGAGAGTTAACGGGGAGTCGAGCTGTAGGGCAGCGGGTTAAGTGCAGGTGGCGCAAAGCACAAAGACCGGCGTAAAGATCCCGGTTCGAACCCCGGCTCCCCACCTGCAGGGGAGTCGCTTCACAGGCGGTGAAGCAGGTCTGCAGGTGTCTATCTTTCTCTCCTCCTGTCTGTCTTCCCCTCCTCTCTCCATTTCTCTCTGTCCTATCCAACAACGACGACAACAACAATAATAACTACAACAATAAAACAACAAGGGCAACAAAAGGGAATAAATAAATAAAATAAAATAAAATAATTAAAAAAAAAGAAAGAAAAGAGAGTTAACATACGAGGCCAAACAAATTGTTGAGCAATCATGGGCCCAAAGCTTGGAATAGTGGAGAGGAAGTGTTAGGGAGGTATTCACTGCAAACTCTAGTGTACTTCTGCTTTCAGGTATATATTTTGCTGTAGTTTATGGATACGTGTGAATATAAGCTCTCTCTCACAGAAACGGGTCTATATCTAGGTTATGGGACTTTGTTAGAAAGTAAACCACCTGATATGAAATTAGAGTGTACTATAAAAGGAAAGGTCTCACCCAAGTAATGAAGCTAAGGGTTGTCATTCCACACGTGAAGTCTCTGGACACCGTCTGAGGTGAAGCATGTTGAGGTGGCAATGGTTGCGTTGGTTAGGTTGTGATCGGCAGATGCAATATTATTTGGTATGGATTGGGAGAGGCATACGGGAAAGTGGGCCCTATCCAAGGGTTCCAGGACTGGGGGAAGTAGGGGCTCTATAGTGGAGATGTGAGGTTCCTGCTGTCTTAGGGTTCAAAGAGACAATCGATAGTTAATGTTATCATCACATTATTTGGTAATGGGTTAACTTTGAAAAGTCCTTTTGTTATGGTTTTCTGTACAGTATCCAGTATCTTGTATATAGCTGTGCTATTGGATACTTCTAATATACTTGGTCTAGGCTTTTGAGAGAGTCCGCATATCAAATACACAGCCTATATATTAAAAAGATTCAGTTTGTGTTTTGAGAAACTTCGAGAAATACAATTGATTTTTCCCCCTCTCATATTAATTAACTACTGATTTATATGTCTACATTTTGCTAGGAGTGTACATAAACACCATTCCCACCACCAAAAGACTGTGACCCATCCCTCCCACCCATTCTCACCCCCCACTGTCCCAGGAAGCTGCATGTCTACCCCTCACCACAGGGCTTTTACTTTGGTGCCCTACTTACAATTTGATCAGGTCCTGATTTTAGTTTCCCTTTCAGATATTCTTAGTCAACTTCTGTTGATGAGTGGGATCATACCATACTCATCTTTATCTTTCTGACTTAGCTCGCTTAACATAATTCCTTCTAGCTCTGTCCAAGATGGGTCAGAGAAGGTGGGTTCATTGTTCTTGATAGCTGCATAGTATTCTATTGTGTATATATACTACAGCTTTCTCAGCCACTCATCTGTTGTTGGGCACCTGGGTTGCTTCCAGGTTTTAGCTATTATGAATTGTGCTGCTATGAACATAGGAGTACACACCTCTTTTTGGTTGGGTGTTATGGAGTCCTTGGGGTATAAGCCCAGGAGACGAATTACTGGATCATATGGAAGGTCCATGTCTAGCCTTCTGAGAGTTTTCCAGACTGCTCTCCACAGAGGCTGTACCAATTTACATTCCCACCAGCAATGTAAAAGGGTTCCTCTGTCCCCACATCCTCTCCAGCATTTGTTGCTGCTGTCCTTTTTGATGTATGCCATTCTTACAGGAGTGAGGTGGTATCTTAGTGTTGTCTTAATTTGCATGTCTCTGACAATCAGTGACCTAGAGCAGTTTTTCATATGTTTGTTAGTCTTTTGGATCTCCTCTGTAGTGAATGTTTTGTTCATATCCTCTGCCCATTTTTGGATGGGGTCATTTGCTTTTTTGGTGTTAAGTTTGCTGAGCTCTTTATATATTTTGGTGATTAGTTTCTTGTCTGATGTATGGCATGTGAAAATCTTCTCCCATTCTGTGAGGGGTCTCTCTTTTTTTTTAATAGTTTCTTTGGATGTGCAGAAGCTTTTCAATTTGATGTAGTCCCATTGGTTTGTTTCTGCTTTAGTCTTCCTTGCAGTTGGGTTTGATTCATCAAAGATGTCCTTGAGGTGTAGGTGGGAAAGTGTTTTACCAATGTTTTCCTCTAAGTATTTGATTGTTTCTGGTCTGACATCTAGGTCTTTGATCCATTTGGAGTTGATTTTTGTTTCTGGTGAGATAAAGTGGTTCAATTTCATTCTTCTGCATGTTACAACCCCGTTTTCCCAGCACCATTTATTGAAGAGAGCCTCCTTTTTCCATTTAATCCTTTGGGCCCCCTTATCAAAGATTAGATGCCCATAGGTGTTAGGATTTATTTCTGGGCTTTCAATTCTGTTCCACTGGTCTGTGTGCCTATTTTTGTTCCAGTACCATGCTGTTTTGATGATTATGGCTTTATAATATAGTTTAAGGTCTGGGAGTGGGATGCCTCCATTTCTGTTTCTTTTCCTCAAGATGGTTTTGGCAATTCTAGGTGTTTTCAGGTTCCAGATAAATGATTGTAGTGTTTGTTCTAGTCTCTTAAAGAAGCTTGTTGGAACTTTGATGGGTATTGCATTAAATTTGTATATGGCTCTGGGGAGAATATTCATTTTGATGATATTTATTCTTCCAATCCATGAGCATGGGATATCTTTCCTTTTCGATGTCGTTTATTTCTGCTCTAATAATAGTGATTTCTGTCCTTCTGGTTGCTTTAGGGTTCCTTTGTTCCTCTTCCTCTAAGTCCTTGAGGTGTGCAGTAAGGTTGTTCATTTGAGCTTCTTCTTGGTGTTTAATATGTGATTGTATGGCTATAAGTTTCCCTCTTAGTACTGCTTTAGCTGTGTCCCAAATGTTTTGATAGGTTGTGTCTTCATTTTCATTAGTTTCCAGGAACATTTAAATTTCCTGCTTGAGTGAGTCTTTGACTCAGTGGTTTTTAAGGAGCATGTTGTTTAGTTTCCAAATTCTGTGTCTTTTAATAATTTTCTGTTTGTTGTTAAATGTTGGTTTTACTCCACTGTGGTCTGAGAAGATACTTGGGATGATTTCAATGCTCTTGAATTTATTGATGCTGTCTTTGTGGCCTAACATGTGGTCTATCCTTGAGTATGTGTTATGTGGATTTGAAAAGAAGGTGTATTCCAGTTTTTTGGGGTGGAGGAGTCTGAAAATGTCCAAGAGGTCTAGTCTGTCGATCTCTTCATTCAATTCTCTTGTATCTTTATTGGTTCTCTGCTTTGTTGATCTGTCTAAGTGTGAGAGTGGGGTATTGAAGTCTCCCACTATTATTGTATTACTATTGATGTATTTTTGAAATTCTTTCAGTAGGTGCTTAATGTATTTAGATGGTCCCTCACTGGGTGCATAGATGTTAATAATTGTTAAGTCTTCTTGGCTGATTGATCCTCTAATCATTATGTAATGTCCTTGCCTATCTTTTATTACTTTATTTAATTTAAAATCTATCGTGTCTGAGATGAGAATGGCTGTTCCTGCCCTTTTTTGTGGTTCGTTAGCCTGTATGATAGTTTTCCATCCTTTCACTTTAAGTCTGTGTTTATCTTGTTGTGACAGATGGGATTCTTGCAAGCAGCATATGGTTGGGTTATGTTTTCTGATCCATCCCCCCACCCTGTGCCTTTTGATGGGTGAGTTTAAGCCATTGACATTTATTGATATTATGGATTTAATGTATTGTAGTGCCATTGTTCAAAAAAAAATTTGTTTGCTCTGATATATTGCAAGTATTATAGTGATGTTCTTGTTTATAAGAGGTCTTTCAGAACTTCTTTCAGGGCCGGCTTGGTGATGGTTGCCTCCTTTAACTGTTGTTTATCTAAGAAGGTTTTGATCCCTCCATCTACTTTGAATGAAAGTCTAGCAGGATATATTATCCTTGGTTGAAACCCTTTTTCATTCAGGGCTCAATAGATATCTTGCCACTCCCTTCTGGCTTTTAGAGTTTGAGTGGAGAAGTCTGCAGATAATCTTATGGGTTTTCCCTTGTATGTGACTTTTTGTTTCTCTCTTGCAGCCTTTAGGATCCTTTCTTTATCTTTACTTCTTCTCATTGTGACTATGATGTGTCTTGGTGTCTTCAGGTCTGGGTTGATTCTGTTTGGTACTCTCTGGGCCTCTTGAATCTTGATGTCCTTTCTGTTATTCAGGTCTGGGAAGTCTTCTTCTATTATTTCCTCTAGAATGTTTGCTTCCCCTTCCTCTCTTTCTTTCTCTGGCAGGCCAATTATACGAATGTTACTTCTTTTGAGATCATCCCATATGTCTCTGTTGTTGTTTTCAGTGTCTCTCAATCTCTTTTTAAGCTCTTTCACCTCTTTCTTCGTTTTCTCTAACTCATCCTCTGTCTGACTAATTCTGTTTTCTGCTTCTGTTAGTCTGCTTTCCCTTGCCTCAGCTTCTTTCTTCATTACAGCTATTTCAGCTTTCAGTTCTCTAATTGCCTCAAGATAGTCAGTATTTTCCTTGGGGGTCTCAACTGTTGTTTCCCAAATACTGCCATTCCTTTCCTCCAATGTTGTTTTCATTTCTGTGATTAATAAGTTTATTATTGCTTGCATACTTTTCTTATCTATGCTTACTTCTGGCTGATTTGTAGTTTCTTCTGGGCTCTTGTCTTCATTCATTGGAGTAGCAGTTTTATTTGTTTTTGATCTACCCATTTTTTTTATTTATATGTTTCTTTCTTTTTTTATGCTCTGTTGTTCCTCAGTTGTTGTGTCTTGAGTACAAGTAACACTGTACTAAATACCTTTATGACAATTGCACTCACCAACCTCAGGAATTACAGTAGCAACTGAAGCAAGTATTGAAGTTGTTTAATCGTTACCAGTTAGCTAAACAATTTCTCCAATCCGTTAAAAAATAGTAACCAAATCCCAGTGAAGAAAGAGAAAAGAAAGAAAGGATAGCAAGAATAGACAGTTATGCAAATCTACTATCCACTGTATATTCTAGGGGTAACAAGAGGGCAAAGGGAACTAGAGCAGAGATACACACATAGAGAGTCCACTCTGAGTCAGATTTCTTCCCCAAAATAATTCACAAATTCAGACAGGCAAAGAAGAAGGAAGAAGTGTATGACAAGATTAAAAAAAAAGAGAGAGAGGGAGAGACAAGAGAGAGAAAAGGGAAAAGATAAGAAAAAGAGCTGTAATTAAAGAGCAGTGAAAGGGAATTCCCAAATGTGTATCAGTGAATTCAAAAAAGCACACTGTTTGTTGGTGTGGGGGCTGGGGGCTGTGACTTTGGAAGCTGTAGGATTAAGGAAGAAGGGATTACAAGAATGAGAAAAAGAAAAAAAAAGAAAAAGATAAGAAAAAGAACAGTCATAAAAGGGCAGTGAAAGGAAAGGGTTTTTTTTTTAATATATTTATTTTTAATTATTTAATTAGCTATGCGGGGTGAGGTGGGGGGGGTTGGCTACTTAGAAAGAAAAAATGCCATAGGTTTCAGAAGGGACTTAGAATTAGAATTAATGATACTCCATGGTGGGACAGGAATTTGGTAAAGAAAAGGACTGGTTATGGGGGGGGGGGTGGGAAGGAGGTATGCTTGAAAATTAAAAGGAAGAAAAAAAAATTTTTTCCTTTTTTTTTTCCCCTTTTTTCCCTACTCTAATTCTTAACCCAAATTAAGTTATAGTCACCTCCTTGGTGTCGCCGCTAGGACCCCTTATTGGCTGGCCTGCTAAAGGCAGAAAATCCTACGGTTTCCAGGAGATGTGGTCAGAGCTCAGCCACAGACAGCTTCTCAGTCCGCCATCTTCCGGGACCTTTATTTTATTGTGACGACTGTGCCTACCTCAACTCTGATGACTGAGCCTGCCCATAATGCCTCTACCAGTGCATGATCCTCTTACTCCTAGTGATATCAGAAAGCAAAATTGGTGTACATCTCACTGTCTTCTCTGGACTAAGAGAAAGTCTCCAAAGAGCTCTTAAAAGATAGTGATGCTCAGGAGTCAGGCAGTAGCGCAGTGGGTTAAGCACATGCCACAAAGCGCAAGAACCAGCATAAGGATGACGGTTTGAGCCCCCTGCTCCCCATCTGCAGGGGGGGTCGCTTCACAAGTGGTGAAGCAGGTCTGCAGGTGTCTGTCTTTTTCTCCCCATCTCTGTCTTCCCCTCCTTTCTCCATTTCTCTCTGTCCTATCCAACAATGACGACATCAATAACAACTACAACAATAAAACAAGGGCAACAAAAGGGAATAAATAAATATTTTTTTTAAAGATAGTGATGCTCTTCTATATACTTCATAATGCCTTGATGAAAGAAATATTCTTTGCATTTACTCGAGGAATATAGTTAGGGAATTGATTGGCATGTTTTATGTCAACATTCAAGGTTCCCAATATGTGCTATCAGATTCACTCCTCCCTTGATAGTGTGGGTTGTATTCCAGGAAAATTCTGACATTTTGACTCTAATATCTATAAGGTATAGTCAAATCAAGGCTTTAACTAACTAGTCTAGACAATGGTCGCTCCACTGCCATGTGTGCAAGATCATTGACCTAAAGTCCTGGGAAAATCACCCCATCTCTCTAGTTCTAGTAATATATCCCCAAGCTTCTGATAGTGAATAGGACTCCTTCAGTATACGCTCTTTGAGCAAGCATTTTATCTGTCCCTCTATGTTATACTGAAATCTAACTCCCACTATGGGCTTTACAAGTAATGAAAGAATCTTGAGAAAAACTGACATTAATTTATGAATCTCAAACAAATATTTTTTGCTTTGTAGAATTGGAACCTCATGCAGGCATAATTTCACCACTCATAGGTCACCTTTCATTCAGAGGTAGTGTCAGGGGGGGGGGAAGAAAGAAGGAGAAACACCTCAACACAGAGGTGCTAAATCTCCATGTGGTTTCAGAACTCACACCTAGGCCATCCATGGAAAAGGTACATATCCTACCCAGAGAGTTACTTTACAGTCCCCCCAGGGAAACCTTCAGGATCAAAGATCTCAGATCCAGCCACTCATGTTAATATGTTCATATTCTTTGTTTCAAGATTTTTAAAAAATATTTATTTGTTTAATAAATTGCTTTGATAGCACAGAAAGAAACTGCAAAGAGAAGGGGAGATAGAAAGGGAGAGAAAGAAAGACACCTGCAGCATTGCTGCACTGCTTGTGAAACTTCCTCCCTGTAGGTGAACTGGGGGCTTGAATCCAAGTCTTTGCACATAGTGACATGTGCACTCAGCTATGTGCTCTAACACCTAGCCCTAAGATTTTCTTTCTTTCTTTTTTAAAACAGTTTTTTTAATACTTTATTTATTATAATGAAGGAGGGGGGGAGCACTCTGGCTTATGGTGGTGCTGAGGACTGAACCTGGGACCTCTGAGCCTAAAGATGAAAGCCTTTTTGCATTACCATTATTATCTCCCTAGCTCTCAAGATTTTATTTCTTACCCAGGAGTATCCTTGTAGGCTTGATTCATAACAGTAGTTGCCATGTAATCATAAAAAACGAAGACTGATACAGCCAGGGAGGTACTTAGCCGGTAGAGCATTAAACTTGCATGTCTACAGTTGCAAGTTTAATCCCTGATATGATATATGAGTGATATTCTGACTTGTGTTTTTCTCTCTTTCCCGCTGTGTATATGAAGTCTTTCTGTGTGTCATAATAAATAAATAAATCTTTTGAAAAAATAATAAAAGGGAATTGTTTTAAAGGTTCTATTTTTTTTTCTCCTCCTGGGTTATCACTAGGGCTAGGTGCCTGCACTATGAATCCACTGCTCCTGGGGGCCATCTTTTTTTTTTTTTTTCCAATGTTGTTATCGTTGTTGCTGCTGTTGGATAAGACAGAGAGGGGGAGAGAAAGATAGACATCTGCAGACCTGCTTCACAGCTTGCAAGGCGAGTCCCCTGCAGGTGGGGAGCTGGGAGCTAGAACCAGGATCCTTGTGCTTCACTTAACCCAGTGTGCTACCACTCGGCCCCCCATATTGACTTTCTAATCCTCCATACATAACCTTATTGAATTCTTAAGACTTTCAACTTCTTGTTCTCTCTATGTATGCTTTCTGGAAACTACGAGTCTTTTCAATCACTGTCTTTGCTATAGCAGCTTTGTGCCCTGGTCATTTACTGTCAGACAAATCCCTACAGTCCAACCTTGATCTTTCATCTGTATCCATAGAGACTACATAAAATCATTTGAAAGTCATAAAGGCACAACATGCTATCAATTAGCCATGCCTCTTTTCTCCTTGGAAAGGCATTTATTTCTATACTTCCCTTAAGAGAGATCATTCCCAGAAGCTGTTTTGAGAATTTGCCTTCCTGAGTCAATCAAACAATGACAATACCAGTCCAAATCTAAACAGCAAACATGCAACACATAAATAAGGATAATCTTAGGAGGCTTTGACAAAAGAACTATTCTCAAAGTGTGAATAAGATGAAGAAAAATTACAAGCAATACCAAAACTATTCCATTGAACTGATAAAAAGAATCTCTGGACCAGTGTAGAGAGAGGAGGGAGTAATGTCTGGGGTCCAGAAAAAAGAAGTCATGTAATTATGTCACTGCCTGACATATTTTATATGAAGAGGGATTTTTACTTCATCAATTATTTAGTTACTCTAAGATACAGCTGACATAACAGTAGGCAGGATAGTGCTTGATTGTTTTTTCCTCTTTACTTACCAGTTTAAAAATACTAAATTGGGTCAGGATAGCTTTCCAGATGACTTAGGTTTGAACCCCAGCACCTCATGGAAGGTGTGATAGTGATGGGAGAAGCTCTGTATTATGGTGTCTCTTCCACTCTCTTACCTATCTATCTTAATTAAATCATAGCCCAGAGTGGCGAAATCACACAGGCACAAGGTCTCAGTTGTACATAAAGAAAAAAAAAAAACAGTAAATTGGCATTGTCATATCTTCTGATAGTGTCCAGTGAATTTTCTCATAAGTTTACTCGATGTATTTCATTAATTCAGATCTTGCTGTCCATACTGGTCAGAGAGAGGCTAACAAGTTTCTCGTGGATTCTTCTCACACACCCCTTTGAGCCTTGACTTGCTCCCTTGCTTTCTGTTAGGAGAAGATAATCCAGATCCACGATGCAAAATCCCTTTTACAAACATGCAATCACTTATTTCTTCAAGGGGTTATATTTCTTTCTTGTGGGATATGACATTTTGAAACTACAATCTGAGTGCTGAGGGTGTTGACTGTTACTACAATTGTTATTTGTTTCAGCCTTTTCAGGAAAGAGTTAGAAATGTGTAATTTCTAAGCTTATTATCTCCCATCAAAATTAAGACTATAGGATTTTTTTTTTCTTTTTCTTGCATCCAGGGTTATTGCTGGGGCTTGGTACCTGCACTACAAATCCACTGCTCCTGGAGGCTATTTTTTTTTTCCTTTTGTTGCCCTTGTTTATTGTTGTTGTTGTTATTATTGTTGTTGAATAGGACAGAAAGAAATGGAGAGAGGAGGGGAAGACAGAGAAGGGGAGAGAAAGACAGACACCTGCAGACCTGCTTCACCACTTGTGAAGCGAACCCCCTGCAGGTGGGGAACCGGGGGTCTCTAACCGGGATCTTTACACCAGTCCTTGTGCTTTGCACCATGTGCGCTTAACCCACTGCACCACTGCCCAGCCCTCTATAGTATTTTTTTTTAACCTTTTTGATTTTACTTCTGTGGTGTTTGTTTGCTTGCTTGCTTGTTCTAAGACAGAGACAAACAGAGAAGCCAAGAGGTACTGTAAGAGACCACAACCAAAGTTTCCTTCAAATTCAGCGGAGGTTAAGTTCAAACCTGTGTTGCATACATGACAAAGCAACACACTATCCAAGGGAGTTATTTTGCTTACCTTTACTTCTAAATTTTCATTCTCCCATAACAAAAATACAGGTAGTTAAAAACAGCCAGCATAGAGAGATAGCTTATCATGTAAGCTATGTAGGGCAGGGGTAGATAGCATAATGGTTATGCAGAGAGACTATCCTGCCCCAGGTTCCAAAATTCTAGTTTCAATCCCCCACACCGCCATAAACCAGAGTTAAGCATCGCTCTGGTAAAAGGAATATATATATCGCCATCTGTGTGGCTTAGGATGAGTCCCAGCTCCCCATGGGAGGTACAGTAGCACCCAGGGGAACTCTGGTGCTGTGATGTCTCTGTGAGTATGTGTGTATGTCTACCCAATTAAACAGTAGTCGGGGTGGGGGGAGGGGGAGGTCAGGCGGTAGCACAGCAGGTTAAACGCACAGGCGCAAAGCACAAGGACCAGCATAAGGATGCCGGTTTGAGCCCCCAGCTACCCACCTGCAGGGGAGTCGCTTCATAAGTGGTGAAGCAGGTCTGCAGGTGTCTGTCTTTCTCTCCCTCTCTCTGTCTTCTCCTCTCTCCATTTCTCTCTGTTCTATCCAACAACAATGACAGCAATAATATCAACAGCAACAACGATAAACAACAAGGGCAACAAAAGGGGCGGGGAGAGAAGCCTCCAAGAGCAGTGGATTCTTAGTGCAGGTACTGAGCCCCAGCGATAACCCTGGAGGCAAAAACAAAAACAGAAACAAAACCAGTAGTCAGGAGCAATGAAATTGCAAATAATCTTATCTCTATATTAAAATAAAGTAAGTTAGCACATTTATTTGATTTTCCCCCTGACATACATCAGCTTAACAGTAACATAAATATCAAAATATTATGTGCACATCTAAAAGGTATCTTGAGGACTTCCAGAAATCCTTTCAGGGAGGGGGTGTTTCTTTATGAAGATGCAGGTAAGGGAAGAATGTGATATAAAGGTTGTCAAACTGGAAGGGAGCTGAGGAGGTGGCTCAAGAGAAGAACTAATGTTTCGCATACTTGAGGCCCAAATCTGAGCCCCCAGTATCTCATGTAGCCAAGCTGGGATCTGTTCTCTCATTCTCTCCCTCACTCTCTCATTAAATAAGTAAATAAATAAAAACAGGGTTTTTTTTTTTTTTTTTTTAAGATGTGTCAGGCTAGATGTGCCATCATTTATAACCAAAATGTGAGTCCTGTAGTAAACAGGTTAAATACCATATAGATCAAAGTCTTTAAGCATGTCTGTTTCTGTGGGAAGATGCAAGTTCTCAACAAGCAATTAAAATATATATTATTTAAGAATAAAACAAGTGTGGGAGTCGGGCAGTGGCACAGTGGGTTAAGAGTACGTGGCGCAAAGCGCAAGGACCAGCATAAGGATCCCGGTTCGAGCCCCCGGCTCCCGACCTGCAGGGGAGTCCCTCCACAAGCGGTGAAGCAGGTCTGCAGGTGTCTATCTTTCTCTCTCCCTCTCTGTCTTCCCCTCCTCTCTCCATTTCTCTCTGTCCTATCTAACAATATCAATAATAACAACAATAATAACCACAACAATAAAGTAACAGGGGCAACAAAAGGGAATAAATAAATAAATATTTAAAAACTAAGAATATCAAAAGTAAGTTTATCAAGTGAGGACTTCCTATAATTCATCTTCTTCTAGTAAATGTTGACAAAAAAAAATTGACCCCATCATGGCAACTTCAAAAATATCAACTTTTGCATGATATTCTTTGTGTTCCTAATCATACAGTTCTCCATCTCAAAGTTAAATTCCTGGTAGAATGAGCAATACCATTTAGGATGTGGCAAGTGGGAAATGCTTGCTTCTTGTCCAGGGAGGGTACTATCATGTCTCTTTAGGATACATCCTAAACTCCAACAGTGACTAAAGGTTAAAGCAGAGCATCATTAAGGGGAAAGGCAGGAGCAGTAGGCAGTCAAACAGCAGTCCCTGTTTGACTAGGTGCCCATGAAAGCCAAGGTCCTCCCTGCTCAAGGAATCCTTCTTCTACAGCAAGTAGTAAGGACACTAGTTCAGAATGTACTCTTACTCCAAGCCCAGGACTTAAAGGAAGTTTTCTTCTTTTTTTTTTTCAAACAATGCTAACTAGCATTCTATATATTTTTAATTTTTTATTATCCTTATTTATTTGATAGAGACTGCCAAAAATCAATAGGGAAAGGGAAGAGAGAGGAGACCTGCAACACAGCTTCACCACTCTCAAAGTTTCCCCCCTGCAGGTGGGGACTGGGGACTTGAACCCAGATCCTTGTGCATTGTAACATGTGAGCTCAACCACGTGTGCCACCACATGACCCCTTAAAGAAATTTTTCTTTTTTTCTTTTTTTTTTTTTAACCAGAGCACTGCTCAGCTCTGGTTTATGGTGGTGCGGAGGATTGAACCTGGGACTATGGATCCTCAGGCTTGAGAGTCTCTTTGTATAACCATTATGCTATCTACCTCCCACCCAAGAAATTTTTCTAACATCTCACAAACTAGTATGTGGTACATGCCACTTAATTTTTTTGTTCCCAATATTTGAGCAAATAGATCACTCAATTTCTTTCAAAACTTATTCCTGTAGGACTAAAGCTTCAAAAGTAAAATATAAAGGAAATTTGTAAGGGAAACATTCCCAGTCATGTGATTTAAAGGTTACCTTGAAATATTTGTCTTCATTTGTCTTCCTAAAAGGCATGGTTCCTTAACTTTTTTAAAAAATTTTTATTTATGAGAAAGACAGGAGGAGAGAGAGAAAAAAACAGACATTACTCTGGTACATGTGCTGCCAGGGATTGAACTCAGAACCTCATGCTTGATAATCCAATGCTCCATCCACTGTGCCACCTCCCGGACCATTATTTCCTTAACTTTGTTATTTTCCTCATTCACTAAATTTGGTCTGAGTCTGTATTAAAGGCTACATTATTGTCTTCTGACTTCCAGAGAAACAGCAAAGCACCAAGAAAGAAAGCACTTAGCTACTTTTAGTCATGATTAACGGTTTGCTTGTAAGAGCCTAAAAGGATCAGAAGGGGGAGGGGCAGGGAGAGGATAGAGAAAACCTCTAGTAGATCATCACAGGACTTTGAGCTTGTTTCTAGAGAGAAAGTCAGTGCTAGTGACTGTACTAGCAGGTAATGCTCATGACTGATGATGCTGTGACTTGAGATGGAGTGTAAGAATATGTATATTTAATGTAAATATCTTTATAAAATTTATGTCACATCCTACTGTAATGCCCCTATAAATTGCTGCACAGGAGTAGAAGGAGATGACATTTGTGTTGTCTTTAATCTCTGGGCATTAATCTCTGCCTGGGGAAACTTCTGGATCCAATTATCTCTGTATAGGCTTAGACCAGTCGGGGGTATTAAACCAACAAGTGTCAGCGGCATTTAACCTATATAGACAAATCTCTTATTCATTGTTTTTAGACAACAAGTTTTTCTAGAGGCAATAATAACAACAATGGACAACTTATAAAATGAGAATTATCATACTAAAGCTATAAGACAAGTACTTCTGTCCTTGTTTTACAGTTGAGGAAACTGGCCATGATTAAGAAGCCTGCCCAGGGGTCAGGCAGTAGTGCAGCCGGTTAAGCACATGTGGCACATAGCACAAGGACCAGCATAAGGATACGGTTTGAGTGCCTGGCTCCCCACCTGTAGGCGGTGAAGCAGATCTGCAGGTGTCTATCTTTCTTTCCCCCTCTCTGTCTTCCCCTTCTCTCTCCATTTCTCTCTGTCCTATCCAACAATGATGACATCAATAATAACTACAACAATAAAACAACAAAGGCAACAAAAGGGGGGGGGAAGCAAACTTAAAGGAGAAGAAGAAGGAGGAGGAGAAGAAGAAGGTGAAGGAGGAGAAGGAGAAGAAGGAGAAGGAGAAGGAGGAGAAGGAGAAGGAGGAGGAGGAGGAGGAGGAGGAGAAGGAGAAGGAGAAGGAGAAGGAGAAGGAGAAGGAGAAGGAGAAGGAGAAGGAGAAGGAGAAGGAGAAGGAGAAGGAGAAGGAGAAGGAGAAGGAGAAGGAGAAGGAGAAGACGAAACCTGCCCAAGGGCCTTGAGCTGTTCAGGAATTAGAAAAGAAGATTCAAGTGCTGGTTTATCTGGGAGCAAATCCAAAAATCATGAAGGCTTTCTTTGTTATTATCATGTGCATTATCAGTCTTGAATTTCCCTTTGATTCTCTCACAGATAATAAATGTCGAGTGGACTGATATTAGCACATGCACAGGTTCTGGATAACTGATAGAATTCCCGATTTCTAGAGTTTGGGGTCTTAGAGGGTATACTCATTCTTGGAAATGGACTTGTCTCAAACAAAGATGATTTTATACCTTCTGAGTTAAAAAGTATGGTCCTAAAAAGACTCAAGTAATGAACAATATTCTATTTCCAATGATCTGTGTTCTCAGAGGTTGGTGGTGGTGAAGAGAAACAGATTTCTGTACTGTAAGAGCTCAGTTTGGTGCTAGGAGTAATCTAGGAGCAGCATGACTAAGAGAAGGAAGGATGGAAAGAAGGAAGAAAAGGAGGAAGGAAGGAAGGAAGGAAGGAAGGAAGGAAGGAAGGAAGGAAGGAAGAGAGAAAGAGAGAGAGAAGGAGGGAGGGAGGGAGGGAGGGAGGGAGGATTTACTAAGAGCCAATTCTTCCTTTCCCCACTTTGTCTTCCCCTCTTTTCTTGATTTCTCTCTGTCCACCCAACAACAGCAATGGCAACAATAACAAGGGCAACAAAATGGGAAAAATGGCTACCCGGAGCAGTGGATTAGTAGTGCAGGCACCAAACCCAAGCGATGAAAACCCTAGAGGGAAAAAAAAAAAAAAGCAAAAACATCAGAAGTCCTAGGTTTACCAGTCTGTGCACTTCTTCTTCTTCTAGCGTTTGCCCTTCTTCCGTAGCCAGTCAACAGCGTCAGGTTGAGCCTGATGTAAAGTTTCGAGTCTGTGCACTAAGGAAGTTACACAAATATTTATTTACTTCACCCAAAAGAGAACATAGTTAAGTCCTACCCTCTTCACTTATTTAACGTCTGACCTAGGATGACAGGCTTAACGTCTCTGGCCTTAGTTTTTTTTATATATTAAAAGAGATTAGCAGTAAGAAACAATGAGAAGGCCAGAGAAAGACCCTCAGCAGTGGACTGCAGTATTTGTATCTTGAGGCCCCAGGTCCTTTTTTTTTCTTTTTTAATTTTTTATTTATAAAAAGGAAACATTGACTGAACCATAGGATAAGAGGGGTACAACTCCACACAGTTCCCACCACCAGAACTCTGTATCCCTTCCTCTGCCCTGATAGCTTTCCTATTCTTTTTTTTTATCCCTGAAATTCATAAGGAACTTTATTTTAAATGTAACTCATTAAATCTTTTTTTTTTAATTTAAGAAAGTATTAATTAACAAAACCATAGGGTAGGAGGGGTACAATTCCACACAATTCCCACCACCCATTCTCCATTTCCCACCCCCTCCCCTGATAGCTTTCCCATTCTCTATCCCTCTGGGAGCATGGACCCAGGGTCATTGTGGGTTGCAGAAGGTAGAAGGTCTGGCTTCTGTAATTGCTTCCCCGCTGAACATGGGTGTTGACTGGTCGGTCCATACTCCCAGTCTGCCTCTCTCTTTCCCTAGTAGGGTGGGTCTCTGGGGAAGCTGAGCTCCAGGACACGTTGGTGGGGTCTTCAGTCCAGGGAAGCCTGGCCGGCATCCTGATGACATCTGGAACCTGGTGACTGAAAAGAGAGTTAACATACGAAGCCAAACAAGTTGTTGAGCAATCATGGACCCAAGCTTGGAATAGTGGAGAGGAAGTGTTAGGGGGATACTCACTGCAAACTCTAGTGTACTTCTGCTTTCAGGTATATATTTTGCAGTAGTTTATGAATACGTGTGAACATATGCTCTCTCTCACAGAAACTGGTGTATATCTAGGTTTTGGGACTTTGTTAGAAAGTGAACCACCTGAGATGGAATTAGAGTATACTATAAAAGGAAAGGTCTCACCCGAGTAATGAAGCTTCTTCTTCTTCTAGTGTTTGCCCTTCTTCCGTAGCCAGTCAACAGCATCAGGTTGAGCCTGATGTAAAGTTTCGAGACCTCCTTTGAATCTGGAGAGGTGGCAGTCATTGACTATGTGGGTCATAGTCTGTCTGTAGTAATGAAGCTGAAGGGTTGTCATTCCACACATGTAGTCTCTGGACACAGTCTGAAGTGAAGCATGTTGAGGTGGCAATCGTTGTGTTGGCTAGGTTGTGATCGGCAGATACAATATTATTTGATATGGATTGGGAGAGGCATACGGGAAAGTGGGTCCTATCCAATGGTTCCAAGACTGGGGGAAATAGAGGCTCTATAGTGGAGATGTGAGGTTCCTGCTGTCTTAGGGTTCAAAAAGAATCGATAGTTAATGTTATCATCACATTATTTGGTAATTGGGTTAACTTTGAAAGGTCCTTTTGTTAGGGTTTGCTGTACAGTACCCAGTATCTTGTATATAGCTGTGCTATTGGTTGCTTCTGATCTACTTGGTCTAGGCTTTTGAGAGAGTCTGCATATCAATTACACTGCATATATTGAGAAAAGATTCAGTTTGTGTTTTGAAAAACTTCGAGACATACAATTAATTTTCCCCCTCATATTAATTAACTAGTGATGTATATGAGTACATTTTACTATGAGTGTACATAAACACCATTCCCACCACCAAAAGACTGTGACCCATCCCTCCCACCCACTCCCACCCCCCACTGGCCCAGGAAGCTGCATGTCTACCCCTCACCTCAAGGTTATTACTTTGGTGCCCTACTTAGCTTTCCTATTCTTTAACCTTCTGGGAGTATGGACCCAGGTCATTGTGGGACGCAGAAGGTGGAAGGTCTGGCTTCTATAGTTGCTTCCCCACTGAACATGGGCGTTGACCGGTCGATCCATACTCCCAGCCTGTCTCTCTCTTTCCCTAAAAGGGAAAGGCTCTGGGGAAGCGAGGCTCCAGGACATATTGGTGGGGTCGTCTGTCCAGGAAAGTCTGGTTGGCATCATGCTAGCATCTGGAACCTGGTGGTTGAAAAGAGAGTTAACATACAAAGCCAAACAAATTGCTGACCAATCATGGACCTAAAGGCTGGAATAGTGCAGATGAAGAGTTTCGGGGGTCCTACATTTTGTAGATAGGTAATAGGCATATTTTAGCTATATTCCAAAGGGCCTGTGGCTATACTAGTTGTTTTTTGTTTGTTTGTTTGTTTGTTTTTCTCTTTTTCTCCCTGAGCCTGGAATCTGATATACAGGTGGATCCAAATTATTGTCTGGGGAGATGATGTCATGGATAGAAAAAGGACCAGAAAGCTGGATCAGGGAAGAGAGTAGCTCTCTAATATGGGAAAGGGGTATAAATACTGTTGACTGTAAACCCCATTGATTTGATGTGGTCTGGGGCCCATATTCAGCTTAGGAGCCTATGTGACCTCTGCATCCCTTTAGATCTGAGATCACATTCTGTGATCATGAGTAGGAACATTCCAAGCTGCCCCAATATTGGCCTACCTTCCTCAGGTACAGCATAGAGTATGTTGTCCAGCCTCCCTTCAAGGACAGAACACTCTTTACTGTTGCTGATCCAAGTTGAGGCTCCAGGTTCTATCACAAGAGGTCTTGGGCCCTATTCCTGGCAACATAGATAACACAGTAGAGTCACAATCTACTCTGCTCTCTCTTGATCTCTCTCTCTCTCTCAATAAATCTTTAAGCTATACTATTTTAAGATCCAAAGGGGAAATCTCTAGAAATCTCCTTATAGGGGTCTAAATCATAGCATATGTTCAACAAGAGTTAGCTCTTAGTACATCCTTTCTTCCTCCCTCCCTTCCTATCTCCCTCCCTTCCTTCCTCCCTTCCTTCCTTCCAAGGCATCACTCAATTCTGGTTATTGGTAATAGATTGACTCTAGGACCTTTCAAATGGCAAGCCGTGTATATTACCACTGTGTATCTCCTTGGCTCCTAACTTTCACTCTTAAAGTCCAGTTCAAAAAAATTTTTCTGATATTTTTTTCTGCTATATAATCATACAGGAAATACAAATCAGGACTGGGAAAATGACACAGCTGGTGGAGCACAGAACTTGCATGTCCGAGTCTCCTGGTTTCCTTTTGGATGTCTCATGTGTCAGAGCAGTGTTCTAGTCTCTCTCTCTCTCTCCTCTCTCTCTCTCTCTCTCTCTCTGTCTCTCTCTCTCTCTCTCTATATATATATATATATATATATACACACATATATATATAACACATTGAATTGATGCATCTTTTTAACAATGTAAAACTAATATTTAAACTATTAATAAGGAATCCTCTGGGACTGAAGAGGCTGCTCAGCAGTAGAAACTGGGTTTTACTGAGTTGATCCCTGTACCATATGAGAGCAACAACAAAACAGGTAGAACTACATGGATGGTGCATCAGTGCTTTGCATTTTCTCTCTCCTGCTCTCCCCCTTTTTATTTTGCCTCCAGTTATTACTGAGGCTTGATGCTGGCACTATAAATCCACTGCTCCTGGAGGCCATTTTTTCCCATTTTTTTTTATTGTATAAGACAGAGAGAAATTGAGAGAGGAGAGTGGGCAGAGAGGGAGAGAGAAGGATTAACTCTTGACTCTTGCAGATGTGCTTCATTGCTTGTGAAGCCACTTCCCTCAAGAAGGAACAGGGGTTCATGTGTGGCTCCTTGTGCTTAGTACTTTGTGTGCTTAACTCTGTGTGCCACGGCCAGGCCTCCAGGGGCCCTTTCTACACATACACACGTATTTTCCCTCTTCTCTCTCTCTCTCTCCACAAACACACAAAACCACTTTCATTTAAGAAAATAATAATAATAATACCCCAGCTGCCCACCTGCAGGGGTGTCACTTCACAGGCAGTGAAGCAGGTCTGCAGGTGTCTAACTTTCTCTCCCCCTCTCTGTCTTCCCCTCCTCTCTCCATTTCTGTCCTATCTAACAAGGGCAACAACAATAATAACTACAATAATAAAAAACAAGAAGGGCAACAAAAGGGAAAATAAATAAATAAATAAATAAATATTTTTTAAAATTTAATTGAAAATAATAATAATAATTTGAGTTAGGAAGGTGATTCAGCAATAAAGTGTACGTGAGACCCTAAATTCAGTCTGGTACGTTACAAAAAAGAGAAACAATCCTCCATAAGTTAGAATGTGAATAGCTATCTGTAATGCGATATAAAATGACTGCTGGGTCCATACTCCCATGGGGTTAAAGAATAGGAAAGCTGGGCTGTGGAGATAACATAATTGTTATGCAAATGCATTACAAGCCTGAGGCTCTGAGATCTCAGGTTTAACCCCCAGCACCACCATATGCCAGAACTGAGCAGTGTTCTGGTCTCAGTATCTTTCCTTCTGTATCTACTCTTCTACTCTTTCTCATTAAAATAAAATAAATGAAAATATTAAAAAAAAAAAAAAAAAGAATAGGAAAGCTATCAGGGCAAGGGATGGGATACAGAGCTCTGGTGGTGGGAATTATACCCATTATCCTATGGTCTTGTCAGTGTTTCCATTTTATAAATAAATAAATAATTTTTAAAAGGTTCTTCTAGAATAGATAAAATAGAATTACAGAAAAGGAAATAATTATTTCTTTCTTTGGAATGTCAGAACTTATTTGAAGAAATTGTATTACTTCAACCTGCATTTGAGGGAAAAAAAAAAGAAATGACATGAATTTGCATTTCTCCGCAAAGTTGCAGTTAAGGTTTTGTTGATCTGCATGACATCCATCCATAGTCAATCATATACTTAAAGCCTATTATGAGTCAGAAACTGTTACAATAAACTAAAATCACAAAAAAGTGTGAAGACATGGTATTTCCTTCAAGGAGTTTACAGTATAATGATTGATACAGGATAGTTCTTTCATTTGTATTCTGAAATTTTCTATCAATTATCCTTCTGAAAAGTAGTCATGGTATTTTGGGGCACATTTGCAGCAACTGTCATTGTGGCCATAACTTGGGCCTTTATTAAAGTATAGAAAATTTTAGGGTCCAGGTGGTGACCTGCCAATGCCCATGTTCAGCCAGGAACCAATTACAAAAGCCAGACCTTCCACCTTCTGCACCCCATAATGACCCTGAGTCCATACTCCAACAGGGTTTAAGAATAGGAAAGCTACCAGGGGAGGAGATGGGATACGGAGTTCTGGTGGTGGGAATTGTGTGGAGTTGTACCCCTCTTATCCTATGGTTTTGCCAGTGTTTCCTTTTTAGAAATAAAAAATTTTTTAAATTAAGATTTCAATTCAGACCGATTTTTGAGCTCCTATATATCACTAGATACACAAGTATGTGTATATGTATCAGATACATCTGAATGTGAAGAGTTTGCATTTTAATGAGAGTCTGAAATAATCTATTCACATAGACTATGGCAAAAATCTTAAGATAATCTTTCTGTATGGGAAAACTTAAGGAGGAAATAGTATAAATAAAACTAAAATTTATTAAGCTAGTTTTTTGTGTGCTAGCAGAATTGTTTCTGTCCTAACGTCTGCAGGCACACAAGAAAATCAAATTAAATGTTGGATTGATTGTCTAATTTGTGTATCTTGACATCTACTGTGTAAACTTAAGTCTCTGTTTCCTCAGAACTGTTGGACAGGGATCTTGTATTTCTCACCAGGAAATTTTCTACCAAAGAGACAGAAGAGATTAGAGCAATAAACAAATTGGTATGGCCTAAGCAGACCTGGCACTTTTCTACAATTAGATAGCTTTCCTGTTTCCAGGCCAAACTATATTGTTTAAAAATCCAGTATCACCCAAGAGATAGCTGGTGTAGGATATAAATGTCAAAGAAAATAGTATAGGATAAGTCAAATAGAAATAAAGATTGATAACATAATAGTAAAAGAGACATGCCTACAACAAAACAGAACATAAAATCAGAGCAGTTGCAAGTAGCAATTGACAAATCCACAAAATTGGCAGACAGCTTTAATAAATCTCTACAAGAAACAGAGTTATGGGGGTCTGGAGGCCATGCACTGGGTTAAGTGCACCTAGTACGAAGCACAAGGATCTTGGTTCAAGCCCCCACCCAGCTCCAGACCTGCAGGGGGGGGGGGGCTGCTTCACAGGCAGTGAAGCAAGTCTCTCCTCCTATCTTCCTTCCCCTCTCAACTTCTTCCTGTCCTATTTAAAAAAAAAAAAAAATCTAAAAAAAATGGCTCATATTTTTTAGTGGATTCATAGTGCAGGCAAGGAGCCCCAGTGACAACCCTGGAGGCAAAAAAAAAAAAAGAAAGAAAAAATTTTAAAAAGCTAATGATAATAAAAGAGTTATGAAGCACCAAATATTAGGATAAAATATATTTAAACAACAAAACTAATCATCTGGTAAAAACTGTTAATTACCTTACTAAACAAATAAAAAACACTTTCATATATATTTTCAAGTCTTAGTGAAACTTTTTTGTTGTTGTTGCCTCTAGGGTTATTGCTGGGGATCAGTGCACGTTATAGACTCAGATTCCAAGATGTGGGACAGGAATGAAGCGAGCCACTTCTTTGCCGCGGGGCCCAGGTTAAGAATGAGTTCTGGGGTGATGTTATCATAGCCAGCAGCTGTTCCCAGTTTAAGCGTCTTCCAGTTCAGACAGTGTAAAGGGAGAGATTTTTGGAGATGGACAAGATAACCGGAAGTGGGATGACCACTCATGGGAAATTTCTCTTTTCCAGACTGGGTCGATCTTAGCACGTCCAACTTGAGTTAGGTGACTGGCCCCTGAGTTTGGAGATACGGGAGGATGGGAGACGGAGACGGGAGGGGGTTGGCTACCGGCACCCAGTCTGTAAAGAAGCTTCCGGGCCTTCCTGCTTGAGTGGGTGAAGTTCAGACTTTCCGTGAGTTGTTGCCAGCGGGCTTGGCGTGCTGCATCCAGGGAGGCAATGAGATGGTCAGCCACATCTGGGTGGCCCGACTCATCATACTGCTTTAGTAGTTGCTCGCATTCAGCATCAAGACAAGGCGTATAGTTAGCACGTCTCCCACGAGGAATGGCTTGGGAAGCTGCTTTGAAGATGGCTTGGCGGAAGCACCTGTAGGAATCTTCAGAGGGGATAGAGTTAATTGGAATTGCAGGAATAGATTTGTTGGTAAGATCACTGAACAGACGCCAGTTTGCTTTCCGAAAGTTCCATCTTAGTTTCTCCGAGCACAGAATCAGTGGGAGCTGGAGACCAATGTGGATGATAGCTGGGCGGTGATGACTGTGCGGGAAGATCTTGAGAACTTGTCTCGTAGCAGGAAAGGCTTGGCTGTTGACTGTGCTAATCCAGCACAGGTCGGGTGACGAGTCTTTATTCCATCTAGTACTGTGAAAAGAGCCTGGCTGTTTGGGATCGTATAATAGGGAGAGGTCATTCGCTGAAGCCCAGTAGGCTAAGCTAGAGCCGTCAGCACGAGTGGAGGAATATCCCCAGTCTTGGTGATAACTATTAAAGTCTCCAACGTAAACGGCTGGGTGATTCGGGCTAGGCAGGACCTCGTTATCCCATGAGGCACTGGGAATCTTATATAAGTTGACGAGCTGAATAGTTCCAATAGTAATGGAGTTGTAGAAGTTCGAAGAGGCTGTATGGTAAACATCCGCAAGACACGATTTGGCGTAGATGGCTCGGCCATGTTTAGGATGGAGATTATAGCATATTAAATCGAATCCACTGATGAGTCTATGCACAAAGTTTGGCATCGTGCGAAGATTATAGCGGTTTTGAAACCAAAGAAAGACCCAACACTGGCCGCCAGCTATAGACCAATTTCTCTCCTCTCTGTGTGTTACAAACTCCTTGAGAGGCTGCTTCTGTCACGTATTTCTCATCTTACAGAGAAATTCCTATCACCCACCCAAGCTGGTTTCCGCCCAGGAAGATCTACCTGTGAACAAGCCCTGGTCCTCTCAACTTACATTGAAAATGGATTCCAGAAGAATTTAAAGATGGGTGCTGTCTTTGTTTATCTCACAGCAGCCTATGACACGGTCTGGCACCATGGTCTCCTGGTCAAGATCTCAAGATGCCTGCCTCCATGGGTGGCCAACACTATATCGTTTCTTCTCCAAAACAGAAGATTCTGGGTGCATCTGGGTGACAAGTCTAGCAGATGGAGACCTGTCTCAAGTGGCCTCCCCCAGGGCTCTGTTCTGGCTCCTACGCTATTTAATATTTACATCAATGACCTCCCAGAAACTTCTTCAAGGAAGTTCATCTACGCCGATGACATCTGCTGTGCAACTCAGGCATCAAAGTTTGACATCCTCGAGGAAACACTCACGAAAGACATGTCTCTGATATCTGATTACTGTAAAAAATGGCGACTAATCCCTAGCACTGCAAAAACGGTATCATCTGTTTTCCATCTACACCATGCCTCAGCCTCGCGTGAGCTTAATGTGCAGCTTGGCCATACAAGAATCCGGCATGAAGCCCAGCCAGTCTATCTTGGCGTTACTCTCGATCGCACTCTGTCATTTCACGAACATCTCATAAAAACTGCAGCAAAGGTGGGCGCGAGGAGTAACATCATTGCAAGACTGGCCAGCTCCTCATGGGGCGTGAGTGCTTCCACACTACGATCATCATCTCTGGCATTATGCTATTCCACTGCAGAATACTGTGCCCCAGTATGGTTCCGTAGCCCCCATGTCCACTTGGTCGATTCCAAATTATATTCCTCCATGAGGATAATTTCTGGAACCATCCGTTCCACCCCGGTTCCATGGCTGCCAGTTCTTAGCAACATCGCCCCGCCAGATATTCGTCGGGATGCAGCATCATCTAAGTTCATTTCCCACGTCTACGCTCGACCGGACCTGCCAATATACGTGGATATCTTCACCCACCCTGTTCAACGCTTGACGTCTCATCACCCAATCTGGTCCCCTACACCTACACTGAACTTCTCTGTTCCAGTCTCTTGGAAACAGAGTTGGCAGTCAGCTGAGGTAAAGAACAAACACCTCATCACAGACCCCTGCAAGCGTCAACCCAGCTTTGACCTAGCACGTTATGATTGGGCCCTCCTCAATCGCTATCGAACAGGCCATGGCTGGTGCGCCGCTATGTTCCATCGCTGGGGAGCCAGAGAGGACCCAAACTGCCCCTGCGGCTACAGACAGACTATGACCCACATAGTCAATGACTGCCACCTCTCCAGATTCAAAGGAGGTCTCGAAACTTTACATCAGTCTCAACCTGATGCTGTTGACTGGCTATGGAAGAAGGGCAAACGCTAGAAGAAGAAGTGCACGTTATGATTGGGCTCTCCTCAATCCCTATCGAACAGGCCATGGCCGGTGCGCCGCTATGTTCCAGCGCTGGGGAGCCAGAGACGACCCGAACTGCCCCTGAGGCTACAGACAGACTATGACTCACATAGTCAACGACTGCCACCTCTCCAGATTCAAAGGAGGTCTCGAAACTTTACATCAGGCTCAACCTGACACTGTTGACTGGCTACGGAAGAAGGGCAAACGCTAGAAGAAGTGCATACACTACAAATTCACTGCTTCTGTGGCCATAATTTCTTTCTTCTTCTTCTTTTTTTTTTTTTTGATAGGACAGAGAAATTGAGAAGCGGGGCAGATAGAGAAGGAGAGAGAGAGATACTTGCAGATCTGCTTCACTGCCATTGAGGACCTTGGAGCTCAAACGAAGATCCTTGCTCAGGTCCTTGTGCTTAACCAGGTGTGCCACTGCCAGGCCCCCAGTCTTAGTGAAACTTTAACGTAACTTGATCATAAATGAATCACAAAGCCCAACAAATTGGAAAAGTCTACTAAATACATTTGAATGGGAAAGTAGCAAAGTCTTAAAGTGATATTTTAAAAAACAATCTCCAGATGTTTTAAAAAAATTAAATGTATTTTTTTTTCCTTTTTTACCAAAGCACTAAGCAGCTCTGGTTTTTTATGGTGGTGTGGGGGATGGAACCTGGGATTGTGGAGTCTCAGGCATGAGAGGCTCTTTGCATAACCATTATGCTATTTACTGCCCTCCCCCACCCTAAATGCATTCTTACTATGCTGTTCGTTAAGGATTGCTCAAAATAAAATTTATAAAATATTTAGAACTAATTGTTAATTATTTGAGCTTGTATGTAGATAATCATTTTTTAAAAAGATTAAAGTTAAGAAATAAGAACAAAGTTTAGTGTAAGTAGAACAATATCAAATATTAATAAAAAAGAAAATATAATAAAAGTCAATCAACCAAGCCAGAAAAACTGATTCTTTCAAAAATCACAATAGTAACTAACAAATTTATAACTCTATAAAAATATTATCAAGAAGAAAAGAAAAAAGGTAGCCTGACCAATAATATTAACAATTATGAAGAGGGAGAAAATTTTAGAAAAGATGTTTTTAACATAAAGGAATAGATATAACAGTCAGTACAGAATTTAAAACAACCAGTGTCAATCAGTGGAGATTTGTGGACCATTCATGCACTAAAATAATATTCAGAAAGACTAGAGATTAGAGTCCGTGCGGTATTCACGGGGTTAAGCTCACATAGTGCGAAGTGCTGCAAGAACCAGCCCAAGGATTCGGGTTCGATCGAGTCCCCGGTTCCCCAATCACAGGAAGGTAAAGAGGTGAAGCAGGTCTGCAGGAGTCTATCTATCTCTCCCTCTCTCTGTTTTCTTTCCTCTCTCAGTTTCTCTCTGTCCTGTCCAACAACAGTAGCAATAACTACGACAGGAACAACAAAATGGAGAAAATGGCTGCCAGGAAGTGGATTCATAGTGCAGGCATCCAGTCTCAGCAATAACCCTGGAGACAAAAAAAAAAAAAAGATCAAAATGGGTTGATCTCAAAAATTCATATTTCCTAAAGCATCAAATTGCAGGATTTCTATAAATGTGTTATTTTTATTAATGTTGAAAACATGCAAAAGAGGCCTACATATTATTTATCAGCTTATATTCATGAAGTAGGAATACAGATATATTTCTGGGATAATGAAAAAAAAATTAAGTAGAGAAAGAGAGACAGGAGAAAGAGAGAACAAGCAAAACAGAACTAGAATTGCAAGTACACAAATAGGCATGAGATAATTCTCTAGAATTTTCTGTATTTGACACAATTCATAATTAAATTAAAAATTCATTATTTAATGTCCTGCTCTGTTTAAATTCCCCTAGCTTGTCTTTCCCCTTTCCTACTCTACAGTTGTCAATTAAAGTTACAGGTTGGGGCCTGGCTGTAGCGCAACATGTTAAGAGTATATGGTGCAAAGTGAAGGACCCTGGTTCCAGTCCCTGGCGCCCCACTTGCAGGGGAGTCACTTCACGAGCAGTGAAGCAGTTCTGCTGGTGTCTTTCTGTACACCTCTCTGTCTTCCCCTCCTCTCTCCATTTCTCTGTGTCCTATCCAACAACAACAATAAACAACAAGGCCAACTAAATGGGGAAAAAATGGCCTCCAGGAGCACCAGTGATACCCCTGGAGGCAAAAACACACACAAAAATCCGAAGTTCCAGGCTTATCAGTTTGTGCACTAAGGGAGTTACACAAATATTTATTTATTTTACCCATACCTAACAATTTGCAAATCCTTAAATCTTCAGACTTCTCCAAAATTCCCCCTAGGGTCCATTGCATTTTTCTTTAAGATACTGTCACAAGTTGCTTGAGGGAAAGAGAACACCCAGTTCTAGATGTAACAAAAGGAAGGTGATATTTAAGGGAGGAATAAAGGCATTTCAAATTATTAAGAGTAAGTAAAATACTCCAGTGTCTTTCACTTCAACTACAAGTACACCACTTAATGAATAAAATCCTATTTTTATCTCTTAACCCACCTTACTCAAGGAATAATACAAGCAAACTCTCCCAATCACTGGCATTGATTCTGTTCTCAAAAAGACTGTCCCACAGACTACATTTCCCTAGTACAACCCACAGTCAACTCAGCCCTAAAATAGTGAAAAGGTTAGAGGATACTCTTTCTCCACAGCATTGTGTAACAAATTATTCTTCTAAAACAAATGTAGTTTCAACCCAACTGGATGTAAGTCATCAAGTCTATTCATTACTATGCAAAGTATAAAAAAATATGAAAATATCTGCTACAGAACAATTTTTTGTGAGTAGTGCAAATAAAACTCTCATACTCCTTAAAATGGTCATACACTGTTGATATTGAGAATTAATATTATAGCTTTCTTTCTTTCTTTCTTTCTTTCTTTCTTTCTTTCTTTCTTTCTTTCTCTTTTGTCTCCAGGATTATTGCTGGAGCTCCATGCCTTCACTATGAATCCACTGCTCCTGGAGGCAATTTTTTCCCTTTTGTTGCCCTTGTTGTTTATCATTGTTGTTATTGTTGTCATTGCTGGATAGGACAGAGAGAAATGGAGAGAGGAGGGGGAGACAGAAAGAGGGAGAGAAAGATAGACACCTGCAGACCTGGGCCTGTGAGGTAAAGTCCCTGCAGGTGGGGAGCCTGGGGTTCAAACCAGAATCCTTAAACAGGTCCTTGCTCTTCACGCCAAGTGCGCTTAACCCACTGGGCTACTGCCTGGCCCACTATAGCATATTTTTAAATAGCAATCTTTTAGATTGAACTCAGGGCCTTATACATGAAAAGCATGCACTCTTGTCACTGAACTGCATTCCTATACTTGCTAACAATTGGAAAGCTATCTAGTGGAGTCACTTTAGGACACTAATGGGGATACGAAGACACCTGTATGTCAGTGGATAAAAATGTCACCTAGAGAGCTGGGTGGTGGTACCAGGTTAAGCGCACATAGTACGAAGTGGAAGGACCCATGCAAGGATCCTGGTTCAAGCCCCTGGCTCCCAACCTGCAGGGGGATCACCTCACAAGCGGTGGAACAGGTCTACTGGTGTCCACCCTTCTCTTCTTTATCTTCCCTTCCTCTCTGTTTTATCCAACAACAAACAACAATAACAACAAAAGTGGAAAAAGTGGCTGCCAGGAGCCATAGAGTCATAATGTAGAAAGTGAATCCCAGCAATAACCTTGGAGGAAAAAAGAAAAGTCAACTAGATACAAAAGGACTAGTTATAGTCAATGGTATTGAGATGGTGGCTCTTTGATATAGTACTTCATCAAACCCTAAATAAATTGTATTTCGAAATTTCATTATATCAAAAATAAAACCGAAAAGGTAATTGTTTTTTACAGTAACCTATATAACAAGATTTTATGGTAAAACATTTAATACAATTCTTCTTTATGTTGTCAGCTGGTATAATGTAGTCCTTGCTATTGGAGTCAGAAAACTTTCCATTTAGTATCAAAGAGGAAATATGAAATATGATACTGGAGTAATTAAAGTAGAATCTTTGTTGGCTTAAGCTAGCTACTATATGTGTGTAAAGCAATATCCACACTGGTATACATGACAGATGACTAAACTAGATTTGTTAGGAAGGCTCAGACCAATAATGCATTTTGCAGGACACAGGAAAAATTTGCATTGCTATATCCACATTTATTCCAGGAAGAGAAAAAAAAAAACTTTATGAGTACAAATTTGATTTTAATTGATGACTTCCTCTTTCCTGTCTTTTTCTTCCCGCCATCCTCTCAAAATCCTTGCCCCTACCACCACCCTTCCACCCACCACCTTGTTTTCCCTTGAGGTGTTTGATTAACCTTTACCTTCCGAGTAACCCACTTTGACAGTATTCTTCCCCACCTCCACCACTCATCCATTTCCAACAGGCTTTTTGCATAAGTAAAAACATAAAAACCTGCAGTTCTCCATCTCTTTGGCTTCATTTTCACTTTCACTTTCCATTTTCAGGTTCTCTAGGAGTCCTACTTTATCTTTTCACTTTTATCACTCTAGTCAGGAGAGTAATATACAGAAAAGATGGTCTTTACTTACCAGGGAGTCTGAGGTAAATTCACCGCAGAACATAGTATTCCTATTTCCTTTGTCGATTATCACTTTATACACTGACCTTATATACATGTGAAGAAAACAGAAAAACCCATATTGCCCAACTGCACTCTTCCGATCCTTTACTTTGAGAAAGGTGGTGTATACTGCCCACAGCGAGGGCACATATTTTGAGGTTAAGTAGTTATCCAGCGGGAGCTGGGCAGTAGCGCAGTGGGTTAAGTGCACGTGGCACGAAGCGGAAAGACCGGCATAAGGATCCCAGTTCGAGACCCTGGCTCCCCACCTGCAGGGGAGTCGCTTCACAGGCGGTGAAGCAGGTCTGCAGGTGTCTATCTTTCTCTCCTCCTCTCTGTCTTCCCCTCCTCTCTCCATTTCTCTCTGTCTTATCCAACAACAACGGCATCAGTAATAACTACAACAATAAAACAAGGACAACAAAAGGGAATAAATAAATGTTAAAAAAAAATTTTAAGTAGTTATGCAGCTTGAAGAGAAGACTCAAAACTCTTTGAGTGATGCAGGTTCAACATAAAAATTTACATTTCTAGCAGTGAGGGAAGCATTAATTTCAAATTTATGAGATTAGAAAGTTGCTTTTTAAACTTAATTGTAATTTATATTCACTCAATATTACATGTGCTTCTCAAATACATCGAGGAAGTCAAACTGTTCTTGTCAATTTATGTGCTACTATTCTGTCAAAAAAAAAAATGCATCACTCCCTGAAAGTCACAAGCATCAAATTTCACACACATAGATAACAATGAAACTCAAGAATGCGTACTTCAGGGGCCAGGCAGTGGTGCACCAGGTTAAGTGCACAAGGACCCCGGTTCAAGCCCCTGGTCCCCACCGGCAGGAGGAAAGCTTCACGAATGGTGAAGCAGGGCTGCAGGTGTCCCTCTCTTTCCCTCTCTATCTCTCCCTCCCTTTTCAATTTCTCTGTCTCTACCTAATAATAAATAATTAACTTTTTTAACTTTTTTATTTTATTTATTTATTCCCTTTTGTTGCCCTTGTTGTTTTATTGTTGTAGTTATTATTGTTGTTGTCGTCGTTGTTGGATAGGACAGAGAGAAATGGAGAGAGGAGGGGAAGACAGAGAGGAGGAGAGAAAGATAGACACCTGCAGACCTGCTTCACCGCCTGTGAAGCGACTCCCCTGAAGGTGGGGAGCCGGGGTTCGAACCGGGATCCTTATGCCGGTCCTTGTGCTTTGCGCCACCTGCGCTTAACCCGCTGCGCTACAGCCCGACTCCCAATAATTAACTTTTAAAAAAGAATGTGTACTTCATAGAAAAGTTGGAGAGATAATAATTAAAGACAGGAGAGGTATGGTAATAGTTATACAAATGGATTTCATGCCTGAGGCTCTGAGGTCCCAAGATCAATCCTTTGCACCACCATAAGCCAGAGCTGAGCAGTGTTTGCTCCACCTCTCTCCTCTCCTCTTCTCTCTCCCTCTCTCTCTCTCTCAATAAACTTAAAAAAAAAATTTTTTTTAAAGCACACATCTTGGTATCAATGAAATTTACTACTAGAAAATTAGCTCATTCTTTCCAGATGGAATTATAAGTAGCAGAAAAATGTTTAATGCTTCATTAGGGTATTATTAAAGTATTCCCTCTGGGTGTGGGGATTTGATTTTTGATATTGCACACAGTGGCAACAATTTATTTAATAAGTTCTGAAAGCACTGAGATTTTTGTCAAGATTTCATGTTATATAAAATCAGTTCTTAAGTAATCCTGTTCTCTGCACCCAACTTTCTGACTGAATCAAACCTGATGATGCATTTTTTTGACAGAAAGGTAGCCTATAAATTGACAAGAATTGTTTGACTTCTTCAGTGTATTTGAGAAGTACATGCAATATTGAATGAGTATAAATTACAATTAAGTTTAAAAAGCAACTTTCTAATCTCACAAATTCGAAATTAAAGCTTCCCTCGCTGCTAGAAATGTAAATGTGTATGTTGAACCTGCATCACTCAAAGAGTTTGAATCTTCTCTTCAAGCTGTATAACTGTACTCAGCCTCAAAATATGTATGAGGCAATTGAAAAATATGTATGAGGCAAAATGAAAAATTTAACTTTGCTTTATAACCTAGAATAAGTGAAAGAAGACTCGCATAAAAGTGGGTCTTAGGAAAAGCCCAAAGCATCAATATATAAATTATCTAAAAAATGTGGTACTTTATTCCTTTTAAAAATCTCTAGGGAGGAGGTGGAGATGACTGGGAGGTTATTCAGTAAAGGAAAGCCTGTCTTGAATACATGAGATCTTGTGTTCAACCCCCAGAATCACATGAGAGCAACAAAGAGAATGTATGAAATGGAGACGTGGACAAAGGTACAGTTTTTTTGTTTTTGTTGCTTTTCTCTCCCATTCCTATCTGCATTCTTACTCTCCAATCTCTCATTAAGAAAAAGAAAGGAAGGAAAGGAACGGAAAGAAAAGAAAAGAAAAGGAGCTTGGAGAGGCGGCTAATTGAGGAAGTATATGCATAAGACCATGCCTTTAAGCTCTGATGCCACATTAAAACAAACAAGCAAACAAAATCTTCTAGGAGAAAACCAATTAATGTTTCTCCTTGATTGTTACAGAGATTGACCATTTCATGGTATAATTCCTTCTTAAATTCAATAGGAATCTACACATTTATTTTTATATTTTGACTTTAATAAATTTGTGCAGATACCTTTCCTGTAGTTAATTTTCTTAGGACAGTTTCTTTGAAATTAATTGCTATGTAAGTTTTAAAGTCTCATGGAGATAGTCCAATACATAAATATTACACCAGTTTACATTTCTACCAAGATACAAGAGAATACATTCCAGCTACCCTTGACCAAAACAGCTATGGATATATTTTCAATGCTTCTTGTAGGAACGATCATCTAAGTTATTAACACTGAGAAAGACTTGGTGTTTTTACCTTCCTCTCTTTAGAAGATTTGGGAGATACAACAAACTGTTAAGAAGGAACAGTAGAGGGCTGGGCAATGACAATCTGATTGATAATTCTGCATCTGGATGTGTGAGGTCTTCTACATATTTACTTTAAAAAATCTTTACTTATAGTTATGTTCTAGACTCTGTCTTACATGGTAGGAAGCAAACATGAAAGAAACACATTGTTCTAGAGGGAATTATAGTTTCACTGAATTGTTCATCCAATAGCATATAGCAGAACTAAAAGTAATCTTTCTTCCAACTTGGAGACCCCAATTTTCATCTGTTATACTTTTACATTTAGGTTCCTGATTATTATTATTATTATTATTATTATTATTATTATTATTATTATTATTTTACCTGGGTCTTTACATACTGCAGTATGTCTTCTCAGCCTGGTGCACCACCAACTGGCCCCTGAATATTCCTCATATCATTAGAGTATATCCAGGCCATCATCCTTGGGTATATTTAAGTGATGTTTAATTACATTTCTTATATCTCTCAGTTACATGATTTGTGAAGCTACAAAAAAGTCAAAATGTCTATTAAATTTATTACTATTTGAAAGGATTTTTTAGAATATGGCATAAGCTAAGAAGGTATACAGTAAATTAACAACCCAGAGTTCAATGATAACATACATTTTATTCAACTGTATTGATTGGGTAGGATAAAAAACTTAAGAGGCAGGGAGTCAGGCTGTAGCACAGCGGGTTAAGCGCAGGTGGCGCAAAGCACAAGGACCGGCATAAGGATCCCGGTTCGAACCCCGGCTCCCCACCTGCAGGGGAGTCGCTTCACAGGCGGTGAAGAGGTCTGCAGGTGTCTATCTTTCTCTCCTCCTGTCTGTCTTCCCCTCCTCTCTCCATTTCTCTCTGTCCTATCCAACAACGACAACAATAATAACTACAACAATAAAACAACAAGGGCAACAAAAGGGAATAAATAAATAAAATAAATATTAAAAAAAAAACTTAAGAGGCAGAGAATATTACCCACAGGCTTTGCAAACTAATAAAATGTAACTCCCACTTGCTAGCTGGAGCATAAACCACCTTGGACCAATGATTCCTTTTACTGAGAGTTTTTTCCCTTGTTTTGAGCCAGAAAATACTCACTGCTGTTGATCTATACTAGTCTCATCATGACATATTGGGAGGGTAGTGGGCATATTATTTCTCTCTTTCCTTTTATAGATCCACCGATGGAAAAGAATCACAAGCCACTGTTTCTGAAGTATAACATGAACCCTATCTAAATCTAATTAGTGTGAGTGGGCTAAGATTTTTTTTACTTTATTTTGAGGTAATGAGGTTTAATTAGCAATTTAGGTTTGGCCTGATGAGATTATGAAATTTATGTTTAAGTTAAATTTGAGGCTGCAGCTTGTGCTGTAATCAAATGAGTCTTTAGGGGGATCCTTAGAAAGAGTGGGAATGTATCCCCACTAGAAGTTCAAATCATTTTAAGCAGGAATCTGAGAAGACTTCTAAGAGCTCTTTGGTATGTCTACTCCCTATTATCTCCTCCCTTCAGTTGTGGGTAGGTTCCTGATTATTAAACAAGTTGTTCTGCATTATATCTCAATGCTTTTCAGTCACCAAGTTGCAGATGCTACCATGATGCCAACCTGACTTCCCTGGGCAAACGACCTCACCAATGTGTCCTGGAGCACTGACTCCCCAGAGCCCTGCACCAATAGGTAAAGATAGACATAGCCTGGGGGTTAGGAAGTCCAGTGGTAGTGCAGCAGGTTAAGCGCACGTGGTGTGAAGCGCAAGGACTGGCATAAGGATCCTGGTTTGAGCCCCAGGCTCCCCACCTGCAGGGGTGTTGCTTCACAAGCAGTGAAGCAATTCTACAGGTGTCTATCTTTCTCCCCACTCTGTCTTCCCCTCCTCTCTCCATTTCTCTCTATCCTATCCAACAATGGCATCAACAACAATACTAACTACAACAACAATAAAACAAAAAGGGCAACAAAAAAGGGGAAAAAAAAAAGAAATAGTCCGGGGGTATGGATTGACCTGTCAATGCCCATGTCCAGCACAGAAGCAATTACAGAAGCCAGACCTTCCACTTTCTGCTCCCCATAAAGATCTTTGGTCCATACTCCCAGAGGTATAAAGAACAGGGAAACATCCAATGGAGGGGAGGGGACATGGAATACAATCATTATTAAATCACTAGTAAAAATTTTTTTTAAAAAGTAATCTTGGAGCTGGGTGGTGGTGCACCTGGTTGAGTGCACATGTTGCAATGCACAAGGACCTGGATTTGAGCACCCAGTTCCCACCTACAAAGGGAAAGCTTCACAAATGGTGAAGCAGGGCTGAAGGTGTCTCTCTGTTTCTTTCCCTCTCTATCTCCCCCCTCCCTCTCAATTTCTGTCTCTATCATATAATTACAATAATATTTTTTAAAGTAATCTTTATACTATTAGAAGTGATTCTAGGGAAATATTTCCTAGGTAGCAATAGTTACTGATGCTAAAACCATTATGCAAACAAATATTTTAGGGGGCAGTCAGTCAGTGGTGCAAGGGGTTAAGCACACACAGAAAGAAGCCCCCGGCTCCCCACTTACAGTGGGGTCACTTCACAAGTGGTGAAACAGGTCTGTAGGTATCTTTCTTGCTCCTTACCTCCCTCTCCCCTCACAATTTCTCTCTGTCCTATCTATGCTATTTCTTGAGAAATTTTATCTATTTATTTTACTTCAGCTAGCAAATAAGCATGTTTGGTGCCTAATTCTTTTCATACTCCAGTTCCTTGTTTCCAATTGTCTACTTCACACTTGGATATTTCACAGATCACTCAGCCAAGTTTAACATGTTCAAAATTGAGTTCGTTCTCTCTTATCCACTGACATAGTATACGGGATAATTGGTCATAGAGTCTTAAGCAAGAAATCCAACAGGAATTCTCACTGTTAGACAGACATATCATCGAAACAAAAAATAAGTCAGGCTAATATATGTCTGAGATAAACTATGCTACTAGAGTCTTAAGTATTGATAACTGCCAGTGTTGCCCTGTCTCTTCAAAATGACTTTGCTTTATTTGCCACTGTGATCTACAATGGCTTGCCTTGATAGCTCCGTCTTCTTCTTATTTCAAAGTCTTAGTAGACTCCTCATAATTGACTCTGTGCCCCATTAATATGCCTAGCCCGGTAGCATTCTACATAGCTAGATCTCTTTGGTGTCCAATGGATTCATGATGATTTGTTTTTTAATTACACACTATGAAATGAACCAATAAATGTTCTGAGTCTTTATCTCTTTAGTAAGCATCTTTTACCTGTACACTGATTTCACTTTAAGGAATACGCTACCCTGTTTCAATCTTAGATGATCTATCAGAACCGTCTACTTCCTCCTGGTTGACCCATCAGTCTCAACTGCTTCAATTCTATTCTGTATACTTTTTCCAAAACATTCTTTTCAAGATTCAAACCTGAGTAACCAATTCCTTGCTTAAGACTTCTAGGATTCTAGGAGCGGGGGTGGGGCTGGGGGTGGGGGGCAAGCGGTGGTATACCTGATTAAGTGCACACGTTACAGTGCACAAGGACCCAGGTTCAAGCCTCTGGTTCCCACCTGCAGGAGGACACTCCATGAGGGGCGAAGCAGGGCTGCAGGGCTTTGTTTCTGTCCCTCTCTATCTTCACTTCTCCTCTCAATTTCTTTCTGTCTCTATTCAGTAATAATAAATAAATACTTCTAAGAGTTCCCATCACATCATATATTATAAGACTTTTAATATAAAGTTCAAGTTCCTTCATAGCACAGACCAAACTGAATTTTACCCAACACTCTTGCCTCAACAAAGCCACTTACTACACCAAATCTTAAAGTCAAACTTATTATGGTTTCGATCATATAATATGCAGTTTCTTGCCTTGATATTATTTCTCATATTGATCCATTTACCTAATGTTTACTTCTTAATCCTCAACCCACAGCCTGTCTTGACTGAACAAATTTGTTCTATTGCATGCTTGTCCAGTTGGTCATCTCCTTAAAAAAAAATCATGTGAGGTTCTATCCAATTCCTTAACATTTAAGAGATTCTCTTTCTCTTGAAATAACACTACATATATCTAGTACTTAACACACTGGATTGCAATTACATTTATTTACTGTGTTTATAACTTTCCCTCTATCCTTTAGACACTTGAGAGCAAGAACTTATCTGTCTATCCCTACTGGCCTGAATAGTGGCTGGTACATAAGTATTCAATAAATATTTATGAAATGAGTGGGTGATTGAAGAGTGGGAGATTAGCTATGAACATTTATATAACAATATAATCAAAATGTGTTTAAATTTTAGTAAATGGGAAAATGGACAGATATGATACTCTATTGAAAGGGTGTTAGCTTTGTGGAGTGTTCTACCAATAAACATGTATTTGGTGGTTTCTGGTCTGAATTCCAAGTATTTGATCCATTTGGAGTTGACTTTTGTTTTGTATATTGACTTTTGTATATGGTGGTGGGCTTCATTCTTCTGCACAGTTTCCAGCACCATTTGTTGAAAAACTTTTTCCAATTCATGTTTATGGACCCCTTTTCAATTAATTCAAAAATTAGTTGTCTGTAAGTATGGGAGTCAAATAATTATTTTTTTCTTATCCTAAACTCCTGATAAATCATGCATGTAATAGATAAGTTGGAGCATAAGTAATAGTTTCATATTGATAAACTTTTCCTCTCTTGGTAAATCTAGAGAATTTTTTTCTTTTTTAAAATTTTTATTTATTGGATAGAGACTGCCAGGAATCAAGAGGGAAGGCAGTGATAGAGAGGGAGAGAGACAGAGAGACACCTGCAGCACTGCTTAGCCACTCACAAAGCTTTCCCCCTGAAGGTGGGGACCGGGGCCTGGAACCCAGATCCTTGCACATTATAATACATGTGCTCAACCAGGTGCGCCACCACCTGGCCCCAAATCTAGAGAATTTATAACAATAGAATATATAGATTAAAGAGCAAAATTTGGGGCCAAGAAGTGATTCACCTGGTTAAGTGCACACATTAGAGTGCGCAATGACATGGATTCAAGCCTCTGGCCCCCACCTGCAAGGGGAAGCTTCATGAGTGGTGAAGCAGGGCTGCAGGTGTCTTCTCATTCACTCTCTACCTGCCCCCTCCTTATCAATTCCTTTTTGTTTCTAGTAAATAAAATAAAAAATAAATAGAGCAAAATGTATATTAATATTGCATCTTTGCTTAAATACTTCTTTATAATGAACTAGTTCCCATCTATATAAATTAAAGAAAAATATATAAAATCATTCAAATTCTTGGAAAAGGCTGAGGGTACCAAGTTCAAATGTGCCCCCAGAATTACAAGGTAGTGTTTATGGCCATACCACCCTGAACATGTCTGTTCTCATCTGAATTACAGGTAGGAAATGAAAAAGAATCTACAGAGAGCTGATTACATATAACAATAAAGAAAGAAAAAGTAGACTGCCAAATTACACTATAGGTTGATTTAAATATCACAATATGGGGGCCAGGTGGTGGCACACCGGGTTAAGTGCACACATTACATTATGTTAGTACCCAGGTTCAAGCCCTCACTCCCCACCAGCAAAGGGAAAGCTTCACAAGTGGTAAAGAAGAGCTGCAGGTGTCTCTCTTTCTCTCTCCCTCTCTCTCCCCCTTCACTCTCAATTTCTGGCTGTCTCTATCCAGTAAATAAAGATAATGATCTTTTAATCACACATATGCATACATCACACCCACACACACTCACCACACACAAGCAGACTGTACCCCATATATGAAGAGTGATAAAAAATTAACTCAATGTGCTAGGTAATAGTTCTTTTTCTTCATTGGTTGTTGTATTTAAACATTTTATTTTTATTTTTTTCATTCAGGGTTATTGCTGGGGCTCAGTGCCTGCACTACGTACAAAGCTACTGTTCCTGTGGCCATTTTTCCTTTTTTGATAAGACAGAGAAATTTAGAGGGAAGGGGAAGATAGGGAGAGAGAAAGCTTGTGAAGTGACCCCCCCCCTGCATTGAACCGCAATCCTTCAGCAGGTCCTTGCACTTTGCATTATGTTCACTTAGCCTGGTGCACCACTGTCCACCCCCTTTAAAACTTTTTATAAAACAGTTTTGGGAATGCCATTTTGGAGACTGGTAAAATTTATGAGCTGAAGGAAACACATAAGCTCTTTAAGATGTGGGGTTGAAAGTGAATAGAAATCCCACGCAAATTCACGTATAATTTTAAACCATTTAGATAAATAACACACTCTAGCTTTCAGAGTCCAAGAACTTGAGTAATGAAAGTGGTCAAGAAGGAAAACTGCATTCAGTTTGGGCAAGGGCAGTCAGGTGTCCAAGGGAGGTAACCAGCATAATTACAGTCTTTCTGTCTTTTTCTTTTTACTGCTTACTGCAAAAGAGGGGCAGAAACATATATGATGGCCTTTCTTTAGAGGATTTGTCAGCAGGAAGCTAAAATCTCATTATCTTTCTAGCGAGAGGCTTAAAAATGGAAGCTATCTATAACTGCCTCTGACACCAAACTCCTTTGAAGCTTCAAATCAGTTGAATGACAACTAATATATAAATGCTCTGAAGATTTCTGATACTCATAAAATGAAAGTTTTTTTTATCTGTGCTTTGTCACATTAAGTAAAGAAATTTATTAAGAAAAATCTAAAATATCAGAAACTGTAGGCTTTTCTAGTATTTAGCTTATCTGTGGCATAAGGGACATTGTTCAGCTAAGCTACTTTTTTTAAAACTAATATTGTATACACATAAATGTGTGTATATACATATTTTAAATAGTTTATTAATGCATACAAAATAATTAGGGATTGGTTAATAATTGTATTTAGGTCGTGAATTTACTGAAACAGAATGCTTTTGTAGCATCTATGATCCCCTTAGCCACTACTTTGGAAAGATTGCATGTAATTAAAAAAAAAAAAATGTGGGCAGGGGTAGGTAGCATAATGGTTATGCAAAGAGACTCACTCTCATCTTGAGGCTCCAAAGTCCCAGGTTCAATCCCCTGTACTACCATAAGCCAGAACTGAGCAGTGCTCTGGTAAAAAAATAATAATAAAAATAAAAATGCAACTCATTCAGGACATCTCCTCATTACCAGCAGTTTCTCAAACTGAGGTCTTGTGCTTGCTTGGTAGGAAAATACCATCTTCAAAGCTGCTTATAAACCCAAACCTACGGCCTATGTCAAACAACTGTGTGTTTATAGATGATAATGATTTTGGTAAGTTCATGATCCTGGTAAACTAACCAATATATCATTTGCCAAGTTTTCATCAATTACTGCTAAATTTTAGAAGCTATCATTTTTTTTTTTTAATTTCTGAATGTTCTTGAATTTTAGAAGTCCCTACAACTTTAGTCATACTGCTTTGTGACAAATTAACATGAGAAGCTTATTTAAAATAGGAGCTTTGACATGGTAGTTTGTGTTTGGACTGTGAAATAAAATTAGTAGGCGATGAATAACACTAAAAAATTAAACAGTAAAATGAATTTTAAAAATCAGGATTTAGTATGCATTAGAAGTATATAAGACAACAGGTGAGAGGCTGAATGAGTTGTGATATATATATATATATATATATGTACTACTCAGCTATTAAAAATGGTACATTCAACTTCTTCACCTCATCTTGGATGGAGCTCGAAGGAATCATGTTAAGTGAGATCAGCCAGAAAGAGAAGGAAGAATATGGGGTGATCTCATTCATAGACAGAAGTTGAAAAATAAGAGCAGAAGGGGAAACAGTAAGCAGAACTTGGACTGGAGTTGGTGTATTGCACCAAAGTAAAAGACTCTGGGGGTTAGGGGAAGGGTCCTGGAACATGATGGCCAGAGGAGGACCTAGTGGGGGTTGTATTGTTATGTGGAAATGTTATATATGTACTAAATATTGTATTTTACTGTTGACTATAAACCATTAATCCCCCAATAAAGAAACAAAAAAATTTAAGTATATAAGATAGCATTACTTTGTAAAATTTTTGTGTAGACAGCATATGTATGTGTTGGTAGTTTGCTAATATGATATTATTTTGATTAGTATTATCAAAATGCCAGTACACATTGTGTTTTGTGTATTGCATGCCTCATGAAATCCAGTTTGCAAATTGATACAGGAAATTTTTCCTTAATAATTCTTTGTTAGCGCTGTACCATCTGTAATATATGATTTATCTACTTAGAGACACATCTTACATCAAAAGCAAGAAAGGAAGAAATGGTTATTTCTGAATAAATCTTACAATTCTCTGCCTATGTGAGCATATGCTTGTGACACTTCATTTACCCAAACTCTCTCAGTATGTATGTCTGTCGTTCCTTACTTACATATCTTTCTGTTTACTATGTGTCAGGTACTTGGGATATTAAAGCCGTTTCTATCTTTCCCTAGTGGGGTAAGGCTCTGGAGAGGTGAGACTTTGGGATACATCGGTGAGGCCATCTGCCCAGGGAGTTCAGGATGGAATCATAATAGCATCCACAACTTAGTGGCTGAAATGCAATAAGATATAAAGCAGCATAAAACTTGTTTTAATTTTTATTTGTAAAATGGAAATATTGGGGCGTCGGGCGGTGGCACAGTGGGTTAAGCGCATGTGGCACAAAGTGCAAGGACCACTGTAAGGATCCCAATTCAAGCCCCCGGTTCCACCTGCAGGGGAGTCGCTTCACAGGCGGTGAAGCAGGTCTGCAGGTGTCTACCTTTCTCTCCCCCTCTCTGTCTTCCCCTCCTCTCTCCATCTCTCTCTGTCCTATCCAACAACGAACAACATCAACAATGGCAATAATAATAACCACAACGAGGCTACAACCACAAGGGCAACAAAAGGGGGGAAAATGGCCTCCAGGAGCGGTGGATTCATGGTGCAGGCACTGAGCCCAGCAATAACCCTGGAGGAAAAAAAAAATGGAAATATTGACAAGACCCTAGGATAAGAGGGGTACAATTCCACCCAATTCCCACCATCTGAATTGAACTCTATATCCAATCCCCTCCCCTGATAGCTTTCCTATTCTTTAACCCTCTGGGAGTATGGACCCAGGGTCATTGTGGGACACAGAAGGTGGAAGGTCTGGCTTCTGTAATTTCTTCCCTGCTGAACATGGGCATTGGCAGTTCGATCCATACTCCCGGCCTGTCTCTCTCTTTCCCTAGTGGGGCGGGGTTCTAGGGAGGAGTGAGCTCAAATTGTAAATACATTTCTAATAATGACTTGTTTTTTGAAACAGGATATATATATATTTTTTAATGAACAGGAACCATAAAATAGAAATAGAGCAGATGGGATTAAGGATTTTAGAAAAGCAGGTCCCTTTAATGGCAATGTAAAAGATATCAAAAACAGTCAAACTAAAAATATGCTAATAGTTTTCATAAAACATTGTAACTGGTAATCTAGAATGTAACTAGATAATACACTTCTATGACAAATGTGCAGAGTATGATTCCAATGAAATCCAATTGTTCACATAAGTGAAAATAATTAAGGACCAAGGGCCAGGGAAATAACTCTTGTCTGTTAGAGCAGTAACATACATGCCCAAGGCCCCAGAGGCTACAGATTCAATGCCTTTACCACCTAAGGCCAGTGCAGAACTCAGGTCTCCCTCCTTGGCATCTCTCTCATAATAAATAACAACAACAACAACGATAAAAGAATTGGAGAGGGGGCCAGCTTGTAGTGTACCTGTTAAACTCACATGTTATAAAGTGCAAAGACCTGGGTTTAAGCCCACATTCCCACCTGTAGAGGGAAAATTTTGAGAGTAGTAAACCAGTGCTGCAGGTCTGTCTGTCTGTCTGTCTACCTAACTATCTATCTATTCATCTATCTCTCCTTCCCTCTTGAATTCTATTTGCCTCCACCCAATAAACTAAAAATATTTAAAAATAATTAGGGGTCAAATTAATAGGAAACATTTTCAGAGTCAGAACATTCAAAATCTTGAACATTTCTAGACTTAATGCATATTAATTGTTTATAATTAAGAGATGCAGTGACCTATGAATAATATAAAATGAGAGGATGTCTCAGTGCATTGATTACTCAATTCAACAAACATTAATTGAGCACTCCGCATGTGCCAGGCATGGTAATGGGAATTGGAGAAACAAAAGTGAGTAAAACACTTTATTATTTTTTTATGATGTGATTTTCCCCCATGTTATTATTAGTGATTTAATATTGATTTACAAAATTAAAGGATAACAGGGAAATTATTCCACACATTTTCCCCCACCAGAGTCCCTCCCTTGAAAACTACAGTAGTTTTTCCAAGATCACAGATGTGGGTTGATTTGACTATTATTTCTATAACTGTAACTATAACTATATATATTTGCTCATTTTTTCTATGATCCTGCCTTCCTGAGTGTCTTTTTTTTTTTTTTTCTTTTTCCTCTCTTCTCTCTCTGGGTCCTGATAGAATTAGAATTCAGAGCCCTCTGGTCATCTTCCCCTAACATTTACCCCTCTAGGAGTATGGACCAAAAATTCTTTTTGGGGTGCAGAATGTGGAAGGTCTGGCTTTGGTAATTGCTTCTCTGCTGGACATGGACATTGGCAGGTGGATCCATACCCCCAATCCGTTTCTATCTTTCCCTAGTGGGGTAGGGCTCTGGAGAGGTGAGACTTTGGGACACATTGGTGAGGTCATGTGCCCAGGGAGTTCAGGATGAAAGCATGATAATATCCACTACTTAGTGGCTGAAATGCAGTAATATATAAAGCAAGGTAAAATTTTTTAATGAACAGGAATTATAAAGTAGAAATAGAGCAGATGGGATTAGGGATTTAGGGTGAATAGAAGATAGGAAGTCCAGGGGCCAGGTGGTGGCACATCTGTTTGAACACACATGTTACAGTGCGCAAGAACCCAGGTTTGAGCCCCTGGACCCCACCTGCAGGGGGAAAGCTTCACAAGTGGTGAAGCAGGGCTGCAGGTGTCTCTCTGTCTCTCTCCCTCTCTATCACCTCCTTCTCTCTCAATTTCTGACGGTCTCTATCCAGCAAATAAATAAATATTAAAAAAAAAGAAGAAGAAGATAGGAAGTCTGGGGCTAGGTGGTAGCGCAGCGGGTTAAGCGCACATGGAGCAAAGTGCAAGGACTGGCATAAGGATCCCAGTTCAAGCCCCCAAGAGAGTTGCCTCACAAGCGGTGAAGCAGGTCTGCAGGTGTCTATCTTTCTCTCCTCCTCTCTGTCTTCCCCCCCTTTCTTGGTTTCTTCCTGTCCTATCCAACAACAACAACAACAACAACTATAACAATAGTAACAGCAATAACAAGGGCAACAAAATGGGAAAAATGGACTCCAGGAGCAGTGGATTCATAGTGCAGGCACCGAGCCCCAGAGATAACCCTGAAGGCAAAAAATAAAAAATACGTAAAAAGAAGATAGGAAGTCTGTTTTAGGTATGTTCCTAGGGGCCAAGTACTTTTTAAATTATTTATTTATATTTTTTATTGATTTAATTATGATTAACAAGTTTGTTGGATAAGAGGGATGCAGTTCTACACAATTCCCACCACCAGAGTTCCACATCCTATTCCCTCCATTGGAAACTGTTCTATTCTTTATCCCTCTAGGAGCATGGAACCAGGATCATTATAGGGTGAAGAAGGTGGAAGGTCTGACTTCTGCAACTGCTTCTCTGCTGGGCATGGGCATGGGCATTGGCAGGTTTATCTATATTCCCTGCCTGTTTCTGTCTTTCCCTAGTTGGGTAGGGCTCTGGAGAGGTGAGGTTCCAGGACATATTAGTGAGGTCATCTGTCCAGGGAAGTCAGGTTGGTGTCATAATAGCACCTGCATTTTGATGGCTGAAAAGTATTGATAGCTAACCTGCAGGTAGACTAAAAATACTGTCTATCTAGGAAGATGGTATCAGAGATGAGAATAGTACTAGAAAGGTGGGTCAGAGGAGACAGACAGGGTTTTTTTTAAGCTTGCACTAATTTATCACTTCCATGGAGATCCTTTCCTTTTTTTCTTTCTCTAGATAATGAGAGACACACTGAAAGAGAAAGACAGAGAAGAGATTCACCACAACATCACCACAAAATCGCTCCACTATGTTGTTTTCGCCGGGCTGGCTTCACAGGCGGGTAACAGACGACCAGGGACTCATGGTTGAGCTGTAGGCAGTATCTCTTTATTCATGCAGGACGCAGCACAATCTAAGCCGAGCTAAGCTAAACTAACAACTACAAACAACAATCTTGTCCTTATAAATATACTAGCCCAGTAGGGTGGGAACAGGATGCGATGCAGAGAGGGTGGAGAGAAAAGTGACTGGTGAAAATCAGTGTGAGACAAGGAGAGGGGGAGGAGCAAAAACATATCATGAACCAGTGGGGATTGAACCAATGCCCTGTAGTGGTTATGTAAATAGAATACAGTGGTTATGTAAATAGAATACAGTGGTTATGTAAATAGAATACAGTGGTTATGTAAATAGAATACAGTGTTAAGCGGGGGGGGGGGGTATTAAACCAATGAAACAGAAGGGGTCTCATGCATACCAACACCACTACTCATGAAGCTTCCCTTTTGCAAGGTACTTGCATGTGGTGACCAGGGGTTCAAACCCGGGTCTTTGCTTAAGGAAAAGTCTGCACTTGCAATCACACTTTTGATAGTCAGTTAATTATTCTCAAGCAGGGAAAACTTACCTGAGACATATAATAAATCACAATACAATTAGCACAAATAGGTATACTTCCAGTTATAATGCTGTCACAAGGAAAAGGTATAGTAAGTTTCTTGCAGAAGATACTGTTGCATGAATGCACACTATGGGAGTCAGAATGAGAATATCTGATTTCTCAGGAATAGAATGGGGGATTCCAAGCTCAGAGAACTTCACTGTGAGAGTCGTATGGCACTTGGAAGTCAGCGTAGGAAGGTAACACTAAGATCTCTAGAGTGTCAGAGGTACTTAGCCAAAATGAAGCTAGGGAGGCCAATTCAGCAACATAGAGAAAAAAAAACTTTGATTCTATGAAGAGGACTACAAAATTGCATTCCACAGCTAATGAGGGTACAGATACTATACAAGCCTTTTGCCAGAGAGTGACTTTTTGTTAATTCGGGCAACTAAGGGCATAGGAGTGAACGGAAGGCAAAAAGAACTCAAGAGACCTAGACAATCACAGGAACCACGGGCTTTGATGTCACACTTGATCATGACATATGATGTGACTCAGGATATGGTATGAGGAAACCAATATGTAATTTATTTTTTATCATACAAAGCAGAGGTAACCAAGAATTAGCTATACATGTATAAACTATAGCTTCATAGCCACAAAGCTGTAAAGAGTCCTCCAAAGGAGTCCTGTATCTGATTCACCCTTGGGCTTACCATGAGATCAGGATCTGAAGAGACCTCATGGCCACTGCTCAGATTCTCAGGGTAGCAGGTCTGGTTCTCAGTGAAATAAATGACCCCAACAACTAGATATGAGGACTGAAGTCTCACGCATGTGCCTCTACTCCTCCCCTGATACAATAATTCATCGATAATCTAACATTCTTGCATATCTCCATTGCTCTCTTCATCTTTCTTTTAAATTCTTCCCCATTCAAAGCCAATACTATTTTGTTTGTTGTTGCCACCAAGGGTTCAATGCTCTGGGGTGAGTTTTACAGCTGAAAAAAAAAGCACTGATGAACCATCTGTGTACAACTGTACTGTAAACCATAACCCCTACCCCCAATAAAATGGAAAGAAGTTCGAAAAAGGAAAAAAGAGAAAGACAGAGAGATAATACAAGAATACAGTATGGAAGCTTTCTCCAATGCAGTAGGGGCGGGGCTTGTACCTGGGACCATGCATGCCAAAATGGGCACATTATCCAGGGGAGCTAATTTGCAGACCCTCCAAACCCACTACTTCTTTGAGTAATAAGACTGTATCTCAGGCCTCAGGCACTAGTTTCAAAATTCAAGATGCATTAAGTGATTACATTTTCACATCAATCCTGTGAAGTGACTACTGCTATTTTATTCAGGCAGTTATAACTGGGTGACTTATAAGCAACAGTTTTACCTCTCATTATTCTGAAAACTAGGAAGTCTAAGATTCCTCTAAGTCTAGAGATTCTTCATCTAATGAAATCTTGCATCCTAGTTCACAGGGCCTAAATACCTCTCAAATGTCTTACTTGCAAATGCCACCACATTGGGGATTAGGCTTCGATACACTAATTTTGCGGGGATACAAATATTCAGTCTAGAGCAAACATCCTCGTTTTTCAGTGAGCAAAAAGTAAGTTGTCCTGGGAGTTGGGCAGTAGCACAGTGGGTTAAGCACAGGTGGCACAAAGCAAAAGGACCAGTGTAAGGATCCCGATTCGAGCCCCCAGCTTCCCACTTGCAGGGGAGTCGCTTCACAAGTGGTGAAGCAGGTCTGCAGGTGTCTATCTTTCTCTCCCCCTCTCTGTCTTCCCTTCCTCTCTCCATTTCTCTCTGTCCTATCCAATGACGACAACAATAATAGCTACAACAATAAAACAAGGGCAGCAAAAGGGAATAAATAAATATTTTTTTAAAAAGTAAGTTGTCCAAGATCTGAAACAGGAGCAGAGGCACTAATTGAATTCACTTATCTGGCTTTCGTGTTTAATCACCAGAAGGTGCCGCTTCCCTCAGATCTCAATTGAAAAAGATAATAGGTGGGAATAAAGGACTAGTACCTCAGGTTTCTCTTTACAGAAAACTTGCCTTAGAAGTTTCCTTTTCATCAACTCTACAACCCTATAAGCTTTCTCCTGCATCTGGTTGCTTTTTATTTATTAAATGTTCTTGGTGCAATCTAATAATTTTAAGAAACACACTTCCCAACAGTGCCATGTTTGGAGGTGCTGTTCCGTCAGGCTGAAAGATTACATTTTCTGCTGATTTTTTTTTCCTGAACAATGTAATCAAACTCTGTCTCACACATAAGATCTTTCTGTAAGACAGGAGACTTACCGAAGATTTGTAGTTCATTAACATTTCTCCTCTTTAATATTCATATTTAAGCAAAATCTTTTCTGCAAGGTCAGCAGTGACAGCAAGCCTAAATCCTTGACTGATAAAAAATATTGTTGTGAGGGAGTCAGGTGGTAGCACAGCGGTTTAAGTGCAGGTGGCACAAAGCATAAGGGCTGGCTTAAAGGATACCAGTTCAAGCCCCCGGCTCCCCACCTACAGGGGAATCGCTTCACAGGCGGTGAAGCAGGTCCGAAGGTGTCTATCTTTCCCTCCCCTTCTCTATCTTCCCCTTCTCTCTCCATTTCTCTCTGTCCTATCCAACAACAACGGCATTAATAATAACAACAAGAGCAACAAAAATGGGGGAAAAAATAACCTAGGAGTCGGGAGGTAGCGCAGCTGGTTAAGCCCACGTGGCACAATGCACAAGGACTGGCGTAAGGATCCCAGTTCGAGAAAGATAGGTGTCTATCTTTCTCTACCCCTCTCTGTCTTCCCCTCCTCTCTCCATTTAACTCTGTCCTATCCAACAACAACAACATCAATAACAACAACAATAATAACTACAACAATAAAACAACAAGGGCAACAAAAGGGAATAAATAAATATTAAAAAATAATAATAAAATAAAATAAAATAAATAGCCTCCAGGAGCAGTGGATTCGCAGTGCTGGCACCAAGTCCTAGCAATAACCCTGGAGGCAAAAAAAAAATGTTATTGTATTAATCTTTTATTTTTATCTTGTGCTTAAGTCATTAGTAACTGAGGCATTAATGAGAACAAGCTACTCATATACCCCCAAAGTTTTTAAAGAGGGCATAATAGTAGCAGAAAGCTATTTTTAAAAATATCAGTCATCTTATGTAGGTTTTAGTATCTGCTAACTTGTTGAAAACACTTCCTCTATCCTTTCTGAAATGTTCTCTATGTCATTTTTGAAGTTTAAGCTTTATTTCCAGAAATGATTAACTATAGTTAGAAAAACATTAGCTGGCACTTCACTTCTTATGGTTCTTTTTGTGAGAACAAATCCTTGAACTTCATGGGCCTCTGACTCTGAGCAACACTATGCTAAAACAATTCCTACTTTAATAATAATAATAATAATAATATAACAATAATAATAATGTGTTGGTATGCATGAGACCCCTTCTGTTTCATTTGGTTTAAATCCCCCCTGCTTAACACTATTCTATTTACATAACCACTGTTAACAAGTTCCACCCTCCCTCCAGGGCATTTGTGGTTCAGTGATAGGATTCTCGCCTAATCTGCCCCCTCCTTGTCACACTCTGATTTTTACCAGTCACTTTTCTCTCCACCCTCTCTATGTCACATCCTGTTTCCACCCTACTTGGCAAGTATATATAAAGACAGCATTGTGAGTTTTATAGTACTTTACCTTGAGTTTATCTTAGCTCGGCTTAGATTGTGCTGCGTCCTGCATGAATAAAGAGATACTGCCTACAGCTCAACTATGAATCCCTGGTCGTCTGTTACCCGCCCGTGAAGCCAGCCCGGCGAAAACAACATAACCCGTCGAAAACAACATATGGCGCCTACAACGTGGGACCGGACCTGTGCAACTCCCAGATAAGTGAAGACTTTGCTTACCTATGCACCATGGTCTTCTCTTCTACTTATGAAGAGGTTTGCCAAAGCCTCTATTGTTTCATCATGAGACAGTTACTCTGTCTCTGGAACATTTTACTCTGGGCCACACTTCGGTTCCCTGACCGAGAACTTTGGTTTCTTATGACTGGGATCATAGAGCTTGGGAGATGCACGGAGATTTCTCCTTGGACTTTCTGGATTCCCTCTCTCATGTTTCCCGAGGAAAAGGACTACATTTTGCTCCAGGCCACAGTTTGGTTCTTTATGACTGTGATCGTAGACCTTGGGATATGCATGGGGATTTCCCCTGGGACTTTCTGGACTTCTTCTCGAATGTTTCCCATGGAGAAGGACTACTCGAATTTGAAGAACATTCTCGAGTACCCTGGCAGTTCCCAAGTATGGAGACATGTGGTTAGTTCTACTCTCCTGATTGGATTCTTTCTTCGATGGGAAGACACTTTTAAAAATGGGTGCCTGAAGCAATCCAGCAAGAACAGTCAGAAGCACCCTAAATGGAATTTTGAGGAGCTTTTTGGACTAGGACGCCCTCCGGGGATTCTTAATCCTACATGGTGAGATCTTGATAATCTGGTTCAAGTTGCGTTTCGTAAGAGAATGATTTGAATGACTGAATTTTTGTTTGACATTGACTTAAAAAAAAAATGCTGGATGCAGCCATGATTTCTAGAGACATCCAGAAACAATCCAAAAAATTGTTTTTTCCCTCCTTTGATTTCTCTTTTACGTCTTGACATGAATCTGAAACGTTTAATCCTGAAAACTGTATGAGTTATGGGTGGTGCAGATAGTGCAATGATAATGTTAATTATTCTCATGCCTGAGGCTTTTAACCGTGGTTCTTCTGTTTACCTTTCCACATTTTATTGAGTTTAAACTGTTTAAACAACCTTAAAATCATACTAGAAAGGACTTCCAATTATAATGGAGTTATCAATTATAGTAAACTTCTAATCTGCTACAAGTTTTGTTTGACAAGTAAGTGAATTTCAGCTGTCAAAGTCTTCACATGAAAAAGCATCTACTCAAATGGAATTCCTGGAAATCCATTTGGATCCTGTTCTCTGACATCGCCCCCGGAAACCAATGATGAAACCTGGCACGTCCTGAAGAAATAGATTCACAGACTCCAAAGCTCACTCTCTACAGAAAAGCAGAATTCTGGTGGCCGACATTCCCCATCGAGACAGACGTGCAGCGTTTCATCCTCCGGCATTTTCTTCTGTGATCAGCTACTTTGGACTGACACCTCCATCAGACTTACTGGTACATGCTGCTGTGTTTCTCAAAGACTAACTTCAGCCAATTGCCTTGAGACTTTATAGACCATCTCCCCTCGCCTGCAGGCTCTGCCCCAGAGGCAGAAAACTCCCCCTCCTTATTAGGTTATGCCCACAGAGGCATGAAGCACCCCAAGAGGCAAGAGATGCCCACAGAAGCAGGAAACACCCTTTGAGGCAAAAGATGCCCCCAGAGGCATGAAGCATTCCCAGAGGCAAGAAATGCCCTTTCGCCTGCTAGCCCTTGCCCTTTGAGGCAAGAAACGTTCCCCTTGGCATCACACTGGTTATTGCTGATCACCTATTTTGTTTTCCAGTTCTTTTGAAAACGCCTGTACAATATACGTTTCTGTTCACCCCGCAATGGCCATTAGTTAAAAAGAAAGGGGGAATTGTTGGTATGCATGAGACCCCTTCTGTTTCATTTGATTTAAATCCCCCCTGCTTAACACTATTCTATTTACATAACCACTTCATTCTATTTACATAACCACTGTTAACAAGTTCCACCCTCCCTCCAGGGCATTTGTGGTTCAGTGATAGGATTCTCGCCTAATCTGCCCCCTCCTTGTCACACTCTGATTTTTACCAGTCACTTTTCTCTCCACCCTCTCTATGTCACATCCTGTTTCCACCCTACTTGGCAAGTATATAAAGACAGCATTGTGAGTTTTATAGTACTTTACCTTGAGTTTATCTTAGCTCGGCTTAGATTGTGCTGCATCCTGCATGAATAAAGAGATACTGCCTACAGCTCAACTATGAGTCCCTGGTCGTCTGTTACCCGCCCGTGAAGACAGCCTGGCGAAAACAACCTAGCCCAGCAAAAACAACAATAATGATAATGTAACAAAAGCCAAAACTTTCAGGGGGAAAAATGTGAAAATGATCTCCAGTGTTTCAGTGTGAGTGGGCCAGTGAAACTACTAAATCCACAGGAAGGCTGCAGGATGCTTTCCAGAGTCCTTCGGCCAGGGAAGTGGGTGATTGTTCCACTCAGCCCCAGTAAGGGAACACAGAAAACTAGTGGTTGTTCGACCTTTCACTTGGTAAGTGTTCATTTTTGTTAGTGTGAAATGATGAAATGGCAACAAAATAATTACCTCAGAAAAGTGAACTTACCTAAAGAAACAGGAATTTCCCATCAACCTTTACATTCTGAATTTTACTGTTTGTATATCATGCTCAACATAGTGGGGATGGGGAAGAAATGACTTATCACACAAAGCAAGCCATGGCTTTGAATTCTGTCATGGCCATCTCCAAGTTGTCTAGGTTTGTCAATGACCTGATGTCTTCATAAGTGTATCCAGGAAACAGGAAGATCTTTCTTTTTTCCTCTTTCTTTGTTGAAGCGGTTAATGCTTTACAGTGCAATCATTGGCATATGCATGCGATTTAAGTTTTCTTCCTACCCTCCTTCCCACTCCCTCCCCAGAGTGCTTTGCTTTGGTGCAATACACCATGTCCAGTCCATGTTTCACTTTATGTTGTCCCTCCACACCCCTCCTTTTATTAAGTCGGGCTAATACGTGAATTCACTTGATATTCGTCCTTCTCTCTTTGGCTTATCTCATTCAACATGATGTCCTCAAGTTTCATCCAAGAGGTTGCACAGGAGACAACCTCTTCGTTTTTTGACAGCTGAGTAGTATTCCATCATATATATATGCATATATATATATATATATGTATGTATGTATCACAACTTTTTTTTTTTTTTGCTATTCATCTGATGTTGGACATATGGTCTGCTTCCAGGTTCCGATGATTACAAATTGTGATTCTTTTTTTTTAAAAAATATTTATTTATTCCCTTTTTGTTGCCCTTGGTGTTTTATTGTTGTAGTTATTGATGTTGTCATTGTTGGATAGGACAGAAAGAAATGGAGAGAGGAGGGGAAGACAGAGAGGGGCAGCGAAAGATAGACACCTGTAGACCTGCTTCATCATCTATGAAGCGATTCCCCTGCAGGTGGGGAGCGGGGGCTTGAACCAGGATCCTTCGCTTTGCGCCACCTGCGCTTAACCCGTTGCACTACCACCTGACTCCCTAAAAATTGTGCTTCTATGAACATAGGTGTACATAGATCTCTTTTGGTCGGTGTTTCTGCCTCCTTTGGGCAAATCTCTGGTAGAGAAATATTTTGGGTCATAGGATAGGTTCATTTCTTATGTCCCAATATGTCTCCAAATAGTTTTCCACAATGGTTGGACCATTGTACTCCCACCAGCAGTACAGAAGTGTCCCTTTTCTCCACATCCTCTCCAATATTTGTCATTTCTGTCCTTTCTGATGTATGACTTTCTCACAGGTGTAAAGTGGTATCTCCTTGTCTTTATTTGCAATTCTCTGATGATCAGCGACTTTGAGCACTTTCTCAAATATCTGGCCCTCTCTGTTCTTCCTCCGTGAAATGTTTGTCCATGTCCTGACCCCATTTTCTACTGGGGATGGGAAGCACCCCATCTTTCATCACAGGAGAAAGGTAGAGTGAGAAAACTATGTGAAAAGAACCGGCTCTCAGTAACCTAAGTGACCCTTGGACTCTGTGGGGTTTCTGTGGTGGCAGGTGGTCTCACCCCCATGGTCTCCAGCAGCTTGTTGGAACAATGAAGGAACTAACCCAAAGAGTCTATGGAGATGCTGACCATGACATTTCCGCTTCGTGGTGCTTGGGCCTTTCTCATTTTGTCTAGCAGCGGATGTCAAGGTTAGTGAGAGTAACTTCCAGTCCCTTTGCAGAGTTGTAGGGTGTGTGTGTGTGTGTGTGTGTTGGGGTGTGTGTGTGTGTGTGTGTTGGGGTGTGTGTGTGTGTGTGTGTGTTGGGGTGTGTGTGTGTGTGTGTGTGTGTGTGTGTGTGTGTGTGCTAGCCTGCCCCCAGCCCCCGGCCTGCAGCACTCTCAAGTGGGGAGCCCCCATATAGACCTTTTCTCCTGTGAGCAGAGTCCGAGGGTGGGGCGGGAGGGTGTCTGGCTAAGATTGCGGAGCTCGCTGGGAGGCTCTGGGCGCCGCAGGCGGCCGGCGAGGCTGCAGGGCGCTGAGCGGTCGGACGGGGGAGCGAGAGCTAAAGCTGCGGAGCGCGCGGCTGTACGCCGGCGGCCGAGCCCGGGAGCCGGCGCCGCACAGAGTCCACTGGGCCCGGGAGGCGGAGGGCCGCGGGGCGGAGGAGAGGGCGGCGCTGGGGGCGGGCGCGGGGGCGGTGGCTCCCGGAGCTGCGCAGGCGTCGCTCGCACCTCGTTGATTAGTCAGTGCTGGGAGCGCTGCTATGGCGCTTCTCAGATCCGCGGCTCCTCCTCACTCGCTCGAGGCGGAGGGAAGGAGGGGTGAAGGGAGGAGGAGGAGGAGGAGGAGGAGGAGGAGGCGAGCGGGAGGCCGCCGCAGCTGCAGACCCGGGGACAGTGGAGGAGGCGGAGCGGGAGCCGCAGTCGCTGCCCCGGCCGCCGCTGCCGCCCGCAGCCGCGGGGCTGCTGCTGCGAGTCCCCTCCAGGCTTGAGGGCAGTGGGGCGCCCCGGCCATGCTCCGCGGCGGCAGCTGAACGGGGCGCCGGCCCCCACCCTCCCGGCCGCCCCAGCAGCCCCAGCCGCCGCGCCCCCTGCACTGCCGGGGGCCGGAGCGCCCCGGGTCTCCCGCGCGCCCCAGAGCGCGAGCGCGAGCGGCGCCGGCCGCCGGAGCGCGGGGCACCAGGAGACGGGGAAGATGGACCCGACGCCCTCGCTGGGCTGCAGCCTCAAGGATGTGAAGTGGAGCTCGGTGGCCGTCCCGCTCGACCTGCTGGTCAGCACTTACCGGCTGCCCCAGATCGCACGGCTGGACAGCGGTGAGTCCCGGCGGAGCCCTGGGCAGCCGCGGATGTGCAAGCTTCTGCCCGGGAGGGTGGGACGCGCAGGGCGGGGAGTGGGCCACCCGCACCCCTGGGCGCTGGACTTGGCCCCCGCCGCGGCTGCCGCAACCTAGCGCGTTGCTTTCAACTCTTTTCTTGGCAGCAGCCGGAGATGTGTAATTAAAAAAAAGCTCTTGCCGTGTAATTAAAAAGGACGCTTAAAAAAATCTACATAGGGGAAACCTCTGCAGATAGTAATCTTGAAGGTGAGCTGTCCTCCGCTCGCCTGCGAGAATTACTCAACCTGGGAAACCTTGAAGAGTTATCTTAGGCAACTTTCTTATGACAATAATTGTGCTTTGGGTGACAGACATCCTTCCTTTCTTTTATTTCTTGGATGCTCTTTTACCCCCCCTCCCCCCTCCCCCCAAAGAAGCCGCAGATTTAAGAAGAAAAGCTCCTGGGTGACCGACGAAAGGGATCACATTTCCTAGAGACCTTTTATTGCAGCTTGTCTGTTTTGTTTAACCGAACTGAAAGTAATTTAGGACTGTGTAGAAAATGTGACCATCACAGTGATGGCATGCTTAAGCTTAATTATTAGCTTAGCACATTTCCAGTCTGGAAAAATTTCAAGTCACTCAAACCTATATTGACTTGGAATCTGACCTCAGAACTAAGACCTGCTTGTATTTCCTGAAACTGACCACCAGAAATCACCCAGACGTTCCCCAGCTGTTTTGTTTTGCAGTGTACCCTGTGCAAACAAGTAGAGATGTGCAGGTAAACCATCTTTCAGTTTGTAGGTTGCGACATATAAGGTGGCAATTTAGTTGTGTTTTGGCTTCTCTTGTGTTGTCACATTAAGTTCGGTGTATGGAGGGAGGCTTCAAGCAGTTGCAGGCTGTCTGCAGATACCAGCCTGCTCTGCTTTGGAGCTGTTTGAAGCACCTGGGCCCAGGCGGGCAGGCAGGCTAATAGGAGCTATGATCACATCACACAGGGCAGGCTGAGTTAGAAGAGCACTGAGCAGAAAGATGGCATTTGATATCAAAAGGACTTGGGTTGCTTCTTCATTTCTGGAGTACCAGCATGTGTAACAAGATGTACAGGTGTCCAAAGGCATTTCTTTCCACTTCTTGTCTGTTGGGTAAGATTAGACATTTGAAATAATGATATGGAAAAATAAAACGCAGCTAAGTTCAGGAAATCAACCTTCTCAGCTTGTTTGCTCTCCTTGCTTGGTTGGCGGGGGGGGGGGGGGGGGGGGGGGGGGGGGGCATGCTGAGATTTAGAGTGGGGGTGGGAAAAATGTTCTGTGCTTTACATATCTGTAGATCTTGAGGGGGGCGGAGGGAAGAGGGAGAGAGATATCACAGTGTCATTTCCTTTGGCACTGCAAAGTTGTGTGAATTGGAAGATCTTCAGTCTTCAGCCTTTCTGATCATTTCTCATCTCTATACCTTCTACCAGAATTTCCTAACTAGGCAGAAAGCATTGGTATATATGGTATAACAGTCACACCACAGCTTCATTAAACTGAAGTTTCCAGAGACTGAATGTCAGTTGCAGACATAACTTTTAGCTGTCTGTCCACTTTAGTATCCCCACCATTCATGAAAAGGATCTGAATCAGCAGTGTACTCATCCCACACTTCTTTTTAAAATTAGAACGTGGGCAGCAAGTCTTAACACTGTGTCCTTTCAGGCTGTGGAATGAATTTTGTTCACTGTGTCTTAATTCTAGTCTTTTATTGTAAAATTCACTTCGTATTACTATTTGAGAAAGTGACAGTGACACACAAATTTGGTCTCCTAGCCAAAGACTACTTTATATCATACTTCTTCTCAAAAATACTATCTTTGAAAAAGCAAAAACAAAAAGACCATTTCTTTATTCATGAAAGAGAGAGAGAGAAAGAGAAGGAGAATGATTCAGAGTGTCAGTCTGATACATGAAGTGCAGGGGATCAAACTTAAGACCCTGTACTCACAGGTCAGAGGCTAGACATAACTATCCTACCTTGCAGTCTGCAATAATCCCATCTTTTTCTTTTTTTCTGCCTCTAGAGTTATCACTGGGGCTGGGTGCCAGCACTACAAATCTACTGCTCCTGGAGGTTATTCTTCCCATTTTGTTGCCCTTGTTGTGGTTGTTACTGTTATTGTTGTTATAGGACAGGACGGAGAGAAATCGAGAGATGAGAGGAAAACAGAGAGGAGGATAGAAAGATAGACACCTGCAGACCTTCACTGCTTGCGAAGCGACCCCCCGCCCCCGCAGGTGGGGAGCTGGGGGCTCAAACTAGGATCCTTATGTCGGCCCTTGCACTTTGCTCCATGTGCACTTATTCCGCTGCACTACCACCCAACCCCCTCTCATCTTCCTTCATAAGTTTAATGGCTGACTGTGCCACAAGAGCGGATAGTCCCCTAGGGTAGGAGATATCATGCTGCTTTGAGTTTTGCTGTTTGTTATAAGTGGTGATATAATGGACATTCTTGTACATTAATCTGTTTATGTAGTTAGATTTCTGCCCTGCTGAATAAACATGTGCATACTTGTTTCAGTCCTTTATACATATTGTAAAATTGAATTATAGACTAAGGGTGCTATTATTTTCTCAAATATAAGAATGCCCCTAGATACTATTGTCAGTATCTTTAAAATATATCAAAATACAATCTCTGCTAGTTTGATGGGGAGAACTGTTTACCAGCTGAATTTGGGTAGATTTTAAGAGCCCACACTTGGTTTTAAACATGTTTTAGAACAGCATTTAGAACATGTGAAAAACATGCCACTGTATTTATAAAAGCTAAGTGTAAAACCTCAAGTTTTACATGGTCCTCATCCTGTGTTTGTTCTTGGCAGGCTTTAGGACTTGGAGCTATGTTGTGGGGACTCATATCCTACACTTAGACCTAAAAGGTAGTCTTTTTCCAAATCATTTGTAAGGGTCTAGAAAGAAATTGAAAAACCTGTCACAAGTTGACATCATGCCAAGAGAAAACAGTTAGCTAATTTTAAGCAGTCGTTAATGATCACTAAGCACAAAACAGCATAACAGTTGATTATTGAGAGCCTACTATGTGCTGGTATATTTCTAGGTGCATGTGACAAACTTCAGCAGCTCCACTGTAACAGTGGCTTTGAGAACCTGGGACTTAGAGAAGTTGAGTGGCAGGCCAACTAAATGGCCAAGTGGGATTTTTTTCAGTGACTTTCTGTCTCAAAAGGCAGACCTATTATCTCCAACTATACTACCACCTCAGACTACATGGGAGTAAGTCTACCGTCTGCTCTAAATAGCACCACTGTCTCTCTGAGAGTTTGAGTACCGGAAAGTCAATATTTTTAAAATGGTGCAGACACTGAATTAAGTACTAGCCTCATCCATCAGATTTAGATGCCTTTTTTTTTTTTTTTCACTTCCCGAAGGATAGCTGAAAGGAGGTAAGAGGCAACAGGGAATAAGTATGGCATCAGATAAAGGAGGAAAAAAATTGTAGCCTGAGAGCTCAGGCTATGTATCTGTGTCTGTTGAGATTACTGTTTAGTTGGTCATACTTAAAATATTAAGTACATAATAAGCGAAGAACTTTCACTTCTTTGCATTATGCACGACACTCGAGACACGGTGCATGCCACTCATATTGGTCAAATACATGCATTTGGTATTTCTTCTCAGTGGTGAAATTTGTTATCTTAAGGTAAGATAAAATAATGGTATTCGTGAACTTTTATGGGTGTTGCTTCATAAGTCTTTCTGGAACACTCAAAAATTACTTTTTTGAGTGTTCTCCTTGGATAATCTATATGTCCATAACTAAAATGAGCAGTGCAGTCAAGAACCGATATTTAAGCTCATCATCGATCTCAGAAACTTTTGGAACAAATGTGTTAATGATCAAGGAGAAGGTCCACACCCATCGTTACTCAAAACTGGTCAAGCGTTCATTCTGTTTCCTCAATACTTCATCTTGAAATGGCTCAGAAGACTTGTTCTCACATAGTGTTCTTCTGACTTTTTGCTTCTAGCTCCTAGGAGTCTGGAAAACTCAGTACCCTAAATGCATTTTTAAGGTAATACCCACTTTTTTTTTTTTTTCCTTCACCACCCAGGATTATTGCTCGGGCTCACTCCCTGAACCATTCCCAGTGGCGTTTATTTATTTATTTATTTATTTTCTTTTTCTTTTGATAGAGGGTGAGAGAGACACACAGCAAGGAAGAAGAGAAGAGAGAGGGGGAGACAGAGAGGAGAGAGAAGTGCAGCATTGCTTCAGTGAAACTGAAGGGCTTTGAACTTGGTTTGTATTGCATGTTGCTCTACCTAGTGCACCACCATGTGGCCCTTTGCTAAAACTTTTATTTATTTATTTATTTTTTTCCCGCCTCCAGGGTTATCACTGGGGCTCGGTGCCTGCAACACAAATCCACTACAACCAGAGGCATTTTTTTTTTCCCTTTTGTTGCCCTTGTTGTTTTATCATTGTTGTGGTTATTATTGTTATTAGTGTCATTGCTATTGGACAGGTCAGAGAGATGGAGAGAGGAGAGGAAGACGGAGCAGGAGAGGAAGTTAGACACCTGTAGACCTGCTTCACCACTTGTGAAGCGACCTCCCTGCAGATGGGGGGGAGGGGCAGGGCTCACACCTAGATCCTTATACTGGTTAGGCCATGTGAGCTTAACCTGCTGTGCTACGGCCCCAGACCCCCTGCTAAAACCTTTTATCTTAAGTCCAAATAGTTGCAAAGGATGTACTTCCTTAGTAGATGGTAAGTACTGACCTTTTAGATTTAAAATCAAATTGTTACATCATTAAAAAAAAAAACAACCTCTAGTAGGAGCTATATTTGATTCCTAGTATCATTTAAAAGGCACACATATGTTCTTCAGTAGGTTTCTATCTTTCCAGTGTCTCAACTTTATATTTTCACTACAGAATTCTGTTTCAGTGTCATACATCTCTGCTCAAAACTGCTTTATTGATCATTTGATTGCATTCTGTAAGACAATAAGAAAGCATATACTTTCTGATTGATTCTTAGTGACCTCTTCCCGCTCCCTCAACATGTACTTTGTAACCCAGTCTTTTGTATTACTTTTGTCTGTGAGAACCTTCCTTTTTAAGTATTTCTGGTCACTTACAGCAAAGAATTGCTTAATTAAGAGAGGGAGTTGTTAGTCTTTGCTGGAGTCTCTCACTCATTAACATATATTAATACTTAAGTATGTTTCTTTGTTACTCAATGGAGTTCTTTTTTCTTTTCCTCTTTTTTTTTCTTCTTTTCTCTTCTCTTCCTTTTTTTTTTTTTTTTTTTCCTGCTCTGGACTGACTTTTTCATGTAGAAAGAGAAAGAGACAGGGAAAGAGATCACAGCACTGCAGCTTCCCTTAGTGCTGTAGGGGCTGTGCTCAAAACTGGGTCATCTGCATAGCAAGCAAGATAGAGTAGGTACCTTACCAGGTGAGCTGACTCAGCCACTCAGAGGTACTGAAGTCTAGAAAGAGCTGGGGAACTTAATTCAAATACATTGCTTATAGGAAAAAAAAAAAGTTATTGAGGTTTAGTTGACAGGTGATAGTGGCTTCATGAGTACATCATGCTGATCTGATGTTTGTATGTATTGCGAAATGATCCCCACAGCAAGGCTGATTATCATTCGTCACTGTATAAAGTTGATTCTGGGATTTCCTGTCTTGTTTTTACAAAGAGGGTAGAGGCTCTTTGTGAAGGGGAGGTGAAGGGTAGCTTCCATTTTTGACCAGATGGAGTCTCTCCTGGGAGCAGCTGCAGATGTAAGTCATCAGCAATCGAACAGTGGCCTCTTCCTCACTGTGAAACAAGTTAGAGCTGAGTCTAATCCAGGTGCACTGGGACAGAGAACTTTGGTCCTAGCTTTATGCTGAGGTGTTTACCTTTTTAAATACCTGGAGGATTCCATTTTAAAGGAACAGAAACAGGAACCCTCCTCAGAGGGCAAGGAGTCTCCACATGGCTGTTTGCAAATGTTAAAGGTGTTTCCATGCCCCCCTTTTTAATTTTTAAAAAATTATTTATTGTCCCTTTTGTTGCTCTTGTTGTTAATGTTATTGTAGTTATTATGGTTGTTAGATAGTACAGAGAGAAATGGAGAGAGGAAGGGAAGACAGAGGGGGAGAGAAAGATAGACACCTGCAGACCTGCTTAACCGCCTGTGAAGCAACTCCCCTGCAGGTGGGGAGCTGGGGGTTAGAACTGGGATCCTTCTGCTGGTCCTTGCGCTTTGCGCCACCTGTGCTTAACCCGCTGTGCTACTGCCCGAAGTCCCCCCCCCCTTTTTTTTTATCTTTGAGATAAATGCCCATTCTGAAAGTCTGCATGACTGAGGATATGCATGTTCATACACATTTTAAAAAGCTCTTTCTTCCACCTCCTAGGCCCACCCCCCCAAAAAAAAAAGAGTAGCTAGTGTGTATCTTGCTTCAGGAAGACATGCAGATGTCTTTACTTATCTGGCATTTTTCCCTCTGATATTCCATACGAGAAGATGATACCTCTACCGCAGTGATAGAAATAGGTTAAAACTGAAAGAGAGCTGGGTTTGAGGGCCTTCTTGTTTACATACAGATATTCCCATTTCACGGCCATAAGATCTTGGTCAGCTTTCCCCACTCCTTGCTTTGTAGCTTTCTTATGCAGAGAAAGCAAACCATATATTTACCACATACTTTGTAGTTATTTATGCTATGTTTTTTTTTTACATAATTAGCTAATATTTATTAAGCCCCTACTCTATATACAGCCCAATTGGGGCAGCAACACTGATCAGTCAGAAACCTCTGTCTTCACTGTAACAATTAAATGTGCAACTCTGGATGCACTGTAACCATTAGATGCTATAGTACGTTAGATGTGCATATATATATATATATATATATGTCTTCACGATATATGTATAGAAGGTTGGTATATTGGGAGTGCAAGCCAGACGGAGAAGCTTTAGAGTGGATTCTGTCATGCTGACAGAAATCCCTTTAATAATGCATCAATTTTATTATTCCTGTACAGATAAAGAAGCTGAGGAAAATGCTGTTGGAGACTCAAGTTTGCTTCCTTTTGCATGTTCTGGGTTATTGATCGAGTAATCCACAGGTTATAAAAAAAAATGGTGTAGGATTTTTATAGGCGACAGGTTATAAACTCATCCACGATTAGTTTGGGGGAGGTGTGAGCAGGAAGTTAGGAAAGGAATTTCTAACTTAACCCACAATCACTTATGATTGAATGCTTCTGACACTTGGATCTTTTTTCCCTCCCCAGAGCACTATTTAGCTCTGGCTTATGGTGGTGCAGAGGATTGAACCTGGGACTTTGGAGGCTCAGGTATGAGAGTCTCTTGAGTCAGTGCTATTTCTCCCCACTTAGATGGTGATTTCCTAAGCCGCCTATATGGTCTGGTGACTGTTAGCAAGAAAGAAAGGACTAGTCTGAACACAAAGTGAATCATGAAGGAAGTCTGTTAAATATCCTTTCACATTTGCTTTCCTCTAGTTATTACCTAGTCTCTTTGACCATATGTGTTATGAAAAAAAAAAATTAAAAGAAAGAAAGAATAGGAGAGGACTTTGTCGACAATAATGCACAGTGACCATTTAAACTCATTTGGCAAAGATAGCTATTTTTGAAAGTTGATGTTTTTTTTTTAATCCTAAGTGAGTCTCCAAATGACAAGTGATTTTTCTTCTTTTTGAAAATTTCTTTATTGGGGGATTAATAGTTTACAGTCAACAGTAAAATGCAGTAGTCTGTACATGTGTAACATTTCTCAGTTTTCCACATAACAATTCAACTTCCACTAGGTCCTCCTCTGCCATCATGTTCCACGACCTGAAACCACACCTCCCACCCCCACTCCAGAGTCTTTTACTTTGGTGCAATACACCAAAAAATTAAGATGATGATGATGATGATTTATTACTAGAGCATTGCCCAACTCTGGTTTATGATGGCATGGAGAATTGAACCTGGGAGTCTGGAGCCTCAGGCGTGAGAGTCTCTTTGCATAACCATTATGCTATCTCCCCCACCCCTGTTTGTTTTTGACTGAGAGACAGAGAGTGGAAGAGACCACAGTACTGACCCTTCCTTCTGTGTGGTGGGGCTTGGCTTGAACCTGGGTCTCACACATGGCACATTATCCAGGTGAACTATATCACTAGCCCCACAGGTTAAAATCTTAGGGCACTTGGTGCATCTGTAAAAGGAAAACTGATTGGACTGTTGTGATCTACTGTTATCATGGTTTTAAGAGGGAGTATTTTTAGTTTCTCATCCTCACTTGACTGTTTTAGTGAAATAGTATGTTCGTGTAAGTCAACTTGAAAACTATTTTGAGATTCTCGCACTATCTTGACTTTCCATTAACTGAGTCGTTCTACGAAGACTCAGAAACTGCCTCTTGTCTTCTGCAGAACTGTCAGTCTTAAAATGTCAGTGTTCTACTTGGAAAAAGGACTAGAAAGCTGGATCAGCAAGTTAGCAATTGCAGAAGCCAGACCTTCCTCCTTCTGCACCCCATAATGACCCTGGGCCCATACTCCCAGAGGGATAAAGAATAGGAAAGCTACCAAGGGAGGAGATGGGATACAGAGTTCTGGTGGTAGGAATTGTGTGGAATTGTATCCTTCTTATCCTATGGTCTTGTCACTGTTTCCATTTTATAAATAAATTTTTTTTTAAAAAATGGCACTGAGATGCTAGCATGATGCCAACCAGACTCCATGGACAGACAACCCCACCAATGTGTCCTGGAGCTCCAATTCCCTAGAATCCTGCCCCACCAGGGAAAGAGAGAGTCAGGCTGGGAGTATGGATCAGCCTGTCAATGCCCATGTTCAGCGAGGAAGCAATTATAGAAGCCAGACTTTCCACCTTCTGTACCCCATAATGACTCTGGGTCCATACTTCCAGAAGGATAAAGAATAGGAAAGCTATTGGGAGGGGATGGGGTACGGAGTTCTGGTGGTGGGAACTGTGTGGAGTTGAACCCCTCTTACCCTATGGTTTTTGTCACTGTTTCTCTTTTATAAATAAAAATTAAAAAAAGAAAAAAATGGCAGTATTCTGTGCAACTTCCAAAATAACTTTGATCGCTGATCTATGTATTTTTTTTTTCACATTGTAAAATACAAAATTACCCACAAAAGTATTTTAAATCTCATGGGATTAATTCTTTTTTTTTTTTCAAAAGATATTTCCACGTGGACATGTTCTTCTTAGCTTCTACTCCTGCTTCCATTCCACAGAAATGTTTGTTTGCATTTCAAGTTGAAGCATCTAAACCTGATTATTTCCTAGTGGAAATAATGCCGGCAAGTAGGAAGTGCCTCAGAATCATTTAATTAATGAATGAGCAAATCTTAGTATTAAAATTTTCAAGGTTTAAAATATCTATGGTCTCTTCAAATCTGATAAAGATATCCACTTTTGTTTCAATTGAGATAGACGTTATGTTCTTAAATATATTAATTGGAATTAAGAAGATGAATGATAGCAGCAGGAAAAATACCCTGTAGTGAGCTATCACGATATCAATATTTTTAAATAAATTATTTATAGACATTATACTTCATTTTGGATTTTTCATTTTCTTTATTTTAATTTTTAATTATTAATTTTAATGATTTTTTTTATTGCCACCAGGCTTGTTACTGGGGCTTACTGCAACCTCTGCAAATCCACCACTCCCAGCAGCCATTTTTTTCTTTATTTTATATTAATTGAAAAGGACAGAGAGAAACTGAGAAGAAAGGGGGTGATAGAGAAGGAGAGAGAAAGAGAGATATCTGCAGACCTGCTTCAGTGCTTTTGAAGCGTCCCCCCTGCAGGTGGGGAATGGGGGCTCAAACCCAGGTCCCTGAGCATGGTAGTATGTGTGCTTAATCCAATGTGCCACTGCCAAGCCCACCAAATTTTTCATTTTCTTGTTAGCTTTTCTGTGCTGACATAAAGATGCTCTCTTGACATATCATACATAGGTATATCATTGAATTTTTAATCTTAAATGGACTAGAATGCCATATATATATGGAACTAGTCAACTCTTACTATAATAAAGCAAGAGAATAGACAGCACCATTTATCTAGTCATTGTTTCATCTCAGGGGACCAGGGGTTTTACTTATAGGCAACACAAGCCTCTTGGTTTAAATAGTGTTACAAGACTACCACTGCTAATTTGGTACAGTTGTCATCTCCCTAGAATAGCCCAAAGATTTGACTTGGAACCATAGTGTCTTAATCCCAGACAGTAAGTTTCCTTTTATGCCATTGTAGGAGTTTTACATAGTGGTAAAAGGAGGAAAAAAACAACATTCTTGAGCCTCTTTCCAGGTCTATGAGTGAAATAGTTTTATAATTATAGATTAAGTCATTTTAATTGATTCTGCTAATTTTAAATATTACTTGGGCTTTGATTCCTTAATGGTTATTTACAAATTATCCATTTAGGGACTAGGAGATGACTTACTCAGGAGATCATGTGGCTTATCGTGCTTGAGGACCTGGGCTTGGTCCCCACCACTACATGGGAATGCCACAGATGAATGGCACCAGAGGAAGCTCCATAGATGATGAAGTGGTGTTTTAATAGCTCTTCTTTCTGTCACTCTCCCCAAAGTAAAAAATAATAACAGTCAGCCTTGGAACAGTGGAGTGTTGTAAATGTAAGGTACTGATCTCCCCACCCTCCCCTCCCAGAAATTATCAAAGTGACTGAGTTTTAGGTGTAATACAAAGTCTTGTAGTTATGGAGACATTTATTATTCAGGTTAATATTTAACATGCACAGGAAATTATAATTAGGTTAGAGGGGAATACAGTAATCTGTGAACAACCTGATGCTGTTGACTGGCTACGGAAGAAGGGCAAACGCTAGAAGAAGAAGAAGTACTTATGTATGCATCCTTGTGACTGTTTTTTTGCTCTGTTATTTTTCTTCACTCAGTAGAGACACATTTCCTTGGTCAGTTGTCAGATTTAATTTAAGGTGCTAGTTTCTCAATATCAGACTTTTATGTTGGTGGAGGTGAAAACTGGCTCTCAGTTCACACTGACAGCATTTTCCTCCTATAAGGGGACTAGATTCAAACCTTTAGAAGTAACTGGGAACGGGCACCTGTTTACTTTCCAGTTATCAGACAGTATCAGGCAACTAATGAGCAATGGTTATAAAACATGCTCTCACTGTTTGGAAAGAGCTCAGAAATATCCAAGGAAGCCTGTTTAAGTCACTCTGGAGCACCCCTTTGTGTACTTATGTATTCCATAATTGAAAGTTACTCTGAATTATCTTTCTCTTCTTTTAGACAGGATGGCTGAAATCAAGAAATAACATTTTATTGTAACTAAATTCATGCTTGAGGATAGTCAGTTTTATTTATTCTGTTTTTATTAGTGATTTGATAATGGTTAAAAATTCTAACAGTACAACTGTGTAGTTCCACACAACACCCTACACAGTTCTCATAAAGCAAGATCATTAATTTTCGTCTGTTTTCAGGTTAGCGTATGTGACAGATACAGAAAACTTTTTTTTTTACTTTGGACCACTAGCCCACAAAAGCAGTCAAGAACTCGGAACCAAGTTAAAAATAATTCAATTAGTTATGTCTACAGAACAAGTGCTAGATGGTTTAGATTACCTATTTAAAAATAAATAAAGCTTTATTAAGATATTCTGCATTTTTTTTTCCTGTTTATTTTAGTCCTATGTTTTGGTCAGTTAAGAAGAAGGAAGGCATTGAGAGTAGACAGAATCGGAAGACACTTTTCACGTGGCTGAGGTACATTAGTTCAAGTCCGTTTCCATCTTGCTCTGCTGGATGTGGGGAATAGTGGTTTATCCAGCATGGGGGTCGCTTTCTCTTTTATGGATAAGAAATCTGATGATATGTAATCTGCAACCAACATGGTAAATCGAGTCAAGGACTCAGGCTTCTCTGACTGTCTGTGCCATTCTCAGTAGGCAGTTTTCACTTCGTGACCCTTGATCCTGCCGTCACATCTGCATCCCAGTACTAAGAGGGAAAAGCTATGTCTGTCTTACCACGGGCCTGACGTTGACTTCCCTTATATCTCATGAGTTGAGACTTAACTTTTAGATGGTTAGAGAGGCAGAGAATTGATGTGTTTTGATTGGTCATAATACCTAAGGTTTCTAACTAAGAGGGGAGTGGCTACTAGGAAGCTCCCAGCAGCCTCTGCCACTTAGATTTTCGGCTTTGGCAACCTTTTCTTCACTTCTTCTCTTGCATTCAAAACGTATTAAAATAGCCACGCACTGAGTCCTAATTCCTGGACTTTTTCTCAGCCTAGGTTCTTTTTCAGCTTAGACAGTTTGCATTTCTTGCCCTGATTTCCGTTTTCCTCTTCAATTTTGAGAGGAACTAAAAACCTTAAATTAGTGCTCATCAAAACTCTTTACCAAAGGTGAAAGGACTTTACAAGTAAGCCATCAATGTTGTTTATTGGTGAGAAATTATTGTTATAAGGCACTCCTCACATTCTTTTTTTAGTTTGCATACTTTGCATATTTTTCTCTCTCATCTGAGTTAAGTAGAATGGAGATAGTTGTTCAGTTTTTTAGAGGCACTTCCTTTTTTCCTTTTGCCAGAAGAACTTGGTGGTTGTGTTTTCCTAAGTACATCAATGACTTCCTCACCCCCACCCCTGGAATCATTACCATAGAGTTTGGACAGTATGAACAAATGCTGATGAAAATGAATGGTGATTTTTTAAAAATCTTTATTGGGGAATTAATGTTTTACATTCAACAGTAAATACAATAGTTTGTACATGCATAACATTTCTCAGTTTTCCATATAACAATACAACCCCCACTAGGTCCTCTGTCATCCTTCTTGGACCTGTATTCTCCCCACCCACCCACCCCAGAGTCTTTTACTTTGGTGCAATGCGCCAATTCCAGTTCAGGTTCTACTTGTGTTTTCTCTTCTGATCTTGTTTTTCAACTTCTGCCTGAGAGGGAGATCATCCCATATTCATCATTCTGTTTTTAGCTTATTTCATTTAACATGAAATTTTCAAGGTCCATCTAAGATGGGCTGAAAATGGTGAAGTAGCCATTTTTTACAGCTGAGTAGTATTCCATTGTGTATATATATACCACAACTTGCTCAGCCACTCATCTGCTGTTGGACACCTGGGTTGCTTCCAGGTTTTGGCTATTACAAATTGTGCTGCCAAGAACATATGTGTACACAGATCTTTTTGGATGGGTGTGTTGGGTTCCTTAGGATATATCCCCAGGAGAGGACTTGCAGGATCATAGGGTAGGTCCATTTCTAGCCTTCTGAGGGTTCTCCAGACTGTTCTCCACAGAGGTTGGACCAATTGACATTCCCACCAGCAGTGCAGGAGGGTTCCTTTGACCCCACACCCTCTCCAGCATTTGCTGCTGTTACCTTTTCTGATGTATGACATTCTCACAGGAGTGAAGTGGTATCTCATTGTTGTCTTGATTTGCATTTCTCTGACAATCAGAGACTTGGAGCATTTTTTCATGTGTTCCTCAGCCTTTTGAATCTCTTCTGTGGTGAATATTCTGTTTATGTCCTCTCCCCCCAAAAAAATGAATGTTAATTTTTGATTAGAGGTTATGTAATCATTGTTAACATTTTCCTGAGAATGGGATCTAACTACATATAAAGCAACTTTGTTTTATATTACATCATGAACACCTAACTATGAAGTCTTTGAAAATGAAATTGCCATGACTAAATGCATTTTATTATTTCTTTATTTGACCACTTTCCAGCTGATAGACCTTTTGTTGTCTTGAGTGTTGTGTTTTTGAGGCTATTGTACTTCTAACTTGTCTGTTTTAGAGCATTCATTATTTGGGTTCTTGGAAGTATGGTTAGTATTCATCTTTCATTATTTATAGATTGTTGATGTTTATTGCCATATTGGATCCAGAAAATCTTGAACCATTAGCAGTGAATGAGTCCATCACTTTATTTATCATTGACTGTCACTTGTGTTTGTAACAGTCTTTAGTGATTCAGATAATTTAAAAATTGGCACTATTTCAAATATACTTTTCTTATATTAGTAGTAGAGTAACTTAAATAGTTTTACCATATTCTTTTTTTTTAGATTTATTAATTTATTATTGGGTAGAGACCGAGAGGAACTGAGAAGGAAGGAGGAGATAGGGAGAGAGATAGAGAGGCACCTGCAGTCCTGCTTCATCACTTTGTGAAGCTTTCCCCCTGCAGGTGGGGACCAGGGGTTTGAACCTAGGCCCTTGTACACTGTAATGTGAGCACTCTACCAGGTGTGCCACTGCCTGGTCTCAGTTTTACCATATTCTTTTGTGAATTTTTAAAGTTAAATTATTTGGTCGGGTTGGTTTTCGAGGTCCTGTGATAAAATCCTGGTGTCCTTCCTTCTTGAGTTTTTTTCCCCTCCCTGGAATTTATAATCTCCAGGTTTCTTGTGGGCTTAATCACTTTTAAACCTCCGTTCTTTTTATCCTTTAGTTGATGTTCATTAGTTATAGTACTTCTATTTGTAAAATTAAATAATTGTGAAAATTTTACTTTACCAATCTGGGTATTGGATTTAAAGGTTATGGTCCGTGTTGCACTATAGATAGTCCTGAAAAAAAAAAAAAATCCTCTTCCATTGTATGAAGGCAAAGCTCATAAAGATCTTGGTAAAACCATGTACTTAAAAGCTGTGATTATATTTGAGTTCAAGTTGTGGAGAGTTCCCACAGATATATCATAAATTCTGTTACATTTTGTGAAACTAAGGTGACAAACTAAGTTCATCATTGTTATTTGGCATTAGAGACTGAGAATACATTGACAAGTTAACAAAATATGTCATTCTTTTATGTGCCATTCTTAACAAGCCCTGCTGTGTTCCTTTTTGGGTAATGCTTTCTGTGCAACTTTCTACTTCTCTGTTGTAAGAGATGGAATGCAGCAACTCCAGAGCCTATTGAAGCTTAAAATTTGTGTGATGGGAGGGCCTGGGCAGTAGTGCAATGGATTAAGCGCATGTGGCACGAAGCACGAGGACCGGTGTAAGGAACCAGGTTCGAGCCCAGGCTCCCTACCTGCAGGGGAGTCGCTTCACAGGTGGTGAAGCAGGTCCAAAGGTGTCTATCTTTCCCTCCCCTTCTCTATCTTCCCCTTCTCTCTCCATTTCTCTCTGTCCTATCCAACAACAACGACATCAATACCAACAACAATAATAACAACAATGGCAACAAAACAGCAATAAACAACAAGGGCAACAAAAGGGGAAACATGACCTCCAGGAGCAGTGGATTCATAGTGCAGGTGCAGAGCCCCAGCAATAACCCTGTTATTGTGTTACTGTTTGTAAAAAAAATTGTGTGGTGATTTGAGAAAGTATTAAAGAGCCACTAAATACTTCAAGACAGGGAAAGTAGTGAAGGTGATAGTCTGAATGTCATTTCATTTATTTTGTTCAGTATCTGTGCAAATGCTGACTTTAATGTAATGACTAAAAGAAGAGAAGCAGAGATAAGGGGAGGAAACCCCCATTTAATTCTCGATGTATAAGCAGTGATTGATGGGAATTCCTTTGCCAGCTTATTACCTGAAGATTCTAGAGGGCGTTGTGTTTTATCAGTGGTCGGACTGACAGATGTTGACAGTGAAGGTTCTACATGACTTTCAGGATTGTCTGGTGACAGAAAGCCTCATGCTAACTTTAACCCGCTGCACTACCTCCTGACTCCCTCATGTTAACTCTAGTACATGAGCCAACTGGTGAATGAGTATACTTGCTCTTCCTCATTCTTCTTTCTTTTATCTTCTTGCATCAGTTGAGAAGATAACAATCTGATCAGGCTGCTGAGGATTGACTACAGTGTGCTGGGTGGCAGAAGAGTTTCATGCAAGTGGATGCTGGAAGGGAAAGAGGGAGCTAGGTGAATTAAATATAAGTACCTTATGTAGCCTCTCTCTCTCTCTTTTTAATGTCACCAATTAATTATAAACATAACAATATTTATTGTGAAGAACTGAACTGCATAACGATACTTAAAAGCTAAAAATAATATGAAAACCTTATCATCCTGAGGGAACCACTATCAACCTTTTGGAACTGACCTTTTTTTTCTTTCACATGATCTCTATTCACACAGGAATGCTTATTACAGTTTGACATAAAAGGGACATTTGACTTACTTTACCTTCCTTCACATCAGCCTTCATCCTTCCAACCCAGCCCTGTTCGCTCGTTCTATCTGCTTTAAGAACCTAGTGCATGCCCTGCACATTTTGCTCGTCTCAGTATAATCCTGCTCTGATAACTACAGATACACACAAAGATAGGCACAGAATTCTATAATTTCTTAATAAGAAAATGGGTCATGCATACTTATAGGCCTCTTGCTTATACTCATGGAAGTCTCTCTAAATCACCTGACTGAATACAAATCCACCCTTTTTCCAGTAACACCATATTATTTCGCTGTTGAGTAAATACTCATCCTTCTGTTGATTTATATTCAGTTTGTTTCTAGTTACTGACCTCTAGAATATGTCTTATTAAGTCTTCATGTATATAAGGGCATTCATTTGTTCTTTGCTTCTGTAGAAATCTGTCTTTTTAGAAATGTATTTACTTGATAGATACAGAAATCAAAGGGAAGGGGGAGATAAGGAGAGAGACAGAGAGATACCTGCAACACTGCTTCACCACTTGCGAAGCTTGCCCCCTGCAGATGGAGACTGGGTGGCTTGAACCTAGGTCCTTGTGCATTGTAATAGGTACATTCAAGCAGGTGTACCACCACCTGGTAAGCCTAGAAATCTGTTCTCTGTCTCATCTTTCACCTCTCTCCTGAAGTATCTTTTATAGCATTGTCTTCCTAATTTTCTAAGTCACATGCAAAATTAACTCATTTCAGAAAAATAATGGAGGGGTAAGTGAGCCTCATATATGAGGATCCAAACCCAGTTTGGATTGTCACTGCCAAAATGCTGCTATCAGTTCCATGTCAACATTAGTTATTATAAAACTAAATTTACTTGCCATCCTAATGGATACAAAATGAGATCAAATTTCTATGTTAATTTGCATTTCTCTGACTGCTAGTGATTTTGCACCCCTTTTTAAATGTCTCTCTACCATTTAAAAATGCTTTCTGCAAAGCAAATCTTTGTTGTTCTTTTCTTCTTGCTAATTTCTATTAGAGAGATATCTTTCCATATTCCCATTTATTTTGTCTACTGATTTTACATGATATATTTCTGCTAAAGAATTTTGAATATTTACATGGACAAATAAGCTTTCACTCTTCGTTAAGAGCTTTCTCTCTGACCCCTCAACTGTTTCTGTAGTCTCTTAGATATTTTAGGAAGATTTAAATTTTTTTTTAGTCCTTAACTCATCTGGAATTAATTTCTTGCATATGATGTAAGATTGAAAATTTCTTCCAGACCGATTTTGTGCCAGCCCATTTATTTAAAAATGTGCTCACTGAATTGAACTATCTTTATCAAATTAATTTTCCTGCTTAACAGTAGAAAAAACTCACATCAGCCATTACCTGTTTTCAGGGAATGTCTTGGACCAGGATCAAAGAACATATACTATCAATGAAATGTGAAAACAATTCTTTATTCCCCTAAGAAGAGACATTATGGAGAGAGCTGCCCCTAATCTTAACTTACTTTTCTTTTTCCAATGACTGTGTGAGGCCTGAGTTTTGTTTTCCTTCAGAAAATTTTAATCATTTTTAAAGCCAGCGCTACCCTGGTGAGTCTGGGAAATGATAGTAACTTGTTAAATGCCTTCTGGAAGTGTAGTCCAGATGCTTTGGCAATAAGTTTTCTCTAGGGAAGAATTTATTTTAAAATGATACTCGACTAAGCTGTATTGTGTGTGTGTGTGTGTGTGTCTGTTTGTGTGTGTGTAAGGAAAAGTATGTATCTTTCAGAATCTAAGAAACATTTTCAGTTTGCATACAACTTCAGACTGCTTAATTAATTCAAAGTACACTTAAATGCTCCATTTTTAGTCTGCGACGGTACATGTTTATATATCATTCTTTATATGCATTTCTATTTTTAAAAGAAAAAAAAACCTGACCCACATCTGTTCATTTAAAAAGACTTAAAGTAGAACTGGGAAATAACTCAGCTGGTAGAGTATAGGACTTGCTTGACTGAAGCTCTTGGTTCAAGCCCTGGCACTGCATGTACTAGAGTTGGGCTCTGGCTTCTCTCTTTCTCTTTCATGTGAAACTCTCTTTCACTTAAAAAAAAAATCTTTATTTATTTATTGGATAGAGGCAGCTAGAAATTGAGAGGAATAGGGAGATATGGAGAGAGATACAGAGACACCTGCAGCCCTGCTTCACCACTCATGAAGCTTTCTCCCTGCAGATGGGGACCGGGGTCTCGAACCCAGGTCCTTGCACATTGTAACATGTGCGCTCAACCAGATGCGCGACCACCTGGTCCTTGAAACTCTTTTACATGTAACATATATAAAATAATTGTTGAAAAATAGCTAAAGTAAATTTCTTTTCTATTTTTCTTACCTTCCTCAAAATCTTGGGTTGTCTTAATTTTTCCTAACGTCACATCAAGAGCCAAAGTTAAATTATTTTTGGAAAGGTGCAGAGCAATGTGGATCTTCTAACTCAGCCACAAGACTTACATAATTCTACGTAAATGCAAAAGTTAGAACTATGAGAGAAGAATCCATATCCTCAGATTTTTCTCTACTCTGTGATCTTTGTGTAAAATACAACAAAATAAGAGGTTGAGTATATTTAAACGTTTTATCTCTCTTTTCATAGATATATATTTTAAGGCATCTCAGAGCAGGGAACCTGTCTTGTCCTTCTGTTGTACATTTCCCAAGATCCACTACCAGGTGTGCACCAGAAGGGTTATGAATCTCATCTGAGGGGGCTGGGCATTAGCACACTGAGTTAAGTGCACATATGTAAAGTGCAGGGACTGGCTCAAGGATCCTGGTTCAAGCCCCTGGCCTGCAGGGGGCTCACTTCAAAAGCAGTGAAGCAGGTCTGCAGTTGTCTGTCTCTCCCTATCCTCTCTCATTTTCTCTCTGTCCTATCCAACAACAATAGCAGTGGCAGCAACAACAACAACAATGGAAAAATGATGGCCTTCAGGAGCAGTGGATTCATAGCGCAGGCACTGAGCCTTAGCGATAACCCTGGAAGCGGGGTGGGGAAGAATATTGAAATTTTGCTACACTAATCAAAAGCTGTGTAATCCGCCTTGGTACATAGAATATATTTCAAAGGGAGTCGGGCTGTAGCGCAGCGGGTTAAGCGCAGGTGGCGCAAAGCACAAGGACCAGCATAAGGATCCCGGTTCGAACCCAGGCTCCCCACCTGCAGGGGAGTCACTTCACAGGCGGTGAAGCAGGTCTGCAGGTATCTGTCTTTCTCTCCCCCCCCCCTCTGTCTTCCCCTCCTCTCTCCATTTCTCTCTGTCCTATCCAACAATGACAACAACAATAATAACTACAACAATAAAACAACAAGGGCAACAAAAGGGAATAAATAAATAAAATAAATATTAAAAAAAAGAATATATTTCTTTTTTTTTCTTTTGTAATTTTATTTATTTATTTTCCCTTTTTTGTTGCCCTTGTTGTCTTTTTTTTTTATTATTGTTGTTGTAGTTATTATTGTTGTTGTTGTTGTTGATGTCATAGTTGTTGGATAGGACAGAGAGAAATGGAGAGAGGAGGGGAAGACAGAGAGGGGGAGAGAAAGACAGACACTTGCAGACCTGCTTCACCGCCTGTGAAGCGACTCCCCTACAGGTGGGGAGCCGGGGGCTTGAACTGGGATCCTCATGCCGGTCCTTGTGCTTTGCTCCACCTGCGCTTAACCCGCTGCGCTACCGCCCGGCTCCCAAGAATATATTTCAAAATGGAAATAAACATATTCCACTGATTCTAAGGTACGTATCTTAATATTTCAGAAATCAACAGATGGGACCACCCATCTGTAATTTAAAAGTTATCAGAGTCATATTTAATGTCAGGTAAGATGCGGTTCTTTTATACATGTATCCATTATTTTCCACCTTAAGAAAAAAAAAGTTATTATTATATGGGGGGTAGAAAGAGAGACCAGAGCACTGTTAATCTCTGGCATAGGTGGCACAAAGATTGACCTTTGGGGTCTCAGACATACAATTTTGGTGCTCTGAGAGGGTGAGCTGTCTCCCTGACCTCACATTTTCCAACAGAAGTTCTCTATCCCCTGACAGACTTTGGCCTCCATGAGGGCAGGGTATGTGCCCTTCATGTTCTCTTTTGTGTTCCTAGCAACCAACACAGTTTCTCGACCATGCCACCTTGGTGGCATGTTGGTGGTCTGTAGAGCCTTGTTTAAGGCATCTTCTTTGGCATAATATACAACAGGCATGGTGGAAATAGCCTAATGATTATGCAGAAAGACCAAGTCTGAATCTCCAAAGGCCCCAATTCAGTAACCCCCCCCCCCCTTCCCACTGAAAGCCAGAACTGACCATTGCTCTGGAATGAATAAATAAGTAAACAACACACAGGTGTGCTTACCTGCATACGTGCATGGTACCTCCCTAAAAGACCTGCTACCTTATTTAGAAAAAGAGTTTGCAAATGCAGTTAACAGTCATGAGTTGGGGTCATTTTCAGTTACCTGAATGGACTGAAATCCAAAGACGTGCTATTCCACAGGAAAGGCAAAGAGAGGTTTCAAAAGCAGAAAGCAGATCAAGCAGTAAACCAAGGTTTACCTGAAGCTACCAGAAGCTGGAAGAGGCAGGGAACCGAATCTCCCCCAGGGCCTTCAGAGGAAGTATAGTCCTGCCAACAGCTTGGCTTTGGACTTTTAACCTTCAGAACTGTGAGAGACTAACTATCTGTTGTTTTAGCACTCAGTTTGTGGCAACTTATGGCAGTTACTGGAGACTGCCACCCACATGTATCCACACATGCAGGCAAGCACACACATAGTTTGCTAGCCTGAAGTTAAATAAAATACCAGATAATGTTTCTAAAATCAGAAGTTATAAGGGGCCAGGCAGTGGCTTACCTGGTTAAGTGCTCATATTACAGTGCACAAGTGCCTGGGTTCAAGCCCCCAGTCCCCACCTACATATGGAAAGCTTCATGAGTGGTGGAGCAGAGCTGCAGGTGTCTCTCTGTCTCTTTCTATCTCCCCCTCCCCTCTCAGTTTCTCTCTGTCTCTATCTAATAAATAAATACAATAAAAAATCAGAAGTTATAAATACATGATTTTCCTCCCTAGAGAAATCACCTTACTGGCTATCAGTAGGCAATTGGATAAATGGAATATTCTTTTCACAGTGCCATTCATTTAATGATCAGGGAGATCTCAAACTTGTTAGCTTTCAAGCACAGTGTTGAGTGCTAGGAACACAAACATGAAAAGTGTTCAGAGGAAGACTGGGTTCTGAGGCAATTATTGTTTTGTAACAAGCCTAGAAATGCATCATCCCAAAGGTTAATATTGCTAGGATTTTTACAGAAAGCATTAATTGCCTATGAAGCCAGCCCTGGAAGAGTGATAGTTTTGTGAGTTTAGTCAAGGGAGACTGCTTTTCCTTTTCCTTAGGAAACTTCTGAATGCTTCTGCTCAATCATTCTTCAATGAAGGGATTCTGGGAGCTAACTCCCAAAGGCAAATTCAAAGCTAGCTTGGAAGAGTTGGAACAAGTGGAAGTTTAACCTTTAACCTGTGACTGAACTGGAGACTCTTAACCTCCCCTAACTTTTCCAGACACAGATAACTGTGTGGTATTATGCTGATGCAGGTGGACAGACTACAACAGAGACCCCTCAGGTCCCATTTTTGATGATTAAAAAAATACTAAGTTAATACAACAATTTGTGTTCTAATAACTGGTAAGCCGCTACTATTAGTAGCCATCTTCTGAGACGCTCAGTGGAGAAGCTGAGTGGTGTGCACTTCCTTGCCTAGTTAATAATCAACTCCGAGACTTTCTCCCTTTCAAGAAAACCTGTTGGAATATGAGTGCAAGTTCGATTTTCACAGAGAAACTTGAACTCAGCTCTGTTGTCATTTGAAGGAAAAAAAAAATCACCTCACAGACTTGGCTGTTTTACAAAACACTGGAATTGAACAACACACTTGATAGCTTATAACTAGCCGTGTCACCACATCATCGTTGAAGATCACTGTTTAGACAAGTGACTCATCTTTGTTCCAGGGCCTCGCACAGTGCCTCTTTACAAAGTGCTTCCCAGGTGTTTGTTAATATCAACAGTGGGCAGGTATTGACAGACTTGAAATGAGAATGGGGAAGGCTCACTCAGATGTTGTAGGATTGTGCTGGTGTCATTTGTTTTTTAATTTTTCTTATTTCAGAAGGAGAGAGACCAGTGAAAGTGTCTCTTTGCCAGTTTTGGGTTGTTCTATATTTTTGCGTATCTTGTTTTTATAGAATGCCGGGGATTGAACCTATGATCTCATGTGAATGGGCAGGCACACTACCATTGAGCTACCTCACCAGCTTCCTATTGTCATTTTGTAAGGTCCTTTAGGGCAAGAAAATTTTGGAATTAGGGAAAATACGGAATTAATGTTTGGAAGCTAGTATTGTATCTAAGGAGAAAGGTGGCAACATTAAGTATGTAGGAACAAAGAGGAGAAGGCTAATTGGAAATGTTTTGGAGGTGAGATTTCCTGGTCTAATGCTTGGAATATAGGAACTAGGGAGTCATTCAGTAGTCCTGAGACTTATTGGTTTTGGTGCTAATCCTTTATCAGAAATACGAACACAGGGACATAGATCGCACCCACATCAGTCAGGGTAGGCTAGATTAGGCTATGGTGATAACTCCAAAACATCAGTAGCCTTCAAAAAAACAGGTTCACTTCTCTGTGCTACGTGTTTATTTTACATCATTATTCTCATGGCAGGAGCCAGGCCTATAGAGCCACAAGCATCCTTGCTTGTTGAAGCAAGAAGAATATGACAGATCATGTGCTGGCCCCATCATGCTTCTGCCCAGAAGTGATGCATCTCGTGTTCGCTTCATACTTATTGTTAGTGGCAGGAACCATGGTCACACTTAACTTTTGGGAGTATAGAGAGGTGTAGCCTTGCCATATACAGGAAGCTGATTATTATTGTGCCAGGGGTGTGGGAAGGCAGCATGCCAATTTGAGGCTATGTTGAACCTGAGTTGTGTATGTGTTCATTTATTTTTTAAAGGAAATTCACTTCAAAGGGTATTGGAAATCTGGACTTGCATCTTGAGAGAGTTTGATGTTAGAAAAATCATATTATAATATTTCAAGGTAGTGATCATAACAAAAGCTCTAGAACTGAATAAAATTGGTCAAGAAGGAGTAGTACTTGCCCTAATGATAGATCAAAATTCATTAAGTTGTGGTTGCAGATATTACAATTCCTCAGCCATTTTTTTTTAAGCAGCTTATTACATTCCCCCCCTCCCTCCTTTCCTCCCATCCACCTGCCCTTACCTTCCCACCAGGGTTATTGTTGGGCCTCATTGCCTGCAGGATTCCACCATTCCTGGTTGCCAGTTTTTTTTTTTTTTAAATTAAGGTTGAAAGAATGGGAGTTAGAGAGAGACAAAAAGGAGACTCACCTGCGTTATTGCTCCACTGCCTGTGAAGCTTCCCTTCTGCAGATGGAGCCCAAGGGCTTAAATTTGGTAACTCATGAGTGGTAATGTGATACTCAACTGGGTAAGTCACCACTTAGCTTTTTTTTTTTTCTTTTTTCTTTCCTTTTTTTCTTCTGACCAAGTGCCACTTAATTCTGGCTATTAGTGATGCTATGACCTTTCTATGCAAGTCAGTCCTGTGTGTGTGTGACTACTATAGTGTCTCCCTGGCCAGTAGCTTTTTAATAATTTTAAGTAACTGTTGACATGGGGTGGATTTAATCGCTTATGCAGAATTTAGCTTTTCAGACTCCCGGCATCACTGATTTGCAGTTAGTAATTTGACTTAATTTGGGTTTTGCAGTAGAGAGATTTCCTTCACTTTTCTGATCCACAGGAAAGAAATAGTATTGCAGAGGAGAGACATTTTAGTTCAAACTGAAGATCAGTATAAATTGATGGATCCTAAGATTACTGAGTACTTAGAAAATTAAAACACCTTGTAAAAATATTCTGATGAACTGTGCCTGAGACAGAAAGATATGGGCTTGAACTTGCTATAATTATATTCCTTTTATAGTTCCAATTACTGACAAGGGAGGTAGTTAATAACACATTTCCCTGTTGGCCACTGTACCCATACACAGGAGGTCATGGTTTTTCTACTAGTCATGGTTTTTCTTCTAGTCTCTTAGAAGGGTTTTATGCTGTTGTCTGCCCACCTTCCATAGGGCTGTACTTCTAGATTCTTAATTTAAAAAAACTTGCCATGTAGATAATGGATTACTCAGAGAATCTCTCCCCCCTTCAGGTATATTGACCTAACAGCAAAATGATAACATCTGGTTCAATGAATGACCGCTATTCTTATCTTTGAAAGTGATTCTACAGAATTATAATAGAAATGATAAAAAAGAGAGAAATCTGACCTTTTCAATTGAAGTGAATGAGTATTTGTTGAACTTCAACTTTTTCATAACACGTTATAAGTGACAGAAAAACAGAAAAGAAGGAAGCTACTACTTTTACCTACTTAACATAGACACATAGAGCTATTAAAAGTAGCATTTGTTCTGAATTTCCCAAACACTGTTGAGTGTTTACTCATGAGGACTGATTATAGTACTGGTTGTCATACAACACTATATTACATTTTCTCACTGAATCCAAAATTCAGTGAGATAATGTAATAATGTAAGTGTACAGAAATAATATAACCCCTCATCCAAAATCAAGGACTCACAACCAGGAACTAGTGTGTTTGTCAAATAGCCACACAGCAGAGTACAGTCATTTTTGTTATTAGGAATCAAAAGGACACTCCATCTAGCATCTTAGTATTTCATCTTAAAGCCTTCAGTTTCCTAAATAGTGTTCTTCTGGTTGAGGTTTTGCAAAGTTTGAGGTTGGGAAAGGTGAAAGTGGTAGAGAAGGTTTCTCAAAAATGCAAATTTGTGCTATCTACACATCTCACACTAGTTAGTGGGCTGTATTTCCCCCAACCAAATAGCACTGTGTTTATAAAAGTCAAGTTGGTGGACTGTACCCCATGGATCAGGTCTGTCCTGTTGCCTGTTTAAGCAAATGAAGCTTAACTAGACGACCATTCCCATGTGCTCACTTTATTATCTATGATTGCTTCTAGACTTCAACAGCCAACTCGAATAGTTGTGACACAGATAATGCAGCCCACAAAGGCAGTGGGCAATAGTTTTCTAGCTCTTGTAAAAAGCCATCTGTTCTTACCCTGGCTGCTCTGAGATCCCTTGTTGTTTATTTATGTAGGTGAAAGTAGAGATGTCTATAGGCTCTGCAAAATGAATGTGCATATAGACTGGTTTTGGGCACCCTCACTTAACAGTGACCTCCTAATTCTACTGAATTATGACTTTGAATAGTTTGGTTTAGTAAGCTTCTAAGTCTGCAAAATTAAAATGTGAAAAATAGAGAAATCTATAGAAAATAGAATTGAATGTTTGTATGTACAGCTAAGTTGAATGATGTCTTACTAGAGCGATACATATTAAAATCTAGCCAGAAAAACAGTTTACCTTAAATTTGTGGCTAGGCATTCAGAGATTCTTTTGCTTACAACATGGCAGAATAATTTGTTTTGTAAATGTAAATGAGTGATCAGAAATCCACTCACAGTTCCCTTGTGAATATAAATTAGATGGTGATGGATGCTGTTAATCTGTGCAGAAACAGTTATAACTGCTGCTTGTGCAAGCTTGTCATAGGGACAGCACACGTAATTTGAAAAGCTGCAAAACTAGTGCTCTCTATGTGAGGTAGGACAGTCAGGGCCATCGATGGCTTGTGGAAATTGAGCCTGCTGCCATGATGAGTACACTAAAGCCCCCTTAATAAGACAGTGCTGTCTGCTTGCTATGTTTGGAATACTCTCTTGTCCCCCCACCCCCTTCCCCTTTTCTGGTTGAGCCAGGGCCTTACACACATATAATTTCTCTGTACCGGGCCACTTTTCCATTCAGGTAGAGAGAGACAGAGGGAGGAAAAGAAACAGCAGGGCAGGAAATCTGTCACCCTCGCAACAGTATCACCCACATGGTGTCAGGGCTCAGAACCTTGGTCTTGCGTGTAGCAGTGTAGGCACACCACCCAGCAAGCTATTTCTTCACTCCCAGGGTTAGATTTTTTTGTGTTCATTCTCCACTCATAGAACCTCATTGTCCTAGTCTTGTGAACATTTAATCCTCTCTCTATATTTTCCCAGCACAATTACAAGGAATTACAAGGGCATTTGATTGAATCAGTGTTGTCAGAGGCAGTAACAGTTAATGAAAGAAGGCTTGTGAAAGTTGTTGATATCTCACAGTCGTAGCAGAATATCAAGTATAGAAACATTGGTTCTATACTGATTAACTTCCTCTTGATTTTTTTAAAGTTATTATCTTTTGTACCTTAGTCAAGTGTGGATTTCAGTTCCAGTTCCCTCTTTTTTAAAAAATGTTTTTATTATCTTTGTTTATTAGATAGAGACAGCCAGAAATCGAGAGAGAGAGGTGTGTGTGAGAGAGAGAGAGAGGGAGAGAGAGAGAGAAGGGAGACACCTGAAACACTGCTTCACCACTTGCAAAGCTTTCCCCATGCAGGTGGGGATTGGGGGCTTGAACCTAGGTCCTTGCACATTGTGGGGCTCGAACCTAGGTCCTTGCACATTGTAACATGTGTGCTCAACCAGGTGTGCCACCACCTGGCCCTCCAGTTTCCTCTTGACTCCTAGAATGAACACCATGATTTTTTTTTTATCTACAAAAAAAAAAAAGGATTCTTGTTATACTAGATATAACCTGGAATTCCATAATAGGGGTGAATAGTGTTGTTTATGTGCATGCATGTAATAATACACACACACACACACACACACACACACACACACACACACACACACTATACAGGCTGTGGAGAACTTACCCAAAACGGAGAAAATATTTTAGTGTTTATTATGTGTTGGTAATCAGCACTGTATTTTAAAAGGAGTAATTGTTACCATATACTGCTGTTGTTTTCTTTTCTTTCTTTCTTTTTTTTTTTTTCCCCTCTAGGATTATCACTGAGGTTCAGTGCTGGCAGCCATTTTTCCTATTTTATTGGGTAGGAGAGAGAAATTGAGGGGAAAGAGGGAGACAGAGGGAGAGAGAAAGATAGACACTTGCAGAACTGGTTCACCGCTTGTGAAGGGATCCCTCTGCAGGTGGGGAGCTGGGGGGCTCGAACGGGGATCCTTGTGCTTCATAGTATGTGTGCTTAACCCGATGCACCACTGCCCAGCCCCCAAGCTGCTGGTGTTTTCTATTGCCTGATCTCATTGTTTGAATGTCCATTTCTGTTATTTGAATCAGTTGGAAGGTTGTAGTGCTCTTGTAGCACAGCATCGTTTAAAATTTAGAGCAGTCCAACAACATGCATTTTCTGAAATGGTGTGGTGTTCTGCTATCGCAGTGATCACCGTTTAAGTAATTTCTATCATGCCACTATGGTCGTAACTTAGTTTTATTTTATTTATTTATTTATTTAAATTTTTGCCTCTAGGGTTATTGCTGGGGCTTGGTGCCTGCAAAAGGAATCCCCTGTTCCTGGTGGCCATCTTTTTTCCATTGTTGTTGTTGTTACTTAACTTCCAGTTTTTGCTAGAAAAATGAAGGTAGTTAAAAGCCATCTGATTTGGTTCTGGGATTATTATATGCTAATTAAGTGTCTGGGATTTACTATTTACTAGAGATTTTAAATTATTTTTAGGATGTAGAAATAATGTTATGCTATAGTAAGATGACTAATTGTGCATTAAATCCTGCCAAACAAAGCCATATTTACATACAGACTTCTGATTATTTAAACTAGGTATCTTTACATCAACCATTTATCTTTAGTTACTCATCTGTCAGCAGAAGATTCCTGGTGTATATTCAGAGGTAAAAAAAAAAATTAGTCGTGAATTGTATATACTACTTAAAGTACCTTGGGAAGTCTTTTACTTTTACTTTATACAGTTCATTTTCCAATAACAATGTGAATGGTACTCTTGGGGAATATATACTCCCACTTGAGGGCAGACTTCTGTTCTACATTTCTGCTTGGGTGGACACAATTCTTTTTTTCCCCCAATAGGAATAGAGAGACAGTGACAGAAAAGGAAGAACAACACATGGCAGTGAAGCTTAACTCTAACGCAGGGGAGGACGAAGTTGAATCTGGGTTATAGATGGTTGCGAAAGAGGCACCTTCCCAGGTGAACTATCTTGTTAGCCCATGTGCGTGTACTTTTTACTCATTCTTCATAGATATTCTACTTCAACAGGAGTTTTGCTGAGGCTCAGTGCCTGCACAGCTTCACTGCTCTCAGAAGCCATTTTTTCCTCTTTTCTGTCTTTCTCCTCCTCCTCCTTCTTCTCCCTCTTCTCCTTCTTTCTTCTCCTTCTTTTCCTCTCCCTCCTTCTCTTCCTCCTTCTCCTTTCTCTGCCCCCCCCCTTTTTTTTTTACCACTGGGGTTATTGCTGGGCCTTAGTGCCTGCATGGCTCCATAAAAACATAGACTTTCAGTGCACTTGGTTGAAATGAAGCACATATTACAGTGTACATGGACCCAAGTTCAAGCACCACCCCCCATTGCCACCTGTAGTGGGACCTGCTGAGGTCCTTGGGGTGTCTCAGGAGACCCCAGCTGTGTGAGTAGGCAGAGAGAGAAGAGGGGGCTGGGTGGTGGCACACCCGATTAAGCACAAATGGTACTAAGTGCAAGGATCTGGGTTCAAGTCCCTGCTCCCCACCTGCAGGGGGGAATGCTTTACAAGTGGTGACACAAAGTTGCAGCATTTGCCTTCCTCCCTTTCCGAGATCCCTCTCCCCTCTCAATTTCTCTCTATCTTATGTAATATAATGTAATAAAAAGGCCACCAGGAGCTATGGATTCATAGTACTGGCACCAAGTCCCAACAATATAACCCTAGAGACAAAAGAGAGGGAGAGGGGGGTGGGGTGGGTAGAGAGAGACAGACAGACATTGATATCTGCAGTACTATTTCACTACTTGTGAAGTTTTCCCCTTGCCGGTGATCTTTCCCTTTTTTAACAGAAAAAATTATAACCATTGTAGAAGAGCATGAAGTGTTAGATCATTGTGGTCTTTATTTAAATTTCTCTGGGGAATAATTGTGTTGAACATCTTTTCATGTGTTTGTTGGTTATGTGTATATCTTCTCTGGTAAAATACTCATTCAACTTCTTTGCCCATCTAAAAAACTTAGCTGTCTCTTCATTGAGTTTCAGGAATGCTTGTGTATTCTGGGTTCACTTCCTATACTAGATATGCTTTGCAGATATATATACACACACATATATATCTCTATATATGATTTTTTTACTGTTCTAAAGGTTATAGTTTCCCCTTCTTGATGTTGCCCTTTGAAGAAAAAAAAAGCTTAACATTTCAGTGATGTCCAGTCATTTTTTTTAACTTTGTCACTTGTGCCAGTCTGTAAGAAATGATTGTTCAACCCAACATCAAAAAGATTTACTCCTGTTTTCTTCAGAGATTTATAGTGTCAGCTTTTATAGTTGAATTTCTTATTCATCTTAAATGTATTACTTCTTAATGATGGATTGTCTATATTTCTCAGTCATTTGTCTTTAATTTTTTTTTTTTTTTTGGTATTTTACTGCACATGAAATTACACAAAAAGCTTTACGAAAACTGTCTTTTATTCTTCTGTCTCATGTTTGGTAACTTGGGCAACCTACTCACTGACATACAGTGATTAATTTCGATTTTTTTTAACCTAATGCTATTGTGAGCTGAAGAATACACGTTCTCTTTTACAGTAGCAAATACAAGTCAGTGTAGTACTGAAAACTCTTGCTCTGTTAACCTGAACAGTTGGTCTCTGTTCTAGAACAATATCTTCATTTTCTGAGAACATTTGTTTGGGATCTTTCAATGAAAGCATCTCTCTTCCCATCAGCCTCTGTCTGCACAATAAACAAAGCTACTGAGCAGAGGGCAAAGGCTTCAGACATGCAGGTGACTTGGAAACTACCACAGCCCATATGCTGAAAATGATGGAAATTTACATCCATATGAAAACTTAAACTGGGAAACTTGAGAATCTGTTTTTTTTCTTCTTTTGAACACTGTATATTTTTTTCTTACAGTGGCATCTAATATTCATTAAAACAATTTTTTTTTAGAACTTTAATATTCCTAGTTTGGTGTTCAGTGATAATGTCCTTTCTTTTCTTTCTCTCTCTCTTTCTTCTTCTTTTTTTTTTTTGTAAATAACATAATTTAAATTTGAGGGTGTTGAGATATTTTAGAATGTACTTTATATTTCAAAGGGCTTCAGCTAGCCTAACATATCACCTATTGAGTAAAAAGCTAGGATGTATTTTTTTTTCCCACTGAGTTCTCACAAACTGGTTTCTGTAGTTATTATTTTGTTACACATAGCTTTTCAGGTTGCTAAAAATGTTCTATCATAGACAGTTTGGCTTCACACTTGTGGTAATGAATATAAAATGAGAGTTATTTGATACATATTGTCATGGTTGAGTTATATAAAAGCTGTGAGACAGTTTACTTTGTAGCAGCATCAAATAGAACAACCGCTTTTCATACTGTATTTTTGAAATGGTCACTGGTGATTTTCATGTAGTAGATAAGCAATTTAGTGTTTGGCAGAGTTGCTTCTAGTCATTTCAGAAGAACTTCTGCAAAAAGAACTTACAATTTGCACCTGCCTTCAATAAGGATAGAAGCAAAATCTTGCTGCCAGGGCCTGCAATCTGGGGCTAGTTGTGAATGATGAGTGCTGTTGTAGCAGTGACCTTTCCTAGGAACTTCGTAGGCTGCAGTAGGGACAGGAAGCTTGCTGGGTTTTGGAATGCAAGAAAAAATACTGCTTCTGCATTGTCTTTCCAGATAACTTTAAGAGTACTTTTCCTTCTGTATGGAATTGAGAGGGTAGGCTGTGTGTGGAGAGATTTGCCCAGTGGCCTGGCTTGTGTCTGGAGAAGGAACCCTTTCAGATTGGGATCTGGTTACAGAAACAGAGAAATAAAACTATAGTGGGGACTGCTTTTGGTTCTGGATATAAGGAAAGGCCACTGTGTGTTCACAAATTGTGTCTGAGTGAGCCGTCATTAGGGAACCTGGAAGAAGGCCTTGGTCATGCACATGACTACCAATGGTATCTGCTTTCTTCATCAGGTTTTTAGCTTTGATTTTTGTTTGTTCCTCTTATGAAACAGTATCATATTTTGATTCTGTGGTGAATCTCCAAACTTGGACTGCATCTTACAATAATTGCTGATGGTGATTGTGTTGCAGCCCCATTTCCTGGGCATGCCCATTTAAATGTGTAGTTTTGACAGATATCTGAGAGACACTGGTAGAGCATTCCTGACAAATGTATCAGTAATGGTCTTGATGGCACAGAGAACCATATTACCGGGGCAGGGGGGGGCTATGCGAATAAGGACGTCTTTTGTTCAGTGGAAAAATAATGCAGAAGACTTCAGTGCAATGTAAAGTTACAGATACACAAATTTCATGTTTTTTTCTTTGTAAAAATATCTCCTTTATATATTTGAGTGAGAGATACAAAGAGATAGACAAGAGCATTGCTCAGATTTGGTTAATGGTGGTGCTGGGGATTGAACGTGGAACCTCAGAATCTCCTGGCACAAATGTCTTTTGCATAACTATTTTGTTTCCTCCCCAGCCCTATTTTTTTCATTTATGTGACCTTACAAACAAAAATCTAATCTCAAAATAATTTTTGACTTCCACTTCAATGGGGTCCATCACTTGTTATCTATCTCTTGTTATTATTAACAATGACAACAAGAATATAGACAATGTACGATTACGTTTTGACTAGTTAATCTACTCTTGAGAGTTTGAGCTAGGAAATATCAACACTTATTGGATCTGCTGTTTCAGTTCAACCAGAATCTGAAGCTAACACTTCACGAATTCAAGAGGTGTCAGAAACCCACTGTACCGCCTTGGGCAGATTATGGAGTTTCTCCATATTCCACTTTCTTCATCCGAACAACAAGAAGAGTTAAATTCTGTGAAACCTTTGAACTACTGCTCCATATACTGATGCCTTCTGTGTTAAAGTGAACTAGTAAACAAACAGATGACTCCTATCATCAGGATGTAGGGACCAAGGTATAAAGAGGCCAGCAAACAGAGAGCAGGTATGCTCAAACTATGAGAAGGCCCATGGTGTCCATGAGGGCCTCCTTTCCTACTCAAGGAGCCTAGCAGAAATCCCATTAAGGGAGGAGCTGGGAGTAAGGATTAGGAGACAGGCCTTGCACCTGTGTTTACTTAGCGCTTTCTCAGAAATAAAAGGGGTGGAGGGTGGCACAATGGTATGTAATTGAAGCAGACTGGAGGGGAGTAACTCAGGTTCCCCACCCAACATTGTCTTCTGTCAGCTATCTCATTCACTGACTTCAGTATTCTTTTCCCCAAACTATCCCACTTTTGAAAAGTGTTTTTTCTCTCCCCTCTATTAAAAGATTAATTTAGGAATTTTGGAACCTTACCACACAGCATTTTAACTGATGCCTCAGTACCTTTTGGTTCATAATGGACTCAGGATAAGACCTAACCTAACCCACAGGTTTTAAATCTCCTGAGGCTTCTTCAGTTTGGAAAGATTTTCTAGGACTGGAGAAATCTGAAGCCTCACCTTATCAGAAGTAAATTTACCTAAGCAATCATTGAGTTTCTGGTTAGGCAAAGTAGTTTTGAGTTTTTGACCTTTGATCTAATTTTATGCTTCTCTGCTTAGGACAGAATTCAATCACTTTCTATGCTCTTTTGAGATGAAAACTTAGCACTTCATGTTAAAATAACATATTGTAACTATAGTGTGAAGAAAATGGGTGTTAGTGTTCTGTGGGCCTTTCTTCTGGTACTTGACAAGATTGGAAAGCCTGCCTTTTTGTCTCAAATAGCCACACCAGTATTTACTCTAGAGGAGTAGTGAAAAAAAAGATCCGTGACCTTTCTAGCTGGAGATCTTAGGCATGCATATAATAGTATCAGCTCAATGAAGTTAACAAAACAAACCAAAAAGTGGCTTCCTAGCAATTAGGTTGCACACATTCATCTTAAACATGGTTGAGGGTGTGACCTGGGGACAAATTTCAGACCTTTGCTAAGCAATATTCTTTCCCCCGACCCCCTCAATAATCCTTTCTAAAATGAGCTGCTCTTGTTTATTGGACTTCGGATGTTTGGGGTAGGTCCAGAAATCGAAGCTAGCCTGTTCTTTTTCTGTCTTCCATCCCTGAAGTTCTTATGTAGAATACAACATCCCTCCGAAGTAGTCCCTTACTTTCAGTAATAGTTCCTTGAAAATCCTTATTAGGACACTATATATATCTTGAAAGCAACCTTGGGAGGAAGTATTGTTACAGTTCTCATAATAGAAATACAAAAACTGAGATTATGCAATTAGAATCACCCAGAAGAAAAAGGTACAAGACAAGTTCCATTTATAAACTTAAGAATCAGCCAAAGTCTGTCTTGTTTTGGCAGTTGAATGTCATTTACTAGGATGAGGAGTTGACAGGCTTTTTTTGTTTTTGTTTGGTTTTGTTCTGGTTAGGAATGAAGGAAGGGTGAGCTGTTATGCCCCTCTTCCCTCCTGTCACAGCTTCTTGTGGGGAGAAAAACAGTTTGATAAGGGGTTGGCCTGCCCTGGGGCACAGGAGCTTTAGCTGTCATCACTGGAGTCAGGCTCTGGGCCAACGTGAGGAAAGTGTGAAGGCTTAGCAAGACCTTGCGGAAGGGAAGGAGGTTCACGGATGGAAGCCATAGACTCTTAGTGCTGCTGGCCATCCTAAGACTACCAGTTTGCTTGGGAACTCAGGTTTAGACCAGAGAGAGTAGACATGCTCTGTCAGATAAAGCATATTTTTGTCTCTTACTTCGTTGTATATAATAGGCCTTCATCTTAATTTAATCACTTATTATTATTGTTGTTATTATTATTATTATTATTATTGATGAGAGCAGAAATAGCAATTGAAGTTAATCCCTTTCCAAGTAGGAAAGAATATAGAAGAAAAAAAGGGAGGTGGCAGGTCTGTGCATGTTTAGTGTCTCATGTTTTTTGTGGAAATAGTAGTTTGTCAGTAAACCATTTTCCAAAATATTTTATTTATCTTCATGAAAGAGAAAGAGAGACCAGAGCACTGCTCAGCTCTGGCATATGGTGACATTGGGGATTGAACCTGGGATCTCAGAACCCCAGGCATAAATGTCTTTTGCATAACCATTAAGCTGTCTCCCAGGACTCAATAAATCATTTTTATTCTAGGAGTTTTAATGTTGTCTTTTAATCTATTGATCATTAGTTTATCATTTTAAGGAGACTAATTAATTTTAGATGAGACATTAGGAAAGCAATGAATACTTTATGAAGGTGAGCTCACTATATTTCCTTTAAGCATCCAAAGAGCACTGAAATAGATAAAAGCACATTTTCAGATAATTCAATTTTTAAAATCTTGTTATTTACTTTTGGGTAGAGACAAAGAGAAGTTGAGATGGAAGGGGGAGATAGGAGGAGGAGGAGAATGGGGGGGACACCCCTGCAGACCTGCTTTATTGCTTGTGAAGCTTCCTCCCACAGGTGGGGACTGAGGGCTTGAACCCTTGGCCTTGTGCACTGTAATGTATGTTCTGCTGGGAGTGGGTGCCACAGCCTAGCTTCTCCTGATCGTTTAAAATTGCAGCTTTCTTTAATAGTTGTGTTGAATTTAAATGCTTTAATTTTATTAATATCTTATTTCTATTTATTTATTTAATTTGAATAGAGACAGAGAAAAATTGAAAGGAAAGGGGAAGATAGAGAGAGGGGCAGAGAAAGAGACACCTGTGGCCCTGCTTCTCTGCTCATGAAATTTCTCCCCTGCAACTGGGGACCAGGGATTTGAAATGATGTACTTGTGCATTGTAGCATGTATATGCAGTGCCAGATGTACCACCGCATGGTCCTCCATTTTTATTTTATTTTTTAATATTTATTTATGAGGAGAGGAGGGGCTTCACACAGAACTAGAGCATCATTCTTGCGTATGTAGTACCAGCAGTCAAGCTCAGGACTTCATGCTTACACGTTTATTGTTGTACCCAGTGTACCACTTTCAGTGCTCTTTACTGATTTATGACCTGTCAGTGAGAGAGAAAAATCAGAGCATTGCGTTAGCCCTTAGGAATCGAAATTATGGACTCAGGCTTGCAAAGCATGTGCTCTCCCTCCAGTGTAACCTGCCTAGCTACTGCATTGGGTTTTAAAGAAGGAAGAAGGTCCAATGACCAAAATCGCATTCTTTGTCATTTTTTTATGTGGTGCAAGGGCTGTCGGCACAGACGGTACTACTGAGTAGCGTCTGGGGTCCAATTTGTCATTTACTTTTACTTACATAGAAAGGTGGTAGGAATAGGGAGAGGAGGGAGACTGCAGTACCACTCTACCACCCATTCCCATGTGACTGCAGCAGTCAAACCAGGGGCTAGCAGGTGAGTCATGTCCTGGCTCTAAGGTAATGTTACTCTTTCTTCCATTACCTCTTGTTGATAAACACCTAGTTGGCTAGTCTTAGCTCCCTATCAAGAATGGGAAGACCTTCACTTTTCATATTCATTCAGCGTGGCAGCCCATTTGAAGGTGTAGTTATCATCCTCCAAATTCACCATTCCTGATGCTCACTCTCTAGTTAATCTCTGACCACTCTAGAAATCTGTTTCCAGTGGCATCTCTGGATCCACAGTTTTTGACAATGATGAGTTTGGGGTAATCTGGCAAGTGTATCCGACTAGCAGAGTGCTTTCTCCTCATTCCTTTTTGTATAGAACCCCCGTAGTTTTTCTCTCTTTATGGTTGTTCGCCCTCAGTTTTCCTCTCAAGTACTCCTACCCTCACCCCCACTACACTAGCATGCTGGGCTGTGCAAATGTTGTTGAAGCCAAAAGGAAACATCAGGACAGTCCCACTCAGACTCTTTCAGATGATGAAACAGGTGACACCAGGGGGCAAAGGCAAATGCTAATACACCCTCTCTGAGAGCATGATTGAGTCATAGCCAACACAGAGCAGAGATTCATGTCTCCTGCGTCCCTCTGTAGCTATTTCACTAGAATATGCTGCTTTGGTAGTTTGTTGTCCAGCTGTCACTTTGGTCCTTTTAATGATTACATAACATAATAGTTTAAAATCCACAGGAAGAACCCTGTGGTATGTTTGTTTTCCTCAGTTCATATGCTAATGGATGACTATATGTTCAGATGTCAAGTTGGGAGATAGAGGTGGCATTTCACCTTCAAACCCATCATGATTTCAACACTGGTTACATATCCACTGACTGGCTCACTCATTGAGAATTCCTTTGGGTCGGGTCTATGTGGTGCTCATGGTAATAGTTTAATGGTGAGTCTTTATTTCCCATGCCCTTTATATGTTTATTCATTGGAATTCTTCTCTAAGGGGGATTTGTCTTCCTCATATTGTGAGTTTATGTTGGATATTTATTTTATTCTTTGGATTATCTTCCAATATTGTCACTGTTGCACTTTTTGCTCAGAATGTTCCAGCTTTAGCTGTAGGGAGTTCTTATGTTGACTTCTTTGGCCTTCAGTGTGCCTCTATCTCCTCAAGCAATTTCCTATTTATTTTTTAAAAGTTTTATTAGTGATTTAATATTGATTTACAGAATTATAAGATAACAGGAGTATTATTCCACATCTTTCCCACCACCAGAGAAACTGCTGTAGTGCTCTCAAAATCACAGATAAGGGTTGACTACTATTTCTGTAACTAGATATTTACATATATTTGCCCATTTTTTTCTATGGTCCTGCCTTCTCTTCCTTTCTAAGTCACAAGTCTCATGTGCTATTTCTTAGTGTCCTCCCCCCCCCCCTTTAAAACTTTCTCTCTGCCAGTCCTGATAGAATTGAAGTTCAGAGACCTCTAGTTATCTTCCCCTAACATTTACCTGTCTGGGAATTTGTTACTTTTTAAAGTGAGAAATAATTGACATGTTATTATTTTTTTGACACTGTAAGGTGCTCCAGGCTCTTTTCTGTTTCTTCCTTCCTCGGCCTTGGAGTCAGCCACTTCTCCAAGTAGCCCTGTCAACTTGTTAGGAAGGTATGACTGTGACAGCTGAAGTGCCTGTCCCTGCATTCTGTATCAAAATCTAATGAACTGTATTTGTATTGATCAAAAGTTGGATTCTCTATTCTGGGTTATTTATTTGTGTGTCCATTTATATACCACCAACCTCATAAGTCTTGATTATAATATAAGTTTAAAACAGATAATGTGAGTCTTACAATTTAATTCTTTTTATTTAGAATTAATTTGCTTATTCTAGGTCCTTTGCCTTTCGCTATAAGTATTAGAATTAGATAGTCTCGGGAGTTGGGTGGTAGTGCAGCGGGTTAAGCCCATGTGGCGCAAAGCGCAAGGACCAGCTCAAGGATCCCAGTTCGAGCCCCCAGCTCCCCACCTGTGAAGCAGGGGAGTTGCTTCACAGGCGGTGAAGCAGATCTGCAGGTGTCTATCTTTCTCTCCTCCTCTTTGTCTTCCCCTCCTCTCTCCTTTTCTCTCTGTCCTATCCAATAATGATGACATCAATAACAACAACAATAATAACTACAACAATAAAAAACCACAAGAACAACAAAAGGGAATAAAGAAATATTAAAAATAAATAAATAAAATCTTAAAAAAAAAGAATTAGATAGTCTCTGCTTACCAGTAACAATAAAGAGTTCAGCTGTGAGGGGTGGGGGGTGGTGAGTGGTAGTGCAGTGGGTTAAGTGCACACAGCGCAAAGTGCAAGGACCAGAGTAAGGATCCTCGTTTGAGCCCCTGGCTCCCCACCTACAGAGGGGTAGCTTCACAGGTGGTGAAGCAGGTCTGCAGGTGTCTATCTTTCTCTCTCGCCTCTCTGTCTTCCAGTCCTCTCTTGATTTTTCTCTGTCCTATCCAACAATAATGACAGCAATAACAACGATAAACAAGGGTAACAGAAGGGAAAAAAGTAGCCTCTAGGAGCAGTGGATTTGTAGTGTAGGCACTAAGCCCCAGCAATAACCCTGGAGGCAAAAAGAGAAAAAGTTCCAGTTGGGGGCCAGGTGGTATACCTGGTTGAGTGTATGCATTTGTTGGTATGCTTCTAATTCTGCTTTTAAAAACCCCTTCTGTTTCATTTGGTTTAATCCCCCCTGCATTCTATTTGCATAACCTCTGTTAAGAAGCACCACCCTCCCTCCAGGGCATTGGTGGTTCACTGGTAGAATTCTTGCCTGCTCCACCCCCTCTCCTTGTCATACCCTGATTTTCACCAGTTACTTTTCTCTCCACCCTCTCTGCATCACATCCTGTTCCCACCCTACTGGGCTAGTATATTTATAAGGACAAGATTGTTTGTAGTTTTGAGTTTAGCTTAGCTTGGTATAGATTACGCTGCGTCCTGCATGAATAAAGAGATACAACCCAGCCATGAGTCCCGGGGGGTCGTCTGTTAACCGCCTGTGAAGCCAGCCCGCTAAAAACAACACACATTACCATGCTCAAGGGCACTGGTTCAAGCTGCCACTCCCCACCTGCAGGGGGATGCTTGAAGAGCAGTGAAGCTGGTCTGTAGGTGTCTGTATTTCTCTCTCCCTCTCTGTCTCCCTCTCTCCTTCTCTGTCTCCCTCTCCCTCTCAATTTCTTTTTGTCCTAGCAAATAAAATAGAATGAAAGAAAGGAAAAAAAAGGTTGCTGGGAGCCATAGGTTTCTTTATTAGATAGAGGCAGCTAGAAATTGAGGTGGGAGAGACAGAGACGCCTGCAGCACTGCTTCACCACTTGTGAAGCTTTCCCCCTGCAGGTGGGGACTGGGGGCTCGAACCCAGGTCCTTGGACATTGTAACAGGTGCTCTCAACCAGATGCACCACCACCCAGCTCCGGGAGTCATTGGTTTCTAGTGCCAACACCAAACCCCAGCAAAGTGGCAAAAAGGTGAAAAATTTCTGTCAGGATATTTTACTTTGTTTCTGCCCTTGTTGTTGTTATTGTTGCCATTGCTGTTGTTGTTGTTGGATAGGACAGATAGAAATCAAGAGAGATGGAGAGACAGAGAGGGGGAGAGAAAGATAGACACCTGCAGGCCCGCTTCACTTGTGAAGCGACCCCCCTGCAGGTGGGGAACCAGGAGCTTGAACCCGGATCCATACTATGGTTCTTGCGCTTCGCCACATTCACTTAACCCACTGCACTACTGTCCGACCCCTCCCTCCAACATTTTCTTTGACAGAATGAATAGAGTCAATCTGTTGACCTTTTCAGAAAAAAGAATAACTGTCAGTAGTTGCTCCTTCACAGACATTTGCTTGTTTGTTTGTTTGTTTGTTTGCATTGCTAGTGGTCCCAGACTTTCATTTCAGACAGAGAGAAACTGTAGCTCTTTATCTTGCCATGCTATGCCAGGGTTCAAACTTGGACTCCATACACAGTAAAGCACACTCCCCATCAGCTGAACTATCTTAACTGCCCACAGGCATTATTAAAGGCACACACATTCACATCTGACATGTCACTTTAATATTGAGTGTTTTTTTTGTTGTTGTTGTTGTTAGTAAATAACAAGGCAGTGGTGGAAGTCATCTTTCAGACTAACTCATACTATAATAGAGAGTAGAATACAAAAAGTTGAGAAAAATGTTCTGCCAACTTCCAGAAGTTTCATTGCTAAGAAAGTTGTGTCACATATCAAATCCTACAATCTGGTTACATTAAACACTACACTTCTCTAAATTATTTAAGGATGGCCCAAAGGAAGTGCTGAGTGGTGATGTCACAGTGACAACAGCAACAGTGAAATGGTGAGAAAGATGAGCCTTGCCTTGTTCATGATTTTGGGGACAAAGGGAGCGAACATTAATTCTCTTTACCATAACATAGGCTGTTAGCTGGGGCTTTCTTGTGTAGATGTCCTTTACCAATTTTAAAAAAAAACTCTTCTCCAGAGTCTAAATATGTGACTCCATTGCTACAGTCTCATGGTAACACTTGAACAATGTATTACTACTTCTTATGGATAACCAAAGAAAGGAGCTTTGAAATAGGTCATTTGGTTAGTGTGCTACTTTGCCCTGTGTGAGACCCAGTTACAAACCTCCCCCACCACCTTGATGGAAACTTTGGTATTGTAATCCCATACCATCCTCTCCCCTTCTCCCTTCCTGCCCCTCTCTCCCCCTTTCCCTTCCTGTTCTTCTCTCCTTCATCCCTCTTCCTTATCCCTCCTCCCCCCTCACTCTGGAAGAAGGAGGAGGAGTAGGCAGAGGAGGGATGGAGGAGAAAGAAGAGAAAGGGGGGGGGGGCAGTAGCACAGCAGGTTAAGCGCGCATGGCGCCAAGTGCAAGAACCTGCATAAGGATCCCAGTTTGAACCCTTGGCTCCCCACCTGCAGGTGAAGCAGGTCTGCAGGTGTCTTTTCCCCTCTCTGTCTTCTCCTCCTGTTTTGACTTCTCTCTGTCCTATCCAACAGCAACAGTAATTAGCAATAATAACAATAAGGGCAACACAATGGGAAAAATAGCCTCCAGGAGCAGTGGATTTGTAGTGCAAGCACTAAGCCCCAGTGATAACCCTGGAGGCAAAAAAAAAAAAAAAAAAAAAAGAGAGAGAGAAAGTGGTTTCTTAAATTTACTCCTGGTAAAAATACAATGAAGGCTGGGGAAATAGCTAAAGACTTTCATGCCTGAGACTGAATTTCCAGGTTCAATCTGCCACACCACCAAAAGCCAGAGCTGTGCAAGGCTCTAATAAAAAAAAAAAAATAAACACACACACACACACACACACACACACACAGAGTTTTGAGCACTGTTGAAATGGCAAAGAGGAGTTTAAAATAATCCATGGATTTACTTGATAATTGACTCCATTTATTTTTTATTTTTAAAAATTGTATTAATGAGAAAGTGAACCAAAGCATCACTCTGGCACATGTGATGTCAGGTGTTGCACTTGAGCCCACATGCTTACAACTGCCACCTCTTAGGTCACATTGACTCTGGTTTTGAAAAATGTTCTCACAAGGATACAATGCTATAAAGAAAGCATCAGATGTGAAGCCTTTCATGAGAGGGAGAGTTAGTAGATGCAGTAAATTTCTTGGACTGTCAGAAAAGTCATGACAGGGGCCAGGTGGTGGAGCACCTGGTTGAGTACACATATCATAGTGCACAAGGACTCAGGTTCAAGCCCCTGGTCCCCACCTGCAGGGGGGAAAGCTTCACAAGTGGTAAAGCAGGGCTGCATGTGTCTCTCTACCTCTCTCCCTCTCTGTCACCCCTTCCCTCTCAATTTCTGGCTGTCTCTATTCAATAAATAAATAAACATAATAAAAACATTAAAAAAAAAGTCATGACATATTTTTCCATGTCTTTCTGTGCAAAATTGCGTCCTGACTTTTCGACAACCCAGCCATTGTCTTTATTTTGAGGAGATGTTACATCGACACCATCTTTCAACAACCACCAGGGTGGATCAGTCAGCAGCACATAACAGAGGAAAAAGTTACTATTCCCTGAATGTCAGATAATGGCTAGTAATTTTTTTAATTAAAGAAGTTTTTTTTTCTAAATTCACTGAGAGTGTTTATGATGAAATTGAATATTGAATTTTGTGATAATGCTTTTCTGTACCCATTAAAATAATTGTATTTGGGTTTTTTTAAAAAAAAACTTTATTAATGTGATGAACTACAAGCTACCCTCAAATATTAACATAGCTTTGAATTCCCAGCAAAAGCACTATTTGAAGTGGTGCTACTAAGAATGTTAGTGTCTTGTTGAGAATTTTTGCCTCTGTGTTCTCGAATGATATTGGTATCCTTTTGTTTTCCTTTATTTCTTACATGCTAACATAGTCATTTTGGTTCCAAGATCAGATGAGATAGGGCATGTTCAGGCTGCTATGTCTAGAGGCAATTTTGGTTCCATAGAGTACTTTTTTTTCTCTTGCACTTTCTAGGAGGGATTTAGAAAAAAAATTATTTATTTTATTATTGGATAGAGATGAAGAGAAAGCAAGAGGGGAGGAGTAAGATAGAGGCACCTGAAGCATTGATTCTCCTCTTGGGAAATTTCCCCTCTGCAGGTGGAGACTGAGCACTTGAACCCAACCAAGTCTTTGTGCACTGTAATATGTGTGCGTGACCAGGTGAGCCCAGCCCCTTAGCAATATTTTTATTCTTTCAGTGTTTGGTAGAGTTTGCAAGTGAAATGATCTAGAGTTTGGAATTTCTTTTAGGGGTAGGTTTCCTCCACCTTTATTTTTTATTACTAGACTAGTCAGGCTATCTAGTTTTTCTTCAGTGAATTTTGGTAGCTTGTTATTTGCAAGACATAAGTTCACATCATCTAAAGTGTGTAAGTTTACACCTATAGAGTTGTTCTTTTTAAAATTTCATTCATTCATTATTGGATAGAGACAGAAAGTGACAGGGACAGGGAAGACAGAGAGGGAGAGAAACAGAGAGACACCTGCAGCTCTGCTTCACCACTTGTGAAGGTTTCCTCCTGTAGGTGTGGGGACCAGGGACTTGAAGCCAGGTCCTTGCACACTGCTGTGTGTGTACTTAACCAGATGTGCCACTGCCTGCCCTCTAGAGCTGTTCATAAGTGTTGCTTTCTTACCCTTTCATGTCAGCTGAGTTTGTATTGATATACTCTCTTTTCAGATAGTGATAGTTTTTGTCTTCTCTCTTTTGTTCCCAGTCTAATTTGAGATATCAATTTTATTGATCTTATCGAAGAAATAGCTTTAGGCTTGATTGATTTCTGTTTTATGTTTTTTTTTTTTTTTGCTCCATTCTTTTTTTTAAGTTTCTGCTCTTATTTTCTTTCTTCTGATCACTTTGATCTGTTTCCTACTTTCTTCATTGAAGAGCTTAGGTGCTTGATTTGAGAATTTCCTAGCTTTCAAATGTGAAAGCATAGAAAATCCTCAAAATGCTGTGACATCTGCTTTGATCTCTCATATCTTTTACAGAGAGTTGGAGACTGGGGTATTATATTTACCCGGATACTTACTATTCCTGTTGTTCGTCTTCATTCTTGACCCACTGCACTACCACCCATCACCCCATATGCATTCTTAATATTCCTCATTTTCTTTTGTTATCTTTTCTGCTGGAAGAAATTTCTTTCCCATTTTCTAAAATCTTCTTAAATCATTTTATTGGTGGCTTAGTGTGGTGTACAGCACAGATGCTGACACATGGGTATAAGACCATATCCGCAGGTGACATTCTTTCCTTCATTTAAGCAGGTTTTCATTTCTTCTTTTGTCAAGGGTGTGTGTGTGTGTGTGTGTGTGTGTGTGTGTGTGTGTGTGTGTATGTGTTTTCTGGATCCATTGAATCCCAATTCTTTGGAGAACTGAAAATGTTCTTCTTTCTCACCTCCATGCTCTCTGAGGAAAAGACAAAACTTGCAGTTTTGTCTCGGCTGTTGGGCAGTGTGAAGCCACTGGTTGTGTGTATCAGCACATGGATTTCTGTGAGCTTATTCAGTTTGCTCTTTCCTGAGACTATGTTTACACTTACTATATTTCCAAAAAAAAGGCTATTGTTTCTCCAAATATTTTTTCAATACCACACTCTCTTCTTTTATTGGAATTCTAGTGACATAAGTATTAGAATTTGCAGTATTGTTGCACAGAATCCTAAGAACCTTTTTTTTTAATTCATCATTTAATTCATTCTTTTTTAATTTCTATTGATTTGTTTTCAAACTTGCCAGCTTTTGCTTTTATCACTTCCATTCTTTGTTGAACTCACTAACTAGTATTGTAAAAGTTCAATTCTATACTCTCCATTTGCTATTCTTTGTATTTTCTGTTTTCTTTTTTATATATATATTTATTCCCTTTTGTTGCCCTTTTTTAAAATTGTTATTGTTATTGATGTCATTGTTGTGGGATAGGACAGAGAGAAATAGAGAGAGGAGGGGAAGACAGAGAGGGGGAGAGAAAGATAGATACCTGCAGACCTGCTTCACCACCTGTGAAGCAACTGCCCTGCAGGTGGGGAGCTGGGGACTCGAACCGGAATCCTTACATTGGTCCTGCATTTTGCACCACATGGCCCACGGTGCTACTGCCCAACTCCCATATTTTTTGTTTCTTTACAGACTTAGAAAAAAATCTATTTCTTGAGTATTCACTGTTATTTTTTTAAATT